>NC_044995.1:2336437-2675432 GCF_008728515.1 Papio anubis | reverse complement strand
CCTCCCGGAATTCCACCTCGGCCACCAGGTAGCTGCGGTTCATTCCCAGGATCTTGCCCCAGAAGCGACAGGTGTGGATTGGCTGCTGCTCCGCCAGCTGCTTCATGGCCAGGAAAATGCGGAAGCTCTCGTCGGAGCTCAGGCCGACGCCGGCCTGCTCGAAGTAGAAAGCGGTCTCCATGATGTTGGGCACTGGCGTCTCCCCCTGCGCAGGGTAGGGTGGAGGGCAGAGGGGAGAATGCTGAAGCTCCGCTCCCTAGTCTACCTTTTCCAGACTTTTCTAGAGTCAAGAGAGCTAAAAGAGGCTGGGTGCAGTGGCTCACGCCTATAATCCCAGCACTTTGAAAGGCCGAGGTCGGCTGGTCACTTGAGGTCAGGAATTCCAGTCCAGCCTGGCCAACATGGTGAAACTCTGTCTCTACTAAAAATACAAAAATTAGCCAGCCATACAAGCGGGCGCCTGTAATCCCAGCTACCCAGGAGGCTGAGGCAGGAGAATCACTTGAACCAGGGAGGCAGAGTTTGCAGTGAGCTGAGATTGCTCCACTGCACTCCAGCTTGAGCAACAGAGTGAGACACGGTCTCAAAAAATAAAAAGAGGCCTGATGTGGTGGCTCACACCTGAAATTCCAGCACTTAGGGAGGCCAAGGCAGGCAGATAACTTGAGGTTAGGAGTTTGAGACCAGTCTGGCCAACATGGTGAAACACTGTATCTATAAAAAATACAAAAATTAGCCAGTCGTGGTGACAGGCGCCTGTAATCCTAGCTACTTGGGAGGCTGAGGCAGGAGGATCGCTTGGACCTGAGAGGTGGAGGTTGCAGTGAGCCAAGATCACACCACTGCACTCCAGCCTGGGTGACAGAGTGAGACTCCGTCTCAGAAAAGAAAAGAGAAGAGAAGAGAAGACCGAAGAGATTCTGTAACTCAGCTGCCACTCATGCCAGCCAGTGAGATGTAGGGAAAGCCATTGGAGAGGATGTCCCTGATGGAGAAGAAAAGGGAAAACCACACTAGGAGAAAATCTTTTGCCTTTTGTCTTTTGTCTTTCCCTATTCTTCCTGCCTGGAATGGGGACGTAAGATCTGGAGCCACAGCAGCTATCTTGGGACCATGAGGCAACACACGGGAGACAAAGTACTACACCCTTAATGGTGCTGGAGATGAACGGTGGAAATTGCCTGGTCCCCAGTAGCATTGCTCAGCTGCCTTACCCACCCTGACCTTCTTCCTCCTGTAACAAAGAAGCCACTTTTATTCACGATTTCTGTGACTTGAAGCCTCATGCATTCCTTTTTTTTTTTTTTTTTTTTTTTGAGACGGAGTCTGGTTCTGTCGCCCGGGCTGGAGTGCAGTGGCCGGATCTCAGCTCACTGCAAGCTCCGCCCCCTGGGTTTACGCCATTCTCCTGCCTCAGCCTCCCGAGTAGCTGGGACTACAGGCGCCCGCCGCCTCGCCCGGCTAGTTTTTTGTATTTTTTAGTAGAGACGGGGTTTCACCGTGTTCGCCAGGATGGTCTCGATCTCCTGACCTCGTGATCCGCCCGTCTCGGCCTCCCAAAGTGCTGGGATTACAGGCTTGAGCCACCGCGCCCGGCCAAGCCTCATGCATTCCTAACACGAACTCCATGTTTCACAGAAAGTTAAGGGAGAAGACAGGTCTTGAACGGAGGAGTCAGTGATGTTAGAGGATGGTAATAAGTCTGCCCTCACTGCCTCCATCTATACCATTTGCTTGATTCACACAGCCAGAGGACGGGTGGGGCGGAGGAGAAGAAGAAAAGGAGAGGAGGAGGAGGAGGAGGAGGAAAAAGAGGAAGAAGGAAAGAAGGAGAAAGAGAGAGAGAGCGCTCGGCTCAGAAAGGGATTGAAGGCAAGCAAGCTGAAACTAGAAGCCAGCAAAGTTTACGGCCATGCACAGTGGTTCATGCCTGTAATCCCAGCCCTTTGGGAGGCCGAGGCAGGCAGATCGCAAGGTCAGGAGATCGAGACCATCCTGGTTAAAATGGTGAAACCCCGTCTCTACTAAAAATACAAAAAATTAGCCAGGCGTGGAGGCACGCACCTGTAGTCCCAGCTACTTGGAAGGCTGAGGCAGGAGAATGGCATGAACCCAGGAGGTGGAGCCTGCAGTGAGCGGAGATCGTGCCACTGCACTGCAGCCTGGGTGACAGAGGGAAACTCCGTCAAAAAAAAAAAAAAAAAAGAAGCCAGCAAAGTTTTGGCTCAGAAGCCAGGGAAAGAAGTGTAATGTACATCTGCACAGGCCACAGACCAATATCCTTACCTCTCCCAGGGAAAATGCCTGCCAGCCCCTATCCACGTGGCCACAAGGCTGTCACCAACACTTTATTATTCAATCAGTCCCGAAATCTTTATTATTTATTTATTTTATTATTATTATTATTATTTTTGAGACGGAGTCTTGCTCTGTCACCCAGACTGGAGTGCAGTGACATGATCTCAGCTCACTGCAATCTCCGCCTCCTGGGTTCAAGCCAGTCTCCTGCCTTAGCCTCCTCAATAGCTGGGATTATAGGCATGCACCACCACGCCCAGCTAGTTTGTGTATTTTTAGTGCATTTTTTGTAGTTTGTATTTTTTGTGTTTAGTACAATGTTTGTATTTTAGTCCTGACCTCGTGATCCACCCGCCTCGGCCTCCCATAGTGCTGGGATTACAGGCGTGAGCCACCACATCCGGCCCTGTTGCAATTAATTAAAATTTAAAAAAGAAAAGCCTCCAGCTGGTGATTGTCAATGTCTCAGTGATTGGCTCTGTGTGCAGAGAGTAACAGCATGTAGAATGAATGCCTGGCGCTTCAGTTACATGATGAAATGAGAGCAAGCTCCTAAAACTCTTGGCAGGGGACCAAGCAGGTGTCAGAATTATCATAGAGTCCAGAACAAAAGTCTGTTGAACGAGTGAAAGAACACTTCGCCCCAATTTTAAGCATCATCCAATTCTGGGTTTGTGAAATTAAATATAGCCAGTCCCAGACTTAAGATAATTTGATTCAGAGTTTTCAACTTTAGGGTGGGTTTTTCAGGGTATTAAATGCATTTTTGACCTTTTTTTTTTTTTTGAGATGGAGTCTTGCTCTCACACTCAGGATGGAGTGCAGTGGCGCGATCTTGGCTCAGTGCAACATCCACCTCCTAGGTTCAAGCCATTCTTCTGCCTCAGCCTCCCGAGTAGCTGGGATTACAGGCACTGCCACCACGCCTGACTAATTTTTGTACTTTTAGTAGAGATGGGGCTTCACTATGTTGATCAGGCTGGTCTCAAACTCCTGACCTCAGGTGATCTGCCCACCTCAGCCTCCCAAAGTTGCTGGGATTACAGACGTGAGCCACGGTGCCCGGCCAGTATTTTTGACTGATAATGGATTTATTGGGACCTGACCCTATGCAGGAGTTGAAGAGCATCTTGTATTCTTTTTTTTTTTTTTGAGACAGAGTCTCACTCTGTCGAGTCTCGCTCTGTTGCCCAGGCTGGAGTGCAGTGGCCTGATCTCAGCTCACTGCAAGCTCCGCCTCCTGGGTTCCCGCTGTTCTCCTGCCTCAGCCTCCTGGGTAGCTGGGACTACAGGCACCCGCCTCCAGGCCTGGCTAGTTTTTTTGTATTTTTTAGTAGAGACGGGGTTTCACCGTGTTAGCCAGGATGGTCTCGATCTCCTGACCTCGTGATCCGCCCGTCTCGGCCTCCCAAAGTGCTGGGATTACAGGCGTGAGCCCTTGCGCCCGGCCGAAGAGCATCTTGTATTCTGAGGACGGTGGAATGTTAATGAGTCCTGGGTGCTGCAGTTCTTAGTGGATCTCAATTTATAAACTGAGAAACTGAGGCTGGGAGAAAAGGAGTAATTGATTCAGTGTCCAGAGACTCCAGGAGGCACTGAATTTCACAGAAAAGGTCTGCAGGGCAAAATCGTTTTCTGGAGAGAGGAGTAGGAGACGGTACGAGAGACCAGTCTCCGTCTCTGCCTGGCAGCTGGACTTAGCTTTCTAAAAAGCAGAGCTTCTCAGGGTATGCTTAAGTGAAAAATCCAATTAAAAGATTAAAACAAACAAACAAAAACAGCTGGGCGCAGTGGCTCATGCCTGTAATCCCAGCACTTTGGGAGGCAGAGGCGGGTGGATCCCTTGAGGTCAGGAGTTCAAGACTAGCTTGGCCAACACAGTGAAACCCCATCTCTACCAAAAAATACCCCCCGAAATTAGTTGGGCGTGGGGGCACTTGCCTGTAGTCCCAGCTACTCAGTAAGCTGAGGAAGGAGAATCATGAATCACTTGAACTCAGGAAGTGAAAGTTGCAGTGAGCCAAAATCACGCCACTGCACTCCTAGCCCCCGAGACAGTAAGACTCCGTCTCAAAAAAAAAAAAGAAAAAAAGAAAAAACTGTGTGTGTGTATGTGTGTGTATATATATATATTTTTTTTAATTTTTTTTTTTTTCTGTTTTTTGAGATGGAGTCTCGCTCTGTCGCCTAGGCTGGGGTGCAGTGGTGCGATCTTGGCTCACTGCAAGCTCTGCCTCCCGGGTTCACGCCATTCTTCTGCCTCAGCCTCCTGAGTAGGTGGGACTACAGGCACCCACCACCATGCCCGGCTAATTTTTTGTATTTTTAGTAGAGACGGGGTTTCACTGTGTTAGCCAGGATGGTCTCGATCTCCTGACCTCGTGATCTGCCTGCCTTGGCCTCCCAAAGTGCTGGGATTACAGGCGTGAGCCACCATGCCCGGCCAAAAAAACTATATATATTAAAAAAAAAAATATATATATATATATAAAATAAAAATTAAAAAAATAAAAAGCAGAGCTGACAGCCTTTCCTTTGCTTCAAACCATTCAGCGGTGCTCCAGTGGCCTCAGAAGAAAGCCCACATCCTTTGCCTGGTGTTCAAGGCCTCCTGTGACCTGGTCCTGCCTCCTCCACTGGGGGCACCCATGAGACTGAAGTTGTTTTTGTTTTTTTGTTTTTTTTGTTTTTTTTTGATACAGTGTTGCGTTCTGTTGCCCAGGCTGGAGTGCAGTGGCGGGATCGGCTCACTTCAACCTCTACCTTTGGGTTCAAGTGATTCTCCTGTCTCAGCCTCCTGAGTAGCTGGGATTACAGGCGCCCGCCATCACACCCAGCTAATTTTTGTATTTTTAGTAGAGACACGGTTTTGCCGTATTGACCAGGCTGGTCTTGAACTCGTGACCTTGTGATCCACCCACCTCGGCCTCCCAAAGCGCTGGGATTACAGGCATAAGCCACCCCATCCTGCCAAGACTGAAGTTATTTTGTGACTGGATTGTCCAATGCTGTCTTTTGCCTCCGGGCCTCGACACAGGCTGTGCCCTAAGTATGCTTGGGCTCCCACTGACCCTGAAGCCCACCTCTCCTGACTGGCTCACTCACCACCTCCTCCTCCATCTCCTGTTCGCCTTCGGCACCGCCTCCACTCCGGGTGAAGAGCGCCTTCTGTTTCTCTGCCATCTCGTAGGTGGGCTGCATCTCGGGATCGTCCCGCAGCGTGTCCAGCTTGGGGTGGAACCACTCCCACTGCGTGGTGCGGTTCAGCGACTCCAGGACAGACAAGGGGTCCTCGGGCCGCTGGTTCAGGATCTTGGTCAGCAGGTTCACCAGGTGCTCGTACCTGCCTCCCGCAGGAGGAGTGGGAAGAGAGGGGCCTCACTCACTCAGCTCACTGAGCCGGCTCCCATGTGCCTGGCCCTGTGCCTGGTGCTGGGGACACAGTAGGGAACAGAAAAGGTTCCTGCTCAGGTGTAGCTGACATTTATTTATTTGTTTACTTATTTTTTTCTTTTTTTTTTTTATTATATTTTAAGTTCTAGGGTACATGTGGATAATGTGCAGGTTTGTTACATATGTATACTTGTGCCATGTTGGCGTGCTGCACCCATCAACTTGTCAGCACTCATCAACTCGTCATTTACATCAGGTATAACTCCCAATGCAATCCCTCCCCCCTCCCCCCTTGTTTACTTATTTTTATTTATTTTTTGAGATGGAGTCTCGCTCTGTTGCTCAGGCTGGAGTGCAGTGGTGCATCTCTGCTCACTACAACCTCTGCCTCCCGGGTTCAAGCGATTCTCCTGCCTCAGCCTCCCGAGTAGCTGGGATTACAGGCACCCGCCACCACGCCCGGCTAATTTTTGTATTTTTAGTAGAGACGGGGTTTCACCATGTTGGTCAGGCTGGTCCTGAACTCCTGACCTTGTGATCTGCCCGCCTCGGCATCCCAAAGTGCTGGGATTACAGGCATAAGCCACCATGAACGGTCGACATTCTTTTTTTGAGACAGAGTCTCGCTCTGTCACCCAGGCTGGAGTGCAGTGGCTCGATCTTGGCTCACTGCAAGCTCCGCCTCCCGGGTTCACGCTGTTTTCCTGCATCAGTCTCCTAAGTAGCTGGGACCACAGGTGCCTGCCACCACGCCCGGCTAATTTTTTGTATTTTCAGTAGAGACGGGGTTTCAACATGTTAGCCAGGAAGGTCTCCATCTCCTGACCTGGTGATCTGCCCGCCTCGGCCTCCCAAAGTGCTGGGATTACAGGCGTGAGCCGCCACGTGTGGCCTCCCGGCCGACATTCTTATGATGGAGACTGAGACTAATCAAACAAGTAAAATATATACGGCGTGTCAGGCATGGGGTGGCAATTTATAGGGTGACACATAAAGTACTGAATGGGGCCTGGGGGTGCCAGGGATAGGAGAGGGTTTGCAATTTTATTTTTTAAATTTATTTTTCAGACAGGGTCTCGCTCTGTTGCCCAGGCTGGAGTGCAGTGGTGCGACCTTGGCTCACTGCAGCCTCTGTCTCCTGGGTTCAAGCGACTTTCCTGCCTCAGCCTCCTAAGTAGCTGGGATTACAGGCACACACCACCACATCCCGCTAATGTTTTTGTATTTTTTGTAGAGACAGAGTTTCATCATGGTGGCCAGGCTGGTCTCAAACTGCTGACCTCAGGTGATCCGCCTTCCTCGACCTCCCAAAGTGTTGGGATTACAGGCATGAGCCACCACACCTAGCCAACATTTATATTCTTCTTCTTATTATTTTTGAGACAAAGTTTTGCTCTGTTGCCCAGGCTGGAGTGCAGTGGTGTGATCTCAGCTCACCACCACCTCTGCCTCCTGGGTTCAAGCGATTCTCCTGCTTCGGTCTCCTGAGTAGCTGGGACTACGGGTGCGCACCACCATCCCTAGCTAATTTTTGTATTTTTAGTAGAGATGGGGTTTCACTTTGTTGGCCAGGCCGGGCTCAAACTCCTGACCTCGTGATCTGCCCACTTAGGCCTCCCAAAGTGCTGGGATTACAGGCATGAACCACTGTGCCTGGCCAGCATTTGTATTTTTCTTTTTATTGACACAAGGTCTCACTTTGTCACCCAAGCTGGAGTGCAGTGGCTCGGTCTTGGCTCACTGCAACCTCTGGTTCCCGGGTTCAAGTGATTCTCCCGCCTCAGCCTCCCTGGTAGCTGGGATTACACATGTGTGCCACCATGCCTGGCTAATTTTTGTACTCTTTGTAGAGATGGGGTTTTGCCATGTTGCCCAGGCTGGTCTCAAACTCCCGGACTCAAGTGATCTGCCTGCCTCAGCCTCCCAAACTGCTGGGATTACAGGTGTAAGCCACCGGGCCCGGTCACAGTCAGCCTTTGAAACCAAATTGGTCTGATTTCCAAGCATGTTATGTGTCACCTTTTGCTATGCGGAAACTGTTTTGTTGGCAGTCTTGGGTGTGGTGTTGGGCCATCATGGAAGCTGGGAAGGGTAAGAAGAGGTGAGACTTTGGCTAGGGATTCTCAGGAAGACAGCCTGAAGCTCTGAAAAGCTGGCACTTGGGGAATAGCCAGAGGTTAATTCTGACTAGATTCTAGGATCCGAGGAAGGAGCAGGTAGTGACTAGAAATGAAATTTGGACAGTGGGCAGGGGCTGAACCATATAAGGCCTTTTGTTTGTTGGTTTGTTTGAGACAGAGTCTCACTCTGTTGCTCAGGCTGGAGTGCATTGGCACGATCTTGGCTCACTGTAGCCTCTGCCTCCCGGTTCAAGTGATTCTCCTGCCTCAGTCTCCTGAGTGGTTGAGATCACAGGCCTGCGCCACCATGCCTGGCTTTTTGTATTTTTAGTAGAGACGGGTTTTGCCATGTTGGCCAGGCTGGTCTCGAACTCCTGACTTCGAGTGATCTGTCTGCCTCGGCCTCCCAAAGTGCTGGGATTACTGGCATGAGCAAGGCCTTGTATGTTTCAGGTCAGGAGCCTTGAAGGCTGCGGTGAGGAGTCTGAGCTTCCCCCACGGGCAATGGGGAGCCATAGCAGATTCTGAGCATTGGAGGGATAGGGCCAGCTTTGTGCTTTAGTAAGAACCATTACTTCATCAATCTCATTTCTCCCGCTCTCCCTCTGCCTCCCTTGGTTCCAGACATACCAGCTCCTCAAAAACAGCAAGCCTCAGAGACTTTGCATTTGTCGTGCGCTCTGCCTGGCTCACTCTTCCTCCAGTTATCTGCAAGATGCTCTCCCTCACCTCCTTTAGGGCGCTAATCAAATGTCACCTCCTTGGACAGGCCTTCTCTGACCCACACAATTTATTTTTTTTGAGACGGAGTCTCGCTCCGTTGCCCAGGCTGGAGTGCAGTGGCATGATCTTGGCTCACCGCAACCTCTGCCTCCCCGGTTCAAGTGATTCTCCTGCCTCAACCTCTCAAGGAGCTGGGATTATAGGCCCATGCTACCATGCCCTGATAATTTTTATATTTTTTAGTAGAGATGGGGTTTCACCATGCTGGCCAGGCTGGTCTTGAACTCCTGACCTCAGGTGATCTGCCCGTGTCGGCCTCCTAAAGTGCTGGGATAATAGGCCTGAGCCCCCACGCCTGGTCAGACGTCCACTATTTTATGTCTTCCCTAGCCCTCTTAGCCTCCCTTATTTTTGACCTGAGCCCTTAGCTTCAGTTGATCACTTTTTCTATTTCTTGCCCACTCCCCTATAAAGAGAGCGTCCTAGGCATCTAATGGAGGCTGAGAGCAGTGTATTGTGACTGCAGCTAAGTGGCTTTGGCAAGTATCTTCCTCAGGCAGGGAGGTTTAGTTGCAGGATAAGAGGGTCTCAGGAGGGCTGGGCACGGTGGTTCATGCCTGCAATCTCAGCATTTTGGGAGGCCAAGATGGGCAGATCACTTGAGGTCAAGAACTTGAAACTAGCCTGGGCAACAGGGTGAAACTTTTTCTCCACTAAAAATACAAATATTAGCTGGGTGAGGTGGAGCACGCCTGTAACCCCAGCTACTCGGGAGGCTGAAGCAGAAGAATCACTTTAACTCAAGAGGGAGAGGTTGCAGTGAGCCGAGATCGCGCCACTGTGCTCCAGGCTCCAGCCTGGGCGACAGGGTGAGACTATGTCTGGGCGAAAACAAAACAAAAAAAAAGCAAGAGGACTTGGGGAGCCAAATCACGTGTTCTGGAATCCTGACTCTGCCACATCCTAGCTGTGTAGTTTTGGGTAAGCGACCCAACTTCTCCGTGTCTTCTCAGTCTCCTCCTCTGTAAAGCAGGATAAGCTGATGTGCCCATCTCCCTGAGAATTAGGCGTGTGTGCGTGCAGTGCCAGCACATGTCTGGGAAGTGAATGCTAGCCGTTGTTGGCACTGATTCCGACTCTGAGCTGAATTAGAGGCCGGGAGCAGTCACTGGTTTTCCATGAGGGACGATCCCTTGTCTGACTGATTGAGGCAGGGACTTGGGTGGGGCCCCTCCCTGCCTGGGTCCCCCACCCGCCCCACTCCTAGCCCCTGCTCACAGGCTGAGGTCGCAACTGATGCTGGTCTGCAGCAGGTAGGCCTTGGCGTTCTGCACGGCCAGCTCCAGAGGCTCGGGCTCAGGCACTTCGGCACTGTAGTGTGGGAAGCCCAGCTCAGAGGGCGAGAACTGAAGGGCAGGGTCATCCCTTATGTAGGGCCCGTGCTGGGCACCTTCAGAGAACTGGTCTGTCTGGTAGAGGTTGAACGGGTCCAAGGGGTTGACTGGGGGCTCCGGGAAGGTGGAATCCAGTTGCTGGAACAGGCTGCTTTGGCCCTGCTGGAGCCGCTGCATTAGGCTAGTGGTGACCTCGGCGGCCTGGATCCTGCTTTCATCCGAGTAAGGTTGGGGCTGGAACTCCAAGGGAAAGCCGGTGTTCATGGATGGGTACTCCATGCTACCTATCCGGGCTTCCTCAGCCTGGAAGGCCCGGGGCATCAGCAAGCTCTCCTGTTGGGACAGGCTGCCCCTCTGTGACCAACCCGGGGCGTTACGCTGGGCGTCTGGCGCTATCTGCTGCCCCTCCTCGGGGTCCGCTGCCAGGGGCTGAACTTGGTCCCAACTGTACTGCCTCTGGGAGGCCTGGGAAGTCCTCCGGTCCGGGGGCTGCTGGGGAGGGCGCTCTGGGTAGGGCGGCAGGTCCCCCATGGTTCGCCAGGAGGAACAGACCTCTAGGAGAAAGGCTTACAGACAAGGAAGCCAAGCGAGCCACCCGTGGACACCGCCGGTTTCTGAGCACCGGAAGCGGGGGCCGTTACCCGGGAGGGCGCGGGGAGCCGGGCCAGGGTGGGTTCTGCGCAGGCTCCCGATCCCGCGCAGCCCCACGGCGGACGTCGCGCCAGACTCAAGACAGCACCCGCACCCCAGGCCCACCCTTTTTCTTTTCAGTAACTTGCCCAAGTTCACATCTTTTATTTTTTTTTTTAAGGCAAAGCACCTGCAGGTCAAGCCCCGCCCCGTCCCCCAGCTCCGCGTCCCCCTCCCATCCCCCTTCCCCGCCCCCAGCCCCGTCAGCTGTTCCCCTTGGCCTCGGGTTCCCTGGCGTCCTCGGCAGCCGGGCTGGGGGTCTTCACGACATCTTCTCCAATAGGTGCCAGGGTCTGGGGGCTCCGCTCCTCCTTAGAGGTCAGCCCGCCCGCTGCCGTCTCCTGGTGACCGGGGAAGGAAAGGGGAGCCGGTTGGATGGTGTGGTCCCCTCCATGCTCCCATTCAGGCCCTGTCCCCTGATGCCCGTCCCCCACCTTCACCCCGGCCCAGCTCCGGCTTCCTCCTTCGCAGCGAAGGCTGCTCTCCCTACCTTGGATAGGGGGCCCTCGAGACTAGAGTCCAACAGCGCGGCCTCGGTCAGCCCTGAGTCGTCATCCATGCTGATGAAGATGCCCGGGGTCTCACACTCAGGCCCCTCCTCCCGGAAATCCATGGCTTCCTCAGACGAGGGCGGGCCCGGCCGGGCCGAGGGAGAGAGAGAGGAGGAGGAAGAGGAGGGGGCTCCCACTCCTCCCGGCTTCAGCTTCTGCTCCTCCTCCAGCTGCCGCTTTAAGGCCTTCTCCTGGGCCAGCCGCAGGCCAATGAGGTCCTGCGGGGGACGGGGGGCCGGGGCGGGGGCCAAGGCCAGAGGCTCCAGGTCGTCCTGAGGGTGGGGAGGGCCACACAGAAGCTCAGAGGTGGGTGGCTCAGAGGACGGCGGGAAAGAGAAGGAACCACCCTGAGGTGGTCTTCGAGGTCACCAAGAGCATGGGGAGGAAGGGGCAGTTGTCTCCCAGACCCCCAACTCCCTTCCAGCAGGCGCATCCCCTGGGAGACGGGTGGCTCAGAGCAGGGGTGGCCTGAGTCTCCCGGGGTCGGGCGGAGGCCATGGTGAGCCTTGCTGGCTTGGGATATGGGGTGGGAGTCTGAGGATCCAGATGGGTGGGCTGCAGGGCCCTCACCTCCTCCAAGGGCCCCGCAGGCGCTTCCTTGGCCTCTGGCTCCTGCTTGCCGCTGGCCTCCAAGATGGTCATGATGGAGTTAGGGATATGAGCTTGCTGGGTGGAGAGCAGGAAGGGGGCGCTGGGGACAGCTCTGGCACAGAGACCCCACTTGCACACCTCAGGTCCCAGGGCCCTAACCCTCCAGAGCTCCTAGCAGTGCAGGGCCTTCTTGTATCCACCTCCATCCAGTCCCCACCAACCGGAGGGACCCAGGGGGCCGCCCACCGCACACCCGGGGTGGGGGGAAGGGGTACCTGGTGGGGGGTGAAGGAGCGGACATGGGCCAGCAGAGGCTCCCGGAGCTCAGGGCACTTGTCAAAGACGGCTCCCAGCTGCTGGGGCGGCAGCTGCAGGATGACCTGGAAGCTCTGGGGCTTGGTGCGCTGGCAGCACTTGATGAAGCCCTCCCACACTTTGGGGTACTTCCACACCTGAACCAGGGAGGGAGGGAGCTGTCGGGAGGGGCACACAGGCAGTCCCCCAGCCTTGACACTGGGAGAAAGACCTTGCCAAGACCATGCCCAAATCCCACCATCCAAGATTCCTCTGGATGGGCCACAAGCAGCCCTGACCTCCCTCCAGAGGCCTTTGTCTTCCCGATCCAGGCGGCTGGACCATGAGGGCAACTTGGGAAGGGGGTGGAAGAAAACTCAGAGCCGCCTTTTACCAGAGCTCCCCCTGGGCCAGGCCTAGGCTAAGTGCTGCGGGAGCACGTCTCATGACATTCCCACGGCAGTCTCCAGGGGGCGACATTAGCCCTGCTAAACAGCGGAGGTCAATGCCGGTGCCGGGACCTGTCCCGGGTCACATGTACATTCTCACGGCAGCCTCCAGGGGGCGACATTAGCCCTGCGGGATTTGGTTTTTTGTTCCATCACGTTCTTTTTTTTTTTTTTTTTGGAGACACGGTCTTAATCTGTCGCCCAGGCTAGAGTGCAGTGAGTGGCGCGTTTCTTCCTTACTGCAGCCCCAAACTCCTGGGCTCAAGCAGTCCTCCTGCCTCGGCCGCCCAAGGAGTTGGCATTACAGGTGTGGGCCATCACACCTGGCCTCATTGTCGTATTTCTAAAGCCCAAATTTCTAGCACTTCTTAAAAAACTGGACCATTTTTCAGCTCTGGGATGCATCCTGGCCGGGCACACAGCAGTGGAGGGTGAGAAGCAGCCACGCCTCTCCTGGGTGCACACCCCTTGAGGGTTACCATAGCTCCTACCACCCAGCTGCCCTCCCTCATCACCTGGGAGCTGGCCCAGTCATAGACCCTGGAGCTCCACTATTTTCTTGGCAAGGAGGCAGAGCAGAGCCTGCCATCCTCCACCAGGATCCCTCTGGGGTCAGGGGAAGGGGAGGGCAAGCAGGCTAGAAGCCTGCTGGTTAGGTCTGCTGCTGTCTGCAGCCTGGGGGCGGGGTGGCCGGGGGTGGGTTACCTGCTTCATGATGAGGCGGGACAAGATGTTCATGACGAAGCCCCCCAGGCGGGGGTACATGGTCAGGGACTGGATGACGGTCCTCATGAGCAGCATGGGCAGGGGGCTCTGCTCCATCAGCTGCTGCATCACCACGGCCAGCACCTCTGATGTGTACACGTTCCGCTCCGCAAAGCACAGGTTGGTGGCTGCGAGGAGGCGGAGAGTGGGCCTGTCCTCTCTGCCCAGCTGCCCCCTGGGAGGTGGGAGCCCTGGCCCTGCTGTCTGCCCGTGAGGGGAAGACTTCTAAAACCCTGACTTCTAAAGCCCCTGAGGGAGACAGGAAACTCCCCCCACCCAGCAGAAGGCACACTGCAGCCCTGCCCTTGGAAAACCTGCGGGCTTCATTCAAGGGAGAAGACATCCAACTCCAGGAAGCCCCAAAATGGGTAGAACAGGGAACCCATGGCCCCTCACTTGGAGGACGACCTTGGGAAAGATGTGTTGCTAAGCCCTGGGGGAGTGGCAGGGCCCCCCAACCCTGCCAGGGAGGGAAGGCAGCTATTGGCTTCCACCAGCCCCTCCAGAGAGAACAGCAGTCCGCAGACCAGCTTGTCAGAGGGCCAAGGGACTGCCCACTCGGTCCTGACAAGGGTACAGGGCTTGCACTGGTGCTGGGAAGATGGGGGGGGATGCCAGGCAAAGGGCTGCGTGGGGGTTATGAGCACAATCAGTAGAGTAATAGCGAAGGGAGGGACAAGAGGCGGCTGGGGCCGGGGCATACGATGAGCTCAACACCCAGTGCCACTACCAGGAGGACCCAGAGGGTTGGCACAGCACGAGCATCCACGAAGGCAGGCCCTGGGGGTCTGTTCCCCAGTGGGTGGCCATGCCCCAATCCACTGTGCTAATGGGAAGCCCCAGGAGCTGCCTTTAAAGCCCTTCCCCAAACACCACTTGCCATGTGAATGTCAACCAGGAAGTCTTTATTGAGCCAGAAGAACACCCCAACCCCCCAAATCCTTGAGGCTAACAGAGAACAGGGATGGGGTCTCTAAGGGAGGGGGAGGTGTACACAGGTGGGAGGAGGCTGAATGGGAAGAGAGTGGAGGCGAGGGCCTGTCAGAAACCGAGGAAGCCCCTGCTCCTCCTCAGGGCCAAGTGGTCACTGGTCCTGCCCTCTCAACCACATAAAGGCTCCAGAATCAGCCCTCCCCTCCTCCTTCCCTGTCAGCTTTGCCCTGGCCCCCAACCTGGGCCTCCCCTGAGCCTCTGATCCATTCTCCATACAGCAGCCTGAAGGGTGTTTTGGAAAGCTCAGACCTGACGCCCCTCCCAGAGACCCTCAAGAAACAAGGCCAAATTCCCACCACGGCCTGCGAGACTCCTGTGGGCAGACCCCAGGGGCGCCTTTCCTGATGGCGACAGCCTGACCTCCTCTCTTGACCAGGCCCCCTCTTTCGTCTCCTAGGTCCAGAACCAGCCAGCGAGCACCTCCCTCAGTCCCTGCAGTCTCCTGCTGCTGCCGCCTACTCAGCCTTCCTTGGTCTCAGCCCGAGTGTCCCCTTTTTCGGGAAGTCTTCCCTGATGTCCCACACCCAGGCTGGGTTATGTGGCCCCTCTGGGCTGCCCAGTCCCATGCCACCCCTCTCAGTTGTTACTGGCCAGGGACTTCTTGTCTCTTTCCCTGGACTGTAAGCCCTGGAGGGACAGGGCTAGGGCTGTCCTTCCTGTGTCCCCAGCACTACCCAGGATGGATACAGGTGAGCAGAGGTGCTGAGTTTTCTTAATGCTGGACTACCAGCAGTGGATCTAGTTATAGACAAGTTCCCCAGAGGAACAGGGTGGTCTATGGGGGAGTGAACAGTGCACAACAAAAGGACTGTACTTTGTGATCTGGAGCTTAGAGTGCAACCAGAAGAATTCTGGTGCCCGAGGAGAAAAACGTGGGCTGGGTGCTGGGGACACCAGCTAGAAGGTTGTCTAGCCTGCAGTGCGCAGGCCTGGCTGTGTTGGAAGAAAAGGGTAGGGTGGTATAGGGTAGGCCCCCGCTGACCCTTCCAGGGGCCTGGCTCTTGGTGGCCTGTGTGGCCTCCGGCAAGGCCCTTTCTTCTGGGCCTAGGATCCTCAGGGCTTCTAATCTGGGTCCACAAATGGTCTTGGGGGGTGTGTGTGTGTGTATGTGTGAACCCCCTCGAACTGTATGCAATTAATATGAGCATACTGTCCTGGGAATGGGCTAGAACTTTCCTCAGGTCACCAAAGGGGTCGGGGAACGTGAAGACCACAGCCCTGGCCTATGAGCCTGGAGATCCTTCCTCCCTGCTGGTCTCCCATGAGAGGCCTTGGGGCCTCCTGGGTTTTAATGCGGGTTTGATATTTCCGTAAGCTCCTCTCTTGACCTTAAAAGTTCCTGAGAAAACTTGTAGAGGAAGGTTAGGAAGTAAGTCACTGAAAAGCTGTTTCAAGCTAGAACACGAAAGTAAGTGGCACAGAGAGGAAGCCCTTTCCTGTCTGAGGGTGAGAAGAGAAATCAAAGGACAGCAGTCTTCTGAGTAGAGAGGGCGACAGTGAGGGTGTCCAGCTCCGTGCGACAGGATGGCTCCTGGCCCAGAAACCTCACTCAGGAGGAGTGGAGGGGCAGGTGCTCTCAGGGGAGGTGGTCCTCCGTCGCGGAACCGGCAGAGCTGGGATTCCCACCCAGGTCCGTTTCACTTCAGATTCTGTTTTTTCCACTACACCACTTAGCTTCTGCGCGGCCCTGAGTAAGTTACCTAACCTCTCTGGAGCCTCCATTTCCTGTCTACACAATGGAAGTGAACATACTCACCAAGTGGCAGACCAGCAGGCTCAGGTCTGTAGGCCTTCGGGGAGAGCCCAGCGCAGAGTGCTCAGTGAGTGGGGGGCCATCGTGAGCCAGTCAGTTCGTCACCAACCCTGCCGCCCTGGAGGCAAGCTCTCCTGCCTCATCTACCCTAGGCCACAAGTGCCGTGGAGCCCTGAGTCTGCCCTGCTGCTGCGCCTCTAAGCCTCTGATTATCACTCATGGTGCGCCCTGCTTCCTTCTATTCCTCGGGGTTAGGGGTGGGGCTACCCCTGACTGCTTTAGGCCCACTCTGTACCAGTGCACAGCAGGTACATCAGAGTGCCTTAGACAGAGGCAGAAAAAGTTGGGTTGTAAAGGGTAAAACCTGGGAGAAAGGAAGGAAAAGGAGGAGGGAGGGAGGGAGGAGGAGGCAGGAAAAGGAGGGAGGGAGGTGGCTCTCCAGAGCTCTGAGGTGGGGCTGTGAGTGGCACAGTCTTTGACTTGGCAGATTCCAGTGGGGGCATGTAGGTGACTGAGGTCCTGCCCCTGGCATTGCAGGGGCCAGGCCACTGGAGTTGGGGGAAGCACCTCACCTTTGATGATGGATTTCATGTCGCACTTCACGGAGTCGATGTTGTGTAATGCGATCAGGAGCTCTCCAGGGTTCAGTGGGGACAAGGCTGAGTTTCCCTCACCTGCAGCGGGTGGGAGAAAGGGTGGGGGAGACAGTACGGACGCATAAGAGATGGGTCTGAGTTCCCCAGATTGGGGCAGCTGGGAGCAAAGATGAGGTGCCCTCTGCTTTCAGGGCTGAAACAGGGGAAGTCACTGACAACATAAAAAGGGGACACCGAAGGTAGCAGCAGCCCTCGGGCAGCCTACGGTTGCCACCGTGTGCTCCTCCCCATCCTGGGCTCCCACCCTGGGTAGTGTGTAGCACGGCTGGGTCTCTCTGCCCCCGGGCTGTGCACCTGCGAGGGCAGGGTAGGACCACCTCATTGTGTGGTCCCCAACAGACTCCAACGCAGCACAGGGGCTCATGGGCATTTGCGGCACAGGACAAGATGAAGCCAGGCTGCAGCCTTCCACAAAGTGGCTGGAGCCTTCAGCTGTGTGGGGCCTGGGGGAGTGGAGGGAGGAGGCTGGTGGGGTGGCTCTTTGCTGCTGCTCTTTTGATGGTCCCAGAGCCATCTATGTGTGTGTTTTAAAGCACCAGGGTCTGTCTGTGTGGAACAGACATCCTCCATTCTGTCTTTAGCTCCAACCACAAGGGGCAAAGAATCCCTTCTACTTTACTTGCTAGTTTTTCTAAGTTGAAAGTTTTGTTTCTTTTTGACTGTGTCAAAACAAAATGCCCCTAGCCCACAGCTTGAGGGATTCAGGCAAGATCTGAGGAGGGGCCAGACTACAGCCAGGCCTGAGAGGGGCTGCGGTGTGGCCAGATCCTAGAAGGGGAGACGCTGCTGGAGCCTCCGGCCCCAGCTCCACGGTCTTGTCCCTGCTGTGAATGAAACCATCATCCAAGCATCCCGGAGGGTGGCCTGGGAGCTCCGGGACACATGGAAATGTCCAGTACAGCTGGTGTCCCAGGGAGCGGGATGTGGCCCCTCTCCCCGAGGGCGGCGCCTGCAGCTTGCCTCCTGCCCCAGCACCTGGGTGGGTGGGCCTCCTGGTGGGGAGGAGGCTGCATCACCTACCATGCTGGGTGCCCAGCAGGCGGTTGAAGACTTCCTTCACCACGATGGGGTTGAGTTTGATGAGTTTAGGCAGGGCCTGGATCACCTCTTTCTACAGGGAGAAGGCGGTGGGGTGGGGGTTAAGTCAGATACACCCTCACTTCCCTTCTAGACAAGCCACCCCTTCTGCTTGCCCTGGGGAGCTGAGGGCAAGCTCTGGCTCACTGAGCCCCTCCTACCCTCACCACACCCTCAGGACAGAGCTTTCTCCCCAGCTCTCACCCCATCTGAGTCCCTTCCATGTCACATGTGTGTGCCCCCAAGAGGCATCCTAATCCTTGTCTCAGAGAGAAGAAAAGCGAGTCTCAAAGAGGGGAAGGGACCCGCCTGAGGTAGAGGAGGAAGCAGCAGAGCCACGGGCACCCGGGTGCCCATGCAAATGAGTCCAGGAGCTGCTCTGCATTTCCAGGGTACACAGGTACCAGCGGCTTCCAAGACTTCTGACCACAGACAATGTGTCTTCTGCCCTCTGCTATGTGCCTCTGGCTCAACCGCTTCTGCAACGTGCTGCCCTGCCCCTCCCGGTCCCACATGTCCCAGGTAGCAGGGACAGACGGGCCTCCGGGTCCATACCTTCTCCAGCCCATTGAGCACCGGGATGAGGAAGCGGACGTCTGGCAGTCGCTTGTGGTAGAGATCCCGGACCCGCTTCACCAGCTCCGGGGAGGGTGGGACTGCATGGAAGCAGCAGGAGGCACCGAGTTGGAGGCAGAGGGGAGTGTGGGGGAGGGTGGGCACCCAGGAAAGAGAAGCAGGCGGGTGTGCGGGAATGTATGGCAACTTCACAGCAGAACTTTTCACCCTTGGCTGCTCACGTGCAATTAGCACCACACTGTTCCAGATGGAGAAACTGAGGCCCTAGGACAGGCAAAGACCCACAAGAGGTGCGACCATCTGGGGACCCAGTGGCTCGGATTCCCAGGACCCGGGGAAGGCTAAGGAGAGGGAGGAAAGCATGAAAGGTGGGGGTCTCCAGGGTCACCTTTGTCTGTGAGGCTGTGCAGACATCGTGTGACCAGTGTCTCTGCCCCCTTGGGACAGTTTTCCACCAGCAGGAGCAGCTCCGGGGAGTTCATGCCCATTCCTCGGATCTAGAGGCAGAGACAGGGATGACCACACCCAGGGTGAGAGCTTAGGGAAGGCTCAGGTGCTGCCGGCAGGGTGGCTGCGGGAAATGCTGGGGCTCAGGGTGAGACTGGTGATGGGGGAAAGGTAGGGAAGGGTGGGAGAGGTCAGAGAAACCTCGGCCTCTCCCTGCACCCTCTCCGGATGTGGCCTGCTCCAGCTCCCAGCCCTGGCTGGGCTGTCCTCCAGCAGGCCACTCCTGTGTGGCTCAGACCTGACCTGACCTCGAATGCCTACCCTGTGCTTCACTCACTGGTGAAGATGTTTCTGGCTCCACCCACACCCACCAGCTTCGTGACTTGGTTTCTCATGCGCGGCTGGCTTGGCTGTGAGCCCAGACCAGGCTCTACCTGCTGCTGCTTCCTGAGCCTGCCCCATGGTGAACGCCAAACACAGGAGCTGGGGCCAGGCTCCACCTTCGCCCAGGAACATTTACGCTCCTGACTAAAACCGAATGTCTCTGCCCTCGGGAAGCTCACAGCCCCACAGGATCACTTTTCTGCAAAGTGAGATCACTTTTGTTGCCTCACCTTGAGAATGGGGCCAAAAATGTTTCCTCCTGACTACAAGCCTGCTATCCCCATTTTCCAGGTAAGGGCCCCACTGAACCCAAATGGCAGATAGGTGGGGATTAACATACAGTTCTCTCTCCCATTTATCATGAAAATGTTCGGTAATCCAAAAATGTCAGGGGCAGAAAGAAAAAAAGTGGTTTCAAACCCTGCTGCAAACTGAAGTGCAGACCTTCTAATCTCAGGTGACAGTCTGTCACTGAGCTGCTTCTCATGTGGGCAGCCCTGTGGCTCCAGAGAGAGGTAGGAAGGACTATGTCTATGTAATGACAGCTAAAGAGTCCCATTAGCAACACCGGGAAGGTCAGCTCATAAACAGTGACAGTGACACAGAGGTTTATGTGCCTGAGTTCATGGACTCCTTGCATCAGCGTGGAGGGACTGGAATGTCTTCCCTAGTTTTACTGACAGGCCCGAGGTCGCAGTGAGAAAGTGACAAGTGAACACGAACCCAGCTCTATCCAGCTCTAGGCTCCTAACTGCTGGGCCACTCTGACGTTTCCTCAGGAACTGATGAGTGACATGCGGACCGCCCGCAAGCTACACAGCCTGGGTCGACCTGGGGTGACCACCCTTTGGGCTTGGCACACTCTGAGGTGGAGCAGGTTGGGGAAGAGCTGGAGCTGGGGATGTAGCCCTGCCTGTGGGTGGGCAGGGCCTGGTGGGCTCAGGGGCCTCACCGGCTGCTCGATGACCCTCAGCACCGTCCGCTTGATGTCGGCGATGGCTTCAGTGTACACGGCCGCCAGCTCATGGATCAGCTTGTGGTTCTGAGGCAGGAGAGCCAGGTAGAGGTAGAGACACTGCTTCACTGTCTCCTCCGTCCAGGGCGCTGCCACCTCTGACAGGGCAGGAGCGGCATCGGATTGGCCCACACTCTTCTCCAACCCCCTCGGACCCTCAATAACTGTCCCTTCTTGGGCAGTGGAGCCAGGGAGGGCAGAGAAGGGAGCCGGGGCTGGGGAGCTAATTGTTCTAGGGCAGGGAAATGGGGTGGGACCAGGACTTCCTACCTCCAGCCTCCCCCGACTGCCAACACACAAGGCAATTAGAAGGATCTTTGAGTGCGATCCTGACCCTGTCCCTCTCCACCTCCAAGCCCAGCCACGCCCTGTAGCCTCAGAATAAACCCCCGGCTCCCTGCCTCCCAGTGGCTGCCAGGTGTTGCATGGGGTGGCCCCGGCCTGCTGCTGCCCTGCTGCCCTCCATGGTGGTCACACACCCCTTCTAACAGTCCCGAGGGCCCTGGTCTCTTTGCCTTTGCATCCGCCCTCCTTTCTGCCTGGTCCACAGCACCTGCTCAAACTCTGGGCCTCCCGAAGGCTGTGCGTCTCCTGGGAATGCTTCCTGGCACCTGGGCCAGGCCTCCCGTGCTGCCCTATCATGGCCCCAAGACTTCCCATTTAAGGGTCCATTTACTCGGGGTCTGAGTCTACCTGTCTGTAATCCTGGGGGACCCAAGGCTCTGTTGAAGGAACCTGCCTGAGATGACCCTGCCTGGTCCTTCCTGGGGCCCCACCGATGGCTGGCTCTCCTCGTCCGCCAGATCTCTCTCCCTGACCCCCTAGGCTAGGTCAGATGCCCCTACCCTGACTCCCACAGCCCCCAGGTGGCTGTCCCAGCCCTGCCCGTTCCCATCACTGGTGTCCGGGTGGCTTCCCCACTCAGCCCCTCTGCTCGCAGCGACCAGAGCGCGGACACAGCAGCACTCAATATGCATCTGATGACCTGCACCCAACCTGTGTCTTTGTCAGCTCCAAACAGCACAGATGGTGGGTTGGGGTGCACCAGGAGCTGCAGGTAGTTGAGGGCAAATTTCTCCACATACTCCCGCAGCTGCTCCTTCTCATACATGCGTTTGATGAACAGCAGGGCCTGGGAGCGCACCTGAGGAGGAAGATGGAGAAGGGCAGGGTCAGGGAAGAGGGAAGAGGAAGAACAGCTATTCCTGCGAGTGTGGCAACACTCATGTGAAAACAGACCCGAGCCTGAGAAGGGGCAGCCCAGCTGCTACCAGGGCCCAGAGCTGGTCCCCAGCGCAGGAGGCAGATATCCCGGCCAGGGCCGGACCCACAGCACCACCTCGCTGCCTGCCTCTCCAGCCCATCTGCCCATCTCTCCAGCCCATCTGCCCGTCACTGCTCCTTGCCTTGCTCACCAAGCTCCAAGCAGAGGGAGATCTCAGTTCCTTAAAAGTGCCACTCCCTGCCAAGTCTCCCTAGAATGCCTACTGCCAGCTAAACACTGTTTCACTCAGATATTATCTGCCGGGACCTGTGAGGGTAGGGGCTGGTCCTGGGCACTCTGATCCCAGCAGCAGCACAAGGCCAGGGCCAGGGCCAGGGGTGTGCAATGAAGGTCTGCTGAATGAATAAACATGCTGCCAGGCAGGGGCTGGGGCAAAAGGCTGCAGGCAAGGATGGGTCAAGGGCACTCTCAACCACAGCATGTGCACATTTGTCCCCTCGTCTACAGCACACCCAGCTATTCATTTTCCAGGTCTCAGCCCACATGTCCCCTCCTTGAAGGAAGCTTTCCTTGAAACACCTCCCCTGCCCACCCCACCACCAGATGGTCGGCCCCTCCCTCCCCAGGGCTCCGCAGCTGCACACTGCTCTGCTCAGCTGGTGAGCATGCTGGGTCCTCACTGCTGGCTGAGGCCACACTGGCTCCCCTGCTAGGCAATGCCCTCAGGCCCCGTCACAGGACTGGGCTGCACGAGGAGCCTGTGCTGGCCACCACAGGTGGACTAAGAGCGAGTTGGTTCCTCAGGATACAGGTGGCCTCTGCAAACTGCAGGCTGAGGGCAGCCAGGAAGTGGAGCAGGGGATCACCTTGTCCTTCTCATGGGAGCTGAGGTCGAGAAGGACATGCAGGTACTGGAACTGGCGGGATGGGCGCTTGAAGATCAGGTCTCGAAGCGTGGACATGCCCAGGTAGGTGCGACTCTGCAGCAAGAGGAAAGGGACCTGAGCTCAGCCCACCTGACTGTGCCTTTGGGCTCTCTCTCCTGACTGCCTCTGACAAAACGGCCTGGTCCCTCATGAAACCCCCTGCCACAAGGTTTAGGCTGTGTGCCCTTCAGAACCCTCAGGGGAGAGCCCTATCCCTTGGCCCAGGCTGCAGTGACCAGGGCCTGTCCTCACCTCATCCTCGCAGTACTTGCGGATCACCTCCAGGGCACTCTCTGTGATGAGTGGCGCCTCCAGCACAACCTTGGTGAAGATCCTGCGAGAGATGGAGGGAGGGCCATGGCTGCAGAGGAAAAGGCCGCCTGGCTCCCAGGCCCTGCTGAATTGTAGGAGCTCAGGGCCAGCAGGCCCTCCCTCAGGGGTTGCTTGTTCAAGCCCCTGGTTATAAAGCTTTGGAAGTGAAAAGACCAGGGTTCAAAAGCTGCCGGCTGGATGATCTAGACAGAGGCTGCACCTCTCTGAAACTCATTTCTTCCTTTTGTCAAACAGGGATTCCTAACTTTATTCATTGAACATAAAAATGGGAGGGAATGACGGCGGGTGAAGAAGGGTGTGGGTATTTTAGATATGGTGGCCTCAAAAGGCCGCTTCGAAGTTACATTAGAGTACACTGGTAGATGAGAAGGAGCCAACCACACACACAGTTGAGGGAAGGGCATTCCAGGCAGACAGAACAGGAAGCACTAGTGCCCTGAACTTGGCACGTTAGAGGAACAGACAGAAGGCCAATGTGGCTAATGTTCGGGGAGTAAAGCCAAAGAGACTGAATAACATAACGCCTCACTGGTCACAGTAAGGAGGCTGTGCTTTATCCTAAGAGCAATGGAGAACCATGGAAGGTTCCTCGTGGGGAAGTAATAAAAGGATTTATATAATAAAGTGTTCCCGGAGCTGCTGTGTGGAGGACAGATGAGTAAGCTGGAGGCCACGGACAGGCAGGAAGCTACAGAACCAACTCAGGTAGGAAATGGGGTGTAGAGAAGTCTATCTCCAGGCCCATGGGTGAGCACTGTTATTTACAGATGGGAAAATGACACAGAGGGGGAGTGACAAAGCCACTCAAACCATGCTCAGAGCAAGTGGCAGAGCAGGGGAACAGCTCAGGAAGTGGGACCTGCAGCTCACATGCAAAACTACAACCTTGAACGTGCCTCCAGAGGGGGAAGGAGGAGAGAAGACTTGGGATGGGCTCGAGAAGGACTGACTCGGGGGGTGATGAAGAGGGAGGTGGTCAGAATCAGAAAGGGAGAGCAGCACCAGAAGAGGGGGCCTCTTGGGGACAGGAGGGTGCAGGGTCAGCCCCCTCACCCATCCTTCTGGTCTGGTTTCTCCTGCAGGCCGGACAGCAGGCGGATAAGGCAGTCCTCATACTTGTCCAGGGAGCCTGAGGCACCCGCGGCCAGATAGGCGTTGTACTCCTGGTAGAGCCAGGCGAAGGCCAGGTCCAGGCGGGCCCGCACATCCTCCAGGATGAAGGACAGGACCTCCGCCTTCAGGCCCGAGTTGAACTGTGTCACCAGGCTGGCCAGGATCTTTATGCGGACCTGATGGGAGGGCGAGCCAGCACGTCAGTGTAGGGTGGGCAATCCAGGGACTCCGCATTGGTGCCCTGCGACTCCTCCCACCCAGGCACAGGAACTCCCAGAGCAGACACGGAGTGAAGTGAGGAAGGCCAGTCGAGGACCCTTATGCCCAGGAAGGTCCCATTTGTGTGGCAGGGGGTGGGGGTGCCAGGGTGGGGATCGATCATCACAGGATAAAAACAAGTTTCTAGGAGCAGCACCCATGTACTTAAGTGCACAGAAAAAGATCCTCAAAGATTCCCCTCGTTTGTGCCTTTGTCACCTTTGGAGAGGGGGATGGGGTGCAGGTGATGGCCACGGAAGGGAGTACTGGATCTGGATTCCCCAGAAATATTTTTCAGCTCAGGGAGTACGTTCCTATACTACTAGCTAATCAAAAATTAACTTCACAGAATGGGAAAAAAGTCACTTTTCCCCATTCTTTGAAGGTAACAGTGCCAGCAAGTGGCAGAATCAGGACTGAGAACCAGGTATATTTTTAAAGCTAAATAGTAACAGTAAGAATGTTAACAACTGTGAAGAACCAAGACCACAAGAGCAGCCCTCACTTGCAGAGGCCTCCCGGCACCCGCCCTGTGCACCTGAGCGCCTGTGTGCATGGCACGTTTCCTCCTTGTCACCCGGGGGGAGCTGCCGCTGCCGTCTCTGTTTTATGGAGGATGGGAGTGACCTGGAGAAGCGGCTGTGGCAGCAGAGCTGGGGTCCACAGCCAGGGAGGTTTGATGCCGGGGCCAGACTCTGTGCTGGATGTGAGGTAGACGCTTGGGTAGGGGGACTGGAAGGATGGGGTGGGGGGTGGCAGGGGCACACCTGGGCTGCCCCGCTGCAGGCCACAGCCTTTTCAGCCCGCAGGATCCGCTTCACAGCGCCCAGCTTCATGGCTTCCACCTGGGCATCAGTCAGGGGCTTCAGCACGTCGCTGAGACGGAATATTTTCTTGCGCCCACCGGCGCCTGCCAGCCTATGTGAAAGAGCAGTGACAGAGATGCAGGGACCCAGACTGCAGCACAGGCCTGTCTGGTGACTCTCCCAACTTCAAGGACTAGGTAGGCCACAGAGATGGCCCCCATCCCCCTGCTGCCTCTCCAATTCCTGTGTCTCTGAGGCATGGTGGGGCGGTGGGTAAGAGGAAGGAAGAGGATGTTATTGTGGTTTTGCAGAGGGTGTCTTAGGAAAGGCTTCTGTAAGTGGGGATCTGAATGGAGGCAGGGACAAGATACACAAATGTCTGGGGGACCAGCTCTCCAGGCAAAGGCCCTTAGCTGGGAACCTGCTTGTAGGCGTGACTGGAGGAGGGGTAAGGGTAGCAGAGAGCTCGGAGGGTAGCAGATCCTGCTCAGCTGTGTTAGTAAAACTTGGGGCCAGGCGCGGTGGCTCACGCCTGTAATCCCAGCACTTTGGGAGGCTGAGGCGGGCAGATCACGAGGTCAGATCGAGACTATCCTGGCTAACACGGTGAAACCCTGTCTCTATTAAAGATACAAAAAATTAGCCGGGCGAGGTGGCGGGCACCAGTAGTCCCAGCTACTCGGGAGGCTGAGGCAGGAGAATGGTGTGAATCCAGGAGACGGAGCTTGCAGTGAGCGGAGATCGTGCCACTGCACTCCAGCCTGGGTGACAGAGCGAGACTCCGTCTCAAAAAAAAAAAAAAAAAAAAAAAAAGACTTGGGTGGCCGGGACTGGCTGGATTTTGTGGTGTGTAAGGGAGGTAATAATGGGGACAATGATGGTGACAGCCAGTAGCATTTACTACACATCAAAACCATGCAAAATGCTTGACAATCACAATCACTTTCACTCAAGTTATCTAATCTAGTTGTCTAACCATCACCATCACCACGAACTAATTTAATTCTTCTTTGATCCTTACACGAAAGATATTATCGTTATCCCAATTTTAGACATAAAAAAGGGTTTGTTTTTGTTTTTTTACAGGAAGGAAAACAGCAAAGGCTTAGTGGTTATGGCAGTGACTCGGGAGTCAGGAAGAACCCAGTCCAGACTTCCTTCTGTCTGCCTGTCACACACACACACACACGCGGCTGGGCAGGGCTCCTGTCCTGCCTTAGCACCCAGAAGAGGACTCACCGGGGCTGAGTAACAGGGATAATGGGCTCTGGCCTCCTCTTGGCCTGTGGTGCCTCTTCCTCCAGAGGGGACATGGAGCTCAGGGAGCCCACCACCGAGATGGCTTGGCCCTGGGCTGACAGGCGCCGCTTGATCAGGACGCTCTCCGTCTTCACCACCTTCTCCTCCTTGGGCTCCTCCTTGCACTGTTTGGTCTGCTCTACACCTGAGGGGGAGGCAGCAAACGGACACCCAGTGTGTGAGACCCACCAGCTGCAACCCGAGGACCTCCTATGTGCCCGGCTCTGTTCTGAGCCTTGTACACACAAAACCTTGTTTAAATCCACACAACACTGTCCTGGAGTGGGTACTCTTTTTATCCCCACTTTTCAGTACAACTGAGGCTCAAACTAGAAATGCCACTAATTGCTGGAGGGAGCAGCAAATGCTACAGACTCTTTGGAAACATGATGAGCAGTTTTTGTTTTGAGACTGGGTGTCGCTCTGTCACCCAGGCTGGAGTACAGTGGTGCAATCAGGGCTCACTGCAGCCTCGACCTCCTGGGTTCAAGCAATCCTGCCTCAGCCTCTCAGCCTCCCAACTAGCTGGGACTACCGGCACATGCCAACATACCTAGCTAATGTTTGTATTTTTTTGTAGAGATGAGGTCTCCATATGTTGCCCAAGTTAGTCTTGAACTCCTGGGCTCAAGGGATCCTCCTGCCTTGGCCTTCCAAAGTGCTGGGATTACAGGTATGAGCCACTGTGCCCAGCCCTCATCTGTTTTTTTATTTGGAGACAGTTTTGCTCCATCACCAAGGCTGGAGTGCAGTGGCTTGATTCTGATTCGCTGCAGCCTCCGCCTCCTGGGTCCAAGCCATTTTCCTGCCTCAGCTTCCCGAGTAGCTAGGATTATAGACGCCCACTGCCATGCCCAGCTAATTTTTGTATTTTCAGTAGAGACGGGGTTTCGCCACGTTGGCCAGGCTGGTCTCAAACTCCTGACCTCAGGTGATCCACCCACCTCAGCCTCCCAAAGTGCTGGGACTACAGGTGTGAGCCACCACACCCAGCCTGCAGCAGTTTTTATACCACTGATCACACCCTATGACCCAGTGGTTCCACTCCTTGGTATATGCTCAAGACAGATGACAGCATGTGTACATGAAGAGAGCTAGACACAAACATTCACAGCAGCTTTATTTCCAATGGCCAAAAACTCGAAAGAAGCCACAGGTCCATCAATACCAGTGTGGATAAACCAATGATTGTATATTCATGTAACAGAATACTACTAAGCAATAAAAAAAACCAACTAGCACCTCACACGACAACATGGAAGAATCTCAAAAATGTATAGTAGGCTGGGTGCGGTGGCTCACGCCTATAATACCAGCACTTTAGTAGGCCGAGGAGAGTGGATCACCTGAGGTCAGGAGTTCAAGACCATCCTGGCCAACATGGTGAAACCCATCTCAACAAAAAATGCAAAAAAAAAAAAAAAAAAAAAAAAAAATCTGCTAGGTGTGATGGTGCATGCCTGTAATCCCAGCTACTTGGAAGGCAGGATAATCACTTGAACCCGGGAGGCAGAGGTTGCAGTGAGTCGAGATCATGCCATTGCACTCCAGCCTGGGCAACAGAGTAAGACTCCGTCTCAAAAAAAAAAAAAAAAGCAAAAAAAAAAAATTAGCCGGGCATGGTGGCAGCGGGTGCCTATAATCCCAACTACTCGGGGAGGCTGATGCAGCAGAATCACCTGAATCCAGGAGGCAGAGGTTGCAGTGAGCCAAGAAAGTGCCACTACACTCCAGCCTGGGCCACAAGAGCAAAACTCCTTCTCAAATAAATAATAACTAACTAAAAATAAACAAACAAAAAAACACAAAAAACCATATGGTAAGCCAGACAAGCCAGACTTTGTGATCTTATTTAGTTTAGTTCAAGAATAGGTAAAACTAGGGCCGGGCACAGTGGCTCACGCCTGTAATCCTAGCACTTTGGGAGGCTGCGGTGGGTAAATCACAAGGTCAGGAGATGGAGACGATCCTTGTGAACACGGTGAAACCGTCTCTACTAAAAATACAAAAAACTAGGGCCGGGTGCAGTGGCTCACGCCTGTAATCTCAGCACTTTGGGAGGCTGAGGTGGGTGAATCACGAGGTCAGGAGATCGAGACCATCCTGGCTGACACGGTGAAACCCCGTCTCTACTAAAAATACAAACAATTAGCCAGGCATGGTGGCCGGTGCCTGTAGTTCCAGCTACTTGGGAGGCTGAGGCAGGAGAATAGTGTAAACCCGGGAAGTGGAACTTGCAGTGAGCTAAGATGGCGCCACTGCACTCCAGCCCGGGCGACAGAGCGAGACTTCGTCTCAAAAAACAAACAAACAAACAAACAAACAAACAAAAAAACTAGCCAGGTGTGGTGGCGGGCACCTGCAGTCCCAGCTACTCGGGAGGCTGAGGCAGGAGAATCGTTTGAACCTGGGAGGTAGAGGTTGCAGTAATAAGCTGAGACTGCGCCACTGCACTCCAGCCTGGGTGACAGAGGGAGACTCTGTCTCAAAGGGAAAAAAAAAAAAGAAAAGAAATATTATATCTAATTACCTTTGAACTATGCGTATAAGAAACATAAATGAATTTCATGTTTAGGCTTGGGTCTCATCCCTAAGATACTTCATCATGTACATGCAAATATTCCAAATGCAAAGGTGTGAAATCTGAAACACTTCCGGCCCCAAGCATTTTCAATAAGGGATATTTAACCTGTGTCTTGATCTGGGTGATGGTTACACTGGTGTGTTCACTTTGTGAAAATTCACTAAGGTCTATAGTTAAAAGAGTTCTGCATTGTACTTATGTGTATTATACATTAATAGTACTGTTAAAACGGGGTAAAACTATGAAGCTCGGAGAGGTTAGCTAACTTGACCAAAGTTATACAGCTATTAAGTGGATGAGATCTGATTCAACTCAAACCTCAAACCCAGGTCTGTTGGATTTCAAAGCCCAGGACTTAAAAACACTGAGCCATCTATCTGTGGTACCTGTCATTATCTACACCTTAGCTCCCACGTGATTTTCATCTGCACCACAAGGAGGTGCTCTTCCAGTAAGGAGAACCCAGAAGCCACAAGTGCCAACCCCTGGCCCAGGTTAGGGCCAGGACACACTCACCTGGTCCCAGTCCGGCAGCTGTCATCTGTGTGGCCATGAGCCGAGCCAGGTGCTTGATCTGGGCTTCTGTGCCTGCTGACTCCACAGGGGTGTAGATGGCCTGGAAGGAGGCTGGCATGGCCTCCGGCAGGTACACCATGCTGATGAGGACCTGTGGGATGCCCAGGAAGAGAGCCTCTCCTTAATCATTAACTCAACAAGCATTCTTTCCACGCCCATGCCAATACTGGGGAAATGGCAGTGCCTAAAACCGACTTGGGCCTGCACTCCTGGAGCTCAGCCTCTTGGGGAAGTCACAGAGAAAATAAATAACTATACAGTGTAGTGCTTGAGAGAGGAACGCGAAGGGTACTGTGAGCCACAGCAGGAGCCAGGCAAGGCAAGGGCTCCCTGGGCAAGAGAACTGATGGAGGGTAGGAGTCAGCCTAATACAGGACAAGGTTTTGCAGTGGGAGGGGTGTGTATTCCCCGTAGAGAAACACCATGGGAGAAGACTAAGAAGCAGCAGAGCTGGCACCCTGTCCAAAGAACAAAAGAGGTCAGGTGTAGTGGGTCACACCTGCAATCCCAGCACTTTGAGAGGCTAAGGCAGGTAGATCACTCGAGGTCAGGAGTCCAAGACCAGCCTGGCCAATATGGTGAAACCTTGACTCTACTAAAAATACAAAAATTTGCCAGGTGCAGTGGCACGTGCCTATAACCCCAGCTACTCGGGAGGCTGAGGCAGGATAATTGCTTGAACCCAGGTGATAGCGGTTGCAGTGAGCCGAGATCGCACCACTGCACTCCAGCCTGAGTGACAGAGCAAGACTCCGTCTTATTCATAAAGAAAGAGAGAGAGAGACAGACAGACAGACAGACAGACAGACAGACAGAAAGAAAGAAAGAAAGAGAGGCCAGGCACGGTGGCTCAAGCCTGTAATCCCAGCACTTTGGGAGGCCAACACAGGCGGATCACGAGGTCAGGAGATCGAGACTAGCCTGGCTAACCCGGTGAAACCCCGTCTCTACTAAAAAAATACAAAAAACTAGCCGGGCGAGGTGGCAGGCGCCTGTAGTCCCAGCTACTGGGGAGGCTGAGGCAGGAGAATGGCGTAGACCCGGGAGGTGGAGCTTGCAGTGAGCTGAGATCCGGCCACTGCACTCCAGCCTGGGCGACAGAGCGAGACTCCGTCTCAAAAAAAAAAAAAAAAAAAAAAAAAGAAAGAAAGAAAGGAGAGAGAGGAGCAAAAAGAGGTTCAGGGAAAAGTGTAAGGACTGGGAATTGACTTCAAATAACAAGCAAACAAAAAACCCCCCAGAATCCTAACAGAGAACATCCATGGATGCCAGCCATTAGTAACAAAAGATAATTTCATTTATATTTATTTATTTTTTAAGATGGAATCTCACTCTGTCCCCCAGGCTGGAGTGTGGTGGCACAATCTTGGCTCACTGCAACCTCTGCCACCCGGGTTCAAGCAATTCTCCTGCCTCAGCCTCCCAAGTAGCTGGGATGACAGGTGCCTGCCACCGCACCTGGCTAATTTTTGTATTTTTAGTAGAGATGGGGTTTCACCATCTTGGCCAGGCTGGAAAAGGATAATTTTAAACTCCCTATACATTTGGAGCTTTAAAAAAAATTTATGCTGGGTGCGGTGGCTCATGCCTGTAATTCCAGCACTTTGTGAAGCCAAAGTGGGCAGGCAGATCACGAAGTCAGGAGATCAAGACCATCTTGGCTAACATGGTGAAACCTCATCTCTATTAAAAATACAAAAAACTTAGCCAGGCATGGTGGCAGGTGCCTGTAGTCCCAGTTACTCGGGAGGCTGAGGCAGGAGAATGGCGTGAACCCAGGAGGCGGAGATTGCAGTGAGCCGAGATCACGCCACCGCACTCCAGCCTGAGCAACAGAGCGAGACTCGGTCTCAAAAAAAAAAAAAAAAATTTTTCTTAGAGACAGGGTCTTATTCTATTGTCCAGGCTGGAGTGCAGTGGCGCCATCATAGCTCACTACAGCCTCAAATTCCTAGGCTCAAGCAATTCTCCTGCTTCAGCCTCTCCTGTGGCTGGGATCATAGGTACACACCACTACGCCCAGCTAATTTTTTTATTTTTATTTTTGTAGAGACAGGGTCTTGCTATGTTGCCAAGGCTACACAGTGAACTTTAAATGCACACTCTAAGTAATAACTAATTAGAACAGAAAGATAATGAAACTACTATAAATTAAAATGTGTGGAATGCAGCTAAAATAGTACTTAGATGGAAAATCAAATCCCTAAATGCTTGCTTACATTGGAAAAGAAGACTAAAAATTCATGAGCCAATCACTTAAAACCATGGGGAAAAATATTCAAATAAAGTAGCAGGGAAGAAATAAAGGCAACAGAAATAAAACAGAAAAAGTGCCAAAAGAATATGAACAAAACAAAGAGCTAGTTCTTTTGAGATGACTGAAAACAAGCAAATATTTTGCAAGATTGCACATAGTAGTAGCAACAAAAAAGGGGCACATTACGGACATATGGTATTTTATACTATGAATAGCAGGCATTTTTATAAATGGTGAGGAGCAACTTCATGGCAAAACTAAAAAGGTCAATTCCTAGCGTGTGATAAGACAAAAGGTAGAACGGCCGGGCGTGGTGGCTCATGCCTGTGATCCCAGCACTTTGGGAGGCCGGGGTGGGCAGATCACCTGAGGTCAGGAGTTTGAGACCAGCATGACCAACACGGTGAAACCCTGTCTCTACTAAAAACACAAAAATTAGCTGGGTGCAGCGGTGGGCGCCGGTAATTCCAGCTATTCGGGAGGCTGAGGCAAGAGAATAGCTTGAACCCAGGAGGCGGAGGTTACAGTGAGCCAAGATCGTGCCATTGCACTCCAGCCTGGGCGACAAAGCAAGACTCCGCCTCAAAAAAAAAAAAAGACAAAAGGTAGAACAAGTTAATAGAAGCCGGATCAAAGATGGCTGACTAAGGCAAGGGGAACTTAAATTTTACTTGAAGGAAGTTGGAGCCAGGTAGCAAGTGAGGGTTGGGCTTCAGGTGAAAAGGGTGGGCCTGGCCCAGGGCAAGTGTTGCAGGGGTGGAAAAGAGGGCAAGGATTAGGGAGAGAAGGAAAAGAGGTTCACTCCCAGTTTCTTTTTTTTTTTTTTTTTTTTGAGACGGAGTCTCGCGCTGTGTCACCCAGGCTGGAGTGCAGTGGCGTGATCTCGGCTCACTGCAAGCTCCGCCTCCCAGGTTCACGCCATTCTCCTGCCTCAGCCTCCGAGTAGCTGGGACTACAGGCACCCGCCACCACGCCCGGCTAGTTTTTTGTATTTTTAGTAGAGACGGGGTTTCACCATGTTAGCCAGGATGGTCTCGATCTCCTGACCTCGTGATCCACCCGCCTCGGCCTCCCAAAGTGCTGGGATTACAGGCTTGAGCCACCACGCCCGGCCCACTCCCAGTTTCTGGTTTGGGAACTAGGTGGGGCCTGCAGAGAAGCGTGGGGAGAAAGTGGAAAAGTGCAGATCTGCCGTGTGAGTCTGAGGTGCTTCTGGGACATCCCAGTGGAGGACGATCAGAAGCGGGCTGCATACCCAGGCCTGAGGCTCACTGATGTAGTTTGGGTATTTTTTCCTTCCCAAATCTCATGTTTCCTTCCCAAATCCCCGATGCTGGAGGTGGGGCCTGGTCGGGGGTGTTTGGATCGTGGGGGGGATCCCTCATGGCTTGGTGTTGTCTTCGGGACAGCAAGTCCTCACAAGATCTGGTCATTTAAAAGTGTGTGGCACCTCCCTGCCCCAAAACACTCCCTCTCACTTGCTCCTGCTCTGTCACATGAGATGCCTGCTCCCCCTTCACCTTTCACTACGATTGGAAGCTTCCTGAAATTTCCCCAGAAGTGAAGCAGATGCCAGCACCACGCTTCCTATACAGCCTGCAGAACTGTAAACCAATTAAACCCCTTTTCTTTATAAATTAGAAGGGTACTCTGGAGGTAGACAGTGTGAAGTGGAGGCAGGAGAAAGACCGAGATCCTTCCTTCCTGGTCCAGGGGAAAACACTCCTCACTCATCCTCACCAGATTGGCCACATTATCAGGCGTCAGCAGAGGCTGCAGGAACTCAGCTGTGATGTCCGTGTCTGACTGGCTGGAGATCTGGGCTGAGGCCTTCGAGGTCCCTGATGGGCCTGGCTCCAAGTCCTTGTCCTCATCGTCCTCCCCCAGGTTGGGCTCTGGGATAAGGGAAAAGAACAAGATGCTGGCTATAGAGAGAGCAGCAGGCCCTCCATCCTCCCGGGGCGCCCAGGTGGTCCCTGCCTCTAGTCAGCCTCTGCAAACAGCGGATGAAGATCCAGGCTGCAGCTCTGCCTCTGGCACCAAAGCACTGTATGACCCTGGGCAACTACCTGACTCATTCTGGGCCTCAGTTCTCCTGATCTGGGAAATGGGAGTAAGCCACACCCCTGCAGCTTATCATGCTGAGCTCTAGGAAAAGATTATTATTACTGTTTTTTTGAGACAGTCTTGCTCTGTTGCTGAGGCCGCAGTGCAGTGGCATGATTTCGGCTCACTGCAACCTCCGCCTCCCAGGTTCAAGTGATTCTCCTGCCTCAGCCTCCCAAGTAACTGGGATTACAGGCATGCGCTACCAGGCCCAGCTAATTTTTTTGTATTTTTAGTAGAGATGGGGTTTCACCATGTTGGCCAGGCTGGTCTCAAACTTCTGACATCAGGTGATCCACCTGCCTCAGCCTCCCAAAGTGCTGGGATTATACGCGTGAGGCACCGCGCCTGGCCTTGTGCAGTTGTTTAGAAGGCACTTTGGCAATGGCTATCAAGAATGTATACTCAGTAGCTAAGGGCACACCTGGTACTTAGACCTTGATTTCTGAAACTATTCCTCACTTAAAGGAAACCAGGGCTCCTTAGAAAGAAAGAATGATTCCAGGGCTGGTGCAAGGACAGTACAAGAGGAATCTAGAACATTTTGTCATGCTAGTAAGTAAGTGTAATGCTCAAAACAACTTATTCCTGATAATAAGTGGGAAGAAGAGAAAGTCCTTCCTTACAGCAGAATGTCAACTAATAAATGTAGAAGGAAAATCTCTTTGGAGCCAGGACAGAATAATAGACTCAGGCAATAATCATCATTGGATGTTAAAACCACTGGGTGAGGCCGGGCACGGTGGCTCACGCCTGTAATCCCAGCACTTTGGGAGGCCGAGGCAGGCAGATCACGAGGTCAGGAGATCGAGACCATCCTGGTCAACACAGTGAAACCCCGTCCCTACTAAAATAAATACAAAAAATTAGCCAGGTGTGGTGGCGGGCACCTGTAGTCCCAGCTACTCGGAAGGCTGAGGCAGGAGAATGGCGTGAACCTGGGAGGCGGAGCTTGCAGTGAGCTGAGATCATGCCACTGCACTCCAGCCTGGGTAACAGAGCCAGACCCCCTCTCAAAAAAAAACCCCAAAAAACCAAAAAAACCACTGGGTGAACGTTTAAAGAGAAACATGTATTTTACATAGTTTCAAGTATCTCCCCCAGCTTATTACTGACAAAGAGAAAAATGGCACTTGACACTAGAGAAAGCTGGTTGATACTATCTTAACCAAGTGTTCACAGTTAACATCTCCAACAATGGGACACCATGTGCCTCCTGATCCCATGTACTGAGGCAACCAGGGGATCATTTCTGTAGCGTTCCTGCCAAAAATGCCTAACCTGACTCCAATCACGAGGCAAGAGCAAACCCAAATGAAGGGCATTCCACCAAACAACTGTCTTGGACTCTTAACAATGTCAATGTCACGAGACACAAAGGAAGGCTGAGGAACTAATTCAGGACATGCCAACTGAACGCAATGTGTGGTCCATGCCTCATAAGAGTACACAGTTTTTAGTACTATTTTTATAACTTGTCTGTAAATTCAAAATTATTTCAAAATAAAAAGCTTAAAGAAACAGAAAGAGGCTGGGCGTGGTGGCTCACGTCTATAATCCCAGCACTCTGGGAGGCCGAGGGGGGTGGATTGCTTGAGGTCAGGAGTTCGAGACTAGCCTGGCCAACATGGTGAAACTCCGTCTCTACTAAAAATGCAAAAAAATTAGTGGAACATGATGGTGCACGCCTCTAGTCCCAACTGCTCGGGAGGCAGAGGAGGGAGAATCTCTTTTTTTTTTTTTTTTTTTTTTTTGAGACGGAGTCTCGCGCTGTCGCCCAGGCTGGAGTGCAGTGGCGCGATCTCGGCTCACTGCAAGCTCCGCCTCCCGGGTTCACGCCATTCTCCTGCCTCAGCCTCCTGAGTAGCTGGGACTACAGGCACCCACCACCATGCCCGGCTAATTTTTTGTATTTTTAGTAGAGACGGGGTTTCACTGTGGTCTCGATCTCCTGACCTTGTGATCCGCCCGCCTCGGCCTCCCAAAGTGCTGGGATTACAGGCGTGAGCCACCGCGCCCGGCCGAATCTCTTAAACTTGGGAGGCAAAGGTTGCAGCGAGCCAAGATCAGGCCACTGCACTCCAGCCTTTTTGACAGAACGAGACTGTCTCAAAAAAAAAAAAAAAAAAAAAAAGGAAACAAAGATAAAGTTAGTGGGTAAAATATAACTTTAAATACACAAACCCTGGTCGGGGGTAGTGCCTCAGGCCTGTAATCTCAGCACTTTGGGAAGCCAAGGCAGGCAGATCACTTGAGGTCAGGAGTTCAAGACCAGCCTGGCCAACACGGCGAAACCCTGGCTCTACTAAAAATACAAAATTAGCTGGGTATGGTGGTGCATGCCTGTAATCCCATCTACTTGGGAGGCTGAGGCAGGAGAATTGCCTGAATCTGGGAGGCAGAGGTTGCAGTGAGCCGAGATCACACCATTGTACTCCAGCCTGGCTAACAAGAGTAAAACTCCATCTTCAAAAAAAAAAGAAACAAATACAAAAATTAGCCGGGCGTGGTGGCACACGCCTGTAGTTACCAATTACTCAGGAAGCTGAGGCATGAGAAACGCTTGAACCTGGGAGGCGGAGGCTGCAGTGAGCCCAGATTGTGCCACTACACTCCAGCCTGGGCAACAGAACAAGACTGTCTCCAAAAAAAAAAGGATGAGGTAGATTTCTACGTGTAGATGTAGAAAGAACTCTGAGATTAAAGTAAATGAAAACAACTCAAGGTACCGAATACGCTGCTGCTTAGTATACTTACTTAATTATGAAAAAATATAGTAAGATCTCTACTTCACTCTTTAATTTTTTATTTTATTTTATTTATTTTTTTTTTTGGAGACAGAGTCTTGCTCTGTCACTCAGAATGGAGTGCAATGGTGCAGTCCTGGCTCACCACAACCTCTGCCTCCCGGTTCAAGCAATTCTCCTGCCTCAGCCTCCCGAGTAGCAGCGACTACAGGCACGCACCACCATGCCTGGCTAATTTTTGTATTTTTAGTAGAGACAGGGTTTCACCATGTTAGCCAGGCCTATTTCGAACTCCTGACCTCAGGGGATCCACCGGACTCAGCCTCCCGAAGTGCTGGGATTACAGGCGTGAGCCACTGTGCCTGGCAATTCCCCCCTCCCTTTTTTTTTTTTTTTAAAGACAGAGTCTCGCTCTGTCGCCCAGGCTGGAGTGCAGTGGCCGGATCTCAGCTCACTGCAAGCTCCGCCTCCCGGGTTTACGCCATTCTCCTGCCTCAGCCTCCCGAGTAGCTGGGACTACAGGCACCCGCCACCACGCCCAGCTAGTTTTTTGTATTTTTTTTAGTAGAGACGGGGTTTCACCATGTTAGCCAGGATGGTCTCGATCTCCTGAACTCGTGATCCGCCCGTGTCGGCCTCCCAAAGTGCTGGGATTACAGGCTTGGGCCACCGCGCCTGGCCTTTTTTTTTTTTTGAGACGGAGTTTCACTCTTCTCACCCAGGCTGGAGTGCAATGGCATGATCTCAGCTTACTGCAACTTCTGCCTCCCAGGTTCAAGTGATTCTCCTGTCTCAGCCTCTGGAGTAGCTGGGATTACAGGCATGCACCACCATACCCCGCTAATTTTTGTATTATTAGTAGAGACAGGGTTTTCCACGTTGGCCAGGCTGGTGTCGAACTCTTAACTTCAGGTGACTCATATGCCTTGGCCTCCAAAGTGCTCGGATTACAGGCATGAGCCACTGCGCCCAGCCTAATTCCTTATTTATGTATTTATGTATTTATTTATTTATTTTTGAGAGGGAGTCTCGCTCTGTTGCCCAGCCTGGAGTGCAGTGGTGCAATCTTGGCTCACTGCAAGCTCCACCTCCTGGGTTCATGCCATTCTCCTGCCTCAGCCTCCCGAGCAGCTGGGACTACAGGCACCCACCACCATGCCCGGCTAATTTTTGCATTTTTAGTAGAGACGGGGTTTCACCGTGTTAGCTAGGATGGTCTCGATCTCCTGACTCATGATCCACCCGCCTCGGCCTCCCAAAGTGCTGGGATTACAGGTTTGAGCCACTGTGCCTGGCCCACATAATATAATCTATAACATAATCTTAGTGAATATAAATTCAGCATAGTTTAAGGTAAATAATGAAACATTTCAGCATGGTCTGCCTGCCCCGCCCCACCAGCCCCTCACCCAGCTTCATCTTCTTGAGTGTGGAGTCCGAGTCATCGCGGGGCCGCTTGCGGGTGTCCTTGCTGCTCGGCATGTTGCGGGCGATCTCAGCCTGAGGTGTGCCCAGGTCCACCAGCAGGGTGGTGATCTGGGCCTGGAACTCCAAGGAGGCCGGGTGCTTCAGCACACTCAACAGGTGCAGCTTCAGATTCTTCCGCACGCTGCTCACCTGCGATTTGGCCAGCGTTGGGGGCAGGTTGGCTGTGAAGAAAGAGGCAGGAGCTGTGTCTTGTGGACAGATCTCATGGCATGCTGCCAGTCCTAATTCTCAACCCCAAACTTGGGCAGTGGTCTTGCAGGCATCTACTAGAAAAGCTCCTTCACCCTCAGATCTAACATGTGGCTTTCCACCTTACAAGCTGATGCTTAAAATCCTGGGGGTCTCCATCAGTATCAACCTTAAAGAGAAAAACTCACCCTCTCTTTTAGTAAACACATACAGTTTCGTCTTCCTCCATCTCTGGTCTGGAAATTCACATATGCTTCGCTTGGGGAGGGTTATAATCACCACTTTCACCTCCAGAAACTCCCAACCGAACTGCTGCAACAGCTCACCGCTGGTCTCCCTGCTACTAGGATGACTTTCTAATGGTCACCCTGATAAGTGAGACTCCCCTGTTCCACAGGGAAAAAGGATGCCTGTAATTCTGCCTGCCTAGCATCCACTGCCCCTTCCTCAGCCAACAACACTCTCATTCTCCATTGAGGGAAACCCCCCTTCTCCAGTCTCCTTCCGAGTGGGCATGAGACCTGGGGCCAGTGAGAACACCACATTCCCTTGGCCACTATTATTGGCTCAGAGATTGGCTCATAATCTCTGCTCAGCCAATCAGAAACAATGACCGTCAGCTCTTGGACTTCTGCTGGAATGGCTGGGAAGGAGACACTCTCTTTCCCATGGTGTTGCTAAGTGAACCGAATGGGAGCCATGAACTATGGGGGGCCATCTTTGCTACCCTAAGGAAAGGACCAGAGAGTGAAACTAAAATGGAGAAACAAAGAGCCGAGAGATGGAGAGACGCAGATCCACGACCTGTACACCCCAGACTTCTCGGTTTTCATTTGTGCACAAAACAGAGAAAATAATATGAGTCTCCGTGTACCCATCACCATTTCGCTAATCTTAGAACATCTAGGCCGGGCGTGGTGGCTCAAGCCTGTAATCCCAGCACTTTGGGAGGCCGAGGCGGGTGGATCACGAGGTCAGGAGATCGAGACCATCCTGGCTAACATGGTGAAACCCCGTCTCTACTAAAAATACAAAAAACTAGCCGGGTGTGGTGGCGGGCGCCTGTAGTCCCAGCTACTCGGAGGCTGAGGCGGGAGAATGGCATGAACCCGGGAGGTGGAGCTTGCAGTGAGCCGAGACCGTGCCACTGCACTCCAGCCTGGGCGACACAGCGAGACTCCGTCTCAAGAAAAAAAAAAAAAAAAAAAAAAAAAAAGAACATCTATCCTCCCTTTTGGTGGCAGGGGAGGACTGGAATATTTGAAAATATTTCACAGACATCATGTCAGTGCACCCCCACATGCCTCAATATTAAAACCAGTCCTGAATCAAGTTTTTGTCGCATGCCAAAAGATTCCTGTCTAATCTGGAGAATCTCAGGCCTGCCAGATGGATGACTAGCGCTCAGGGTCCACCACCAAGCTACATTTCTTCAAGAATGAGCAGGTTGAGGTCAGGTGCAGTGGCTCACGCCTGTAATCCCAGCACTTTGGGAGGTCGAGGCAGGCGAATCACGAGGTCAAGAGATCGAGACCACTCTGGCCAACATGGTGAAACCCCGTCTGTACTAAAAGTAAAAAAAAATCAGCTGGGTGTGGTGGTGCGTCCTGTAATCCCAGCTACTCGGGAGGCTGAGGCAGGAGAATCGCTGGAACCCAGGAGGCGGAGGTTGCAATGAGCCAAGATTGCGCCACTGCACACCCCAGCCTGGTGACAGAGCGAGACTCTGTCTCAAAAAAAAAAAACAAAAACCACAGAAAGAGTGGCCTGGCCAGTGAAGAGAAGGCAGGGGGAGAGCGTTGACCTACCATGCAGAGTTTCATAGGCCTGGATCACCTCAGACATGAACATGGGTCTCTGGCGGGCGATATTGGCGAGGGAGCCCAGCGCTGTTGTCAGGTTGATGGAAGAGATGGCAGGGTGCACCATGAACTTAAGCAGCTGCTCCAAGGCTGCCTTGCCCTCTTCCCATAGTACGTCTAAGAGACAGAGAGGAGAACTAGTCAGTGGGATCCTTTTTCCCAGGCCTCTGGAGACAGCAGCTTTTGGGACTAAAAGGAAGGACAGATCCTGGTACCTGGATGTCTATGAATGGCGGGAAAAACAGAAAATGTGGTAGTTGATTAGTTCTATGAGACTATTAATGAGTATAAAAATTTAGTTACAAGGGGCTGGGCGTGGAGGCTTATGCATGTAATTCCAGCACTTTGGGAGGTCAAGGCAGGCGGATCACTTGACGTCAGGAGTTCAAGACCAGCCTGGCCAACATGGTAAAACCCCATCTCTACTAAAAGTACAAAAAATTAGCCCAGGCATGGAGGCCTGTGCCTGTAATCCCAGCTACTTTGGAGGCTGAGGCAGGAGAATCGCTTGAACCCAGGAGATGGAGGTTTCACTGAGCCGAGATCACACCACTGCACTCCAGCCTGAGTGACAGAGTGAGACACCATATTAAAAAAAAAAAAAAAAAAAATTTAGTTATAAAGATGTTCAAAGCATGGGTTTGCAATAGTGAAAGATTAGAATATATGTGTATATACACACAACTCAAAGTCCCTTGTGGCACCACTCCCCTCAATACAGTCCCCAAAATTAATGCTTAAAACTTTGGTGGGTATCTTTCCAGACTTTTCCTATACAGAAACATAATGAATGCCATATACACCTTTTTTTTGAGACAGAGTCTCGCTCTGTCGCCCAGGCTGGAGTGCGGTGGCGTGATCTTAGCTCACTGCAAGCTCTGCCTCCCGGGTTCATGCCATTCTCCTGCCTCAGCCTCCCGAGTAGCTGGGACCACAGGTGCCCGCCACCACACCCAGCTAATTTTTTGTATTTTTAGTAGAGACGGGGTTTCACCGTGTTAGCCAGGATGGTCTCGATCTCCTGACCTCATGATCTGCCTGCCGCGGCCTCCCAAAGTGCTGGGATTACAGGCGCGAGCCCGTAATCCAGGCCCGGCCGTATCTTTTTAACTGGAAAAATATTAATGGCTATATAGTAGGTGTAAATAATTATGGGATACATGAGATTTTTATACAGGCATGCAATGCATAATTATCACATCAGGGTAACTGGGGTATCCATCACAAGCATTTATCCGTTTTGTTAGACACAATCCAATTATACTATTTCAATTATTTTAAAATGTACGATTATTTTTCAGCACAGTTACCCCGTTGTGCTAACAAATACCAGATCTTTTTTTTTTTCCCCCCGAGATGGGGTCTCACTCTGTCGCCCAGGGTGGAAAGCAGTGGCACGATCCCGGCTCACTGCAACCTCCGCCACCCAGACTGAGACCACAGGCACATGCCACCATGCCTGGCTATCAAATACGAGATCTTATTTGTTCTAACTATTTTTTTGTACCCATTAACCATTCCCACTTCCTCCCCAGCCACCCATAACACTTTTCAGCCTCTGGTAACCATCATTCTACTGTCTGTCTCCATGAGTTCAACTGTTTTCATTTCTAGCTCTCACAAATAAGTGAGAACATGCAAAGCTGTCTTTCTGCGCCTGGCTTATTTCACTTCATGACTTCTACTTCCATCCATGTTGTTACAAATGACAGGATCTCCTCTTTTTTATGGCTGAATAGTACTCAATTGTGTATGAGTACCACATTTTCTTTATTCATCTGTTGATGAACATTTAGTTTGCTCCAAAGTCTTGGCTATTGTGACTAGTGCTGCAATAAATATGGGAGTGCAGGTATCTTTTTGATACACTGATTTCCTTTATTTCGGGTACATATCCGGCAGTGGGATTGCTAGATCATATGGTAGCTCAATTTCAAATTTTCTGAGGAACCTCCAAACTCCAAACAATTTTTAGGCTGTAGTAAGTGACATTTCCACCAACAGCGTACAAGTGTTTCCTTTCTCCACATCCTCGCCAGCATTTGTTATGTTCCGTCTTTTTCATAAAAGTTACTTTAACTGGGGTGAGACGATATTTCATTGTAGTTTTGATTTGAATGCCACGTTATTTAAAATAGTGAATTAAAAATCTAAATAACCATCAAGACAGCATTGCTTAGAAGAATGTAATGTAACTATACTATGGAATATGGTATAGCAACTGAACATGATTCTCATGGGGAAAGATGTCACTGACACTATTAAGTCAAAAAGGCTGTCAGACAATACATAAGAATAGCTAATATTTACGGAATGTTTACTATTCCAGCCATATTAATTCACCAAATGCTCATACCTACATCCTAAATTAGATGCCATAATAATGATCCCCAATTTACCAATGAGGAATCAGGCTCAGAGACAAGGGAAAATAGGCTACGTGTCAGACACAAGCTACTATACTTTAATGTCTCTCAGATGAAAACACAAAGCATGGCCTCGTTTTTGCAAACAGAAAAGCAAACAAACGCAGACACTATGCATATACACATACAAATACCTACACCTGCACAGGAAAGATCTGGAAGGAAACATAACACTCTTACCAGCGTTTATCTCTGGAAAGCAGAACTGAAGGAGGGAACATTATTCCTTTAGACTCACCCATATTGCTTGACACCAAGTGTATATATACTACGCTTTTTTTGAGACAGTCTCGTTCTGTCACCCAGGCTGGAGTGCAGTGGCACAATCTCGGCTCACTGCAACCTCTGCCTCCTGGGTTCAAGCGATTCTCATGCCTTAGCCTACCAAGTAGCTGGGATTACAGGTGCCCGCCACCATGCCTGGCTAATTTTTGTACTTTTAGTAGATAAGGGGTTTCACTATGTTGGCAGGGGTGGTCTCAAACTCCTGACCTCAAGTGATCTGCCTGCCTCAGCCTCTCAAAATGCTGGGGCATGAGCCACCACGCCTGGCCTATGTTCTACTTTTATAATTTGCAGGTAAGAAAACCATAAAACTGCTAGGCGGGGTGGCTCATGCCTGTAATCCCAGCACTTTGGGAGGCCAAAACAGAGTGGACCCTAAAGAATCGGAGTTTGAGACAACCTATTATCTGGTGGCTCCCGCCTCTAAAAAATATTTTTTTTTTTTGAGGCGGAGTCACCGGCTCTGTCGCCCAGGCTGGAGTGCGGTGGCGGATCTCAGCTCACTGCAAGCTCCGCCTCCGGGTTCCGCCATTCTCCTGCCTCAGCCTCCCGAGTAGCTGGGACTACAAGCCCGCCACCTCGCCCGGCTAGTTTTTGTATTTTTAGTAGAGGCGGGGTTTCACCGTGTTAGCCAGGATGGTCTCGATCTCCTGACCTTGTGATCGCCCGTCTCGGCCTCTAAGTGCTGGGATTATAGGCAGGCCACGGCGCCCGACCTACTAAAAATAATTTTTTTTTTTTGAGGCGGAGTCTAGCTCTATGTAGGCTGGAAGTGCAGTGGCCAGATCTCCAGCTCACTGCAAGCTCCGCCTCAGGTTTTACACCATTCTCCTGTCAGCCTTTGAGTAGCTGGGACTACGAAACCTGCCACCTGCGCCCGGCTAGTTTTTTGTATTTTTTAGTAGAGGCGGGGTTTCACCGTGTTAACCAGGATGGTCTCGATCTCCTGACCTTGTGATCCATGCGTCTCGGCCTCCCAAAGTACTGGGATTACAGGCTTGAGCCACCGCGCCCGGCCAAAAATAATTTTTAAACTGGCTGGGTGTGAGTGGCGGGCTCCTAACAGTCCCAGCCACAGAGGAAAACTGAGCAAGCTCGCTAGGTGGGCCCGAGGAGGTTGCAGTGGTCGTGTGCCACTGCACTTCAGCCTGGAGCAAAGCCGACTCAAAAAAAAAAAGAAAGAAAAAAGAAAACCATAAAACTAGTGCATTGATTGGCTCACACTCATGGAACTTCACTACAAACCTGTGAGAGTGGGACTACGCTATCGTCTCCAATTTACAAAAAGGAAAATGAAGCACAGAGACAAGCAACTCGCCCAAGTTCATGATGAGTAAGCAGTGCAGTTGGGATCTGAACCTCCATCAGGGCTCTTAGCGACTGCGCACACTGTTCCAGAAATTTAAAACCAAGGAAGACAAGGGGGAGAGAGGGAGGGGCGTGAAAGAGAGGAAACTGGTGCAGGGTTGTCAGGGGCAGCAGCTGAAGGAAGCACTCACTGTACTGGATGTAGGGGTGGTCACGAGGGATGCGGTCCAGGCTGATATCATGCTCCTGGCGTCGGGGTATCTCCGAGTCAGCCATGCGGGGTGACAGGGTGACAATGAGGCCCTCCACAAACTTGATGGCATGGGTGCGGATGCCGTCATTGTCGGAGTCCAACAGTAAGATGATGTCCCCCGCCATGGCAGATACCATGTCCCAGCAGGCCTCTTGCAGCTCGCTAATGACCCGTGACTTCACCATCCACTGCCAGCAGGCCAGGAAGGAATGGAAGGGACAAAAAGGTGAAGACAACGCATCAATCACCAACACCCTCCACCGATACGCAGAGAACCATGAATGATGAATACATTGATTTGGTTAACAGTTACTGAGTTCCAACTCTGCCCCAGCCCAGTGCTGGGTGATGCTGGAGACAGGACTGAGTAGTTGCCAGGCCTTGCCCTGCCCTCATGGGGATGCAGACAGTGATCACTCAGTGTGATGAAGGCGCACATTTTAAGGTAAAGGAGTAACAATGCTGACTTCACAAGGTGGTGGTGATTACATGGATTCATTCATTTTATTAATGCTAATGTACATCACACCATGGAGTGTTCTTTTCCTATCACACTCCATAATCAATAGTTATGTGATTCATTAATTAAGGTCTACCTCCCTCCTTGGGTTATGAGCACTGGGAAGGCAGTAAGCTGTCTTGGTCACTGCTGTGTCCCCAGCATCACTAGCCTAGCATCACAGAGGACATGCTCTACTGTCCAGGGAATGTCTACTGAGTGAATAAATGGATGGTCAATGGAAGGACCAGAAGTTAAGTGCAACTTCCTGACCCAAGAGACAACATTAGCTCTCTCTGTTATCTGCTCCCACAGAACAACAGCACATCTTGCCCATAAAGAGTATGCTCGGATGCTGGTTTTGAACCCCAACATATTAGTCTGTCAACAAGACCTATCAGGCAGGATGGTCCTGCGTGGGAAGGCACTCTCACCTGCAGGGCCACCTTGTAAAGTTGGGTCATGGTGAGGATGGCCTTCTTCACCACGTTCACATTCTCGTCCCTCAAGAGCATGTTGAGGTTTGCAATGAGTTTCAGCAGCAACTCAATGTCTCGCTTGCTGGGGGATGGAGAAAAAAGGGGTGAGGTCAAGGTGTGGTCTTAGAGCAGGTGGGAGGAGCCTGAGGTTCAGGAGGGAAGGGAAATCAGGGGCCTGTCTCAGGGGACAGGAATGGCACATCCAGAAACTGGGAACGGTGCCTGGCGCCTCCAGACTGAGCTGTCCCTGAACCTCTATCTAGACTGGTCCTGCAACCCCAACTCCTTTGCTCTCTCAGGGGCCTGCTGTTCACAGAAGGGACAGTAGGGGTAGACAACTGTGTGAACTGGGACAAGTGACTTCACCTAATTTAGAATAATAGTATCTATCTCAATTGTTTATGCAATTTTTTGGGAAAATTGCAACAATACATGTAAAGTGCTTAGAAGAGTGCCTGACATGCAGAAAGCCTTCAGTAAACACCAGCCATGGCTACTTTAAAGCACTTTGTTTTCTGTAATCACTAGTTTTGCTTGCCTCAGTCCGAGGGTTCAAAAAGTGGGGACCCTTTCCTAGCTTAGCAATAACCCCAGCAGGGTGATTTTCGTTGAAGAAAAAAATGAAGGGCCTCCAATAAATGTTTGTTCAATGAATAAACAGGAGCTCAGCACAGAATTTTCACAGCATATATTACAATCTGAAATATTAATTAAATCAGTCAAAAAATATGAAACTTAGCTGTCAGCTACATGAAGGCAGGAATAATATGCTTTTGCTCACCGCTATGCTACAGTCTAACACGGATGCCTGGTACAACAGCAGTCACATGGTATATATTTGCTGAATGGACTTTTTACAAATTCAGAAAATTTATCATGAATTCTCCCAGTAAATGGGAAGATAGGGTAGTTGGGCTCTGGCATTGCAGACATGAGTTAAAATCCCAGCCTTGGCCAGGTGCAGTGGCTCATACCTGTAATCCTAGCACTTTGAGAGGCTGAGGCAGGTGGGTCACCTAACGTCAGGAGTTTGAGACCAGCCTGACCAACATAGTGAAATCCCATCTCTAAAAATACAAAATTAGCCGGGCCTGGTGGCGGGCGCCTGTAACTCCAGCTACTTGGGAGGCTGAGGCAGGAGAATCTCTTGAACCTGGGTGGTGGAGGTTGCAATGAGCCGAGATTGCGTCATTGCACTCCAGCCTGGGCAACAAGAGCAAAATTCCATCTCAAAACAAAAACAAAAACAGAACAACAACAACAACAAACAAAATCAGCTGGGTGTGGTGGCAGGCACCTGTAATCTCAGCTACTCGGGGGGCTGAGGCAGGACAATCACTTGACTCAGGAGGCAGAGGTTGCAGTGAGCCGAGATTGCGCCACTGCACTCCAGTCTGGGTGACAGAGTGAGATTCCATCTCAAAAAAATAATAAATAAATAAAATCCCAGCCTTGCCGCATTCTGGCTGTATGACCTTAAGAAAATTCACTTCACCTCTCTGAGCCTGTCTTCTCTTCAGTTAAAGGGTCAAACAACTGATCCATAGTACTATGAATAACGAAGCTGCTCAAGCATTTAGTACAGTGCGTTACAAACAAAAATATTTAATACACAGCAGCTATTCTACTTCCTCTCAGTCACAAAGCATCCAGTAAATGTTTAATGAACAAATGAGTAAGTGACCAGCTTGAACAAGTCACTTTACCATTCTGAGCCTGTTTCCCTTTCTGTAAATAGAAGATAACCACAGTATCCATCGAGGCTGCCATAAAGATTACGAGGATAACACGGGAAAGGATCTAATACAGCGCAGGGCACAGTACGCGTTCACGTGGTGACCGTTATGTTCCACTCATTCACGTGTGCAACAAATACGTAGTCAGCCCCTACTAAGTGACAACATTGCTCCAGGCAGGTAGTGGGGACAAAGTGGTGAGCAAGACAGAAAAAGTCAAGCCCTGTCCTTAAAGAGCTGGTATTTTGTGGGAAGAATCAAGGTCATTTCAATGAGTGAGGAACACTGTAACGAACACTGAAGGCGGGGTGCCCGAGACGTGGGGCTGCATGGGAGTAGGCAGGAAGGGCTTTCTGAGGAAGAGACCTGAGGGAAGGGAGGGGGTGAGCCAGGCGGCAACCTGGGGACGAGGGTCCCTAACAGGCACAGCAAGCAGACAGGCTGCGAAATCCAACAGTGACTTCTGAGGAGCAGGGGAGACAGGGCCAGGAGTGAGATGAAGCCCAGGTGAGGGTTTGGGTTTCCACCTAAGTAAGCTGATGAGCCAGTTGGGGTCTGAGAGCAGGGGTGTGCCAAGATTGATTTACATTTAACAGCATCACTCTGGCTGCCGAGTACAAGAGGACAAGTGGGAAATGAGTACGGTGATTCCTCTTTGGAGAATGAAATGCTTTGGAACTAGATTGTGAATATGCTAAATGCCACTAACTTGTTCGGTTTAAAACAGCTGATTTTTGCTGGGCGCAATGGCTCATGTCTGTAATCCCAGCACTCTGGGAGGCCGACGTGGGCCAATTACTTGACGTCACTGGCCTGGCCAACATGGCAAAACCCCATCTTTAATAAAAATACAAAAATTAGCCAGGCATGGTGGCGGGCACCTGTAATCCCAGCTACTCAGGAGGCTGAGGCACAAGAATCTCTTGAGCCTGGGAGGTGGAGGTTATGATGAGCCAAGATCGCGCCACTGCACTCCAGCCTGGACAACAGAGCAAAACTCAGTCTCTCAAAAAAAAAAAAAAAAAGGCAGGGTGCAGTGGCTCACGCCTGTAGTCCCAACACTTTGGGAGGTTGAGGCGGGTGGATCACCTGAGGTCAGGAGTTTGAGACCAGCCTGGCCAACATGGGGAAATCCCGTCTCTACTAAAAATTCAAAAATAAACTGGGCGTGGTGGTGCGTGCCTGTAATCCCAGCTACTTGGGAGGCTGAGGCAGGAGAATCGCTTGAACCCAGAAGTAGGAGGTTGCAGTGAGCCGAGATTGCGCCACGGCACTCCAGCCTAGACAACAGTTGAGCAAGACTCCGTCTCAAAAAAAAAAAAAAAAGATTAAAAAGAAGCTAGTTTTGTTATATGAATTTAACTAAAAAGAAAAAGAAGCAAGGGAGCCAGAGAGAGACCACTGAAGTCGTCAGGTAGGCGGGAAGGGTGGCTTGGGCCTGTGTAGTGGTAGAGTAAGCGATTGACAAATGGTCAGATGCTGCAGATATTCTCAAAGTGGAGCCCACAGTCCTTAGTGACGATGTAGATGTGAAGTGTGGAAGAACCAGAGGAATCACAGATGACCCCAGGGTTTCGATCTTACTAAGTATTTACTGGGGAATCAGTGTGCAAGAGAGAGAAAGGGTCTGGGAAGCAGAGGGCCGGCCTCTCATTGGTGGCGCACCTCCAGGCCAGGCCAGGAGCTGAAGGCTGCCTCCAGTGAGAATGCTCCCGGGGCTCCCTGCCTCACCCCATACCATGCCTCCTCGATGAAGCCGATGACAAATTTTCGCACTTCGATTGACTTGTCTGCTTGGAATGCGATGATCTCCTGCCAATGTCAGAGAGAAAGCGGATCAGGGCTACACTAGGATCCACATCCCGTTTCCCGTACACCACACCCCTTTATCTTCTGTCAGTCACTCACGTCCAGGAAGTTGTCCAGTAGTGTGGGGTCTTTGTTGATGATCAGCTCCTGGACCTGGAAGGAGAGTGGGGGTGGGGAGGAAGAATAACCATATAAAACCAGGGGCCAACCAATGCAGACAGGAGAGTAGAGGGGAAGACAGCAGATACACTCATCTCAATGCCTGGCTCTGCTGCTCCCTACCAAGGGTGCTATGCCCTGGGCATGGTCTCTGACACTCAGTTTGCTCATCTATAAAATGAGACTCTTTTTTTTTTTTTTTTTTTTGGGCGGGGGTCCCCCTTTGTCGCCCAGGCTGGGGTGCAGTGGCCGGATCTCAGCTCACTGCAAGCTCCGCCTCCCGGGTTCCCGCCATTCTCCTGCCTCAGCCTCCCGAGTAGCTGGGACTACAGGCGCCCGCCACCTCGCCCAGCTAGTTTTTTTGTATTTTTAGTAGAGACGGGGTTTCACCGTGTTAGCCAGGATGGTCTCGATCTCCAGACCTCGTGATCCACCCGTCTCGGCCTCCCAAAGTGCTGGGATTACAGGCTTGAGCCACCGCGCCCGGCCTAAAATGAGACTCTTAAACATCAACTCAAAAGGGATATTAGGAGGCCAGAATGAGATCCTACAAGGCACAGGTCCTGGTAGATAGTGAGGACATGACACAGGAGGGGGCTGAATAAAAGAGGGAAATGCCCCAGGGCTCAGGCCTTCCTAAGGTTTGGCCTCCTTCCACCTGTCCATCAGTTCTCCCCACTCTCCTGCTTCTGCTCCCCAGTTCGCATTGCCATGATTCGGCAAACATCTTCACAGTGAGAACCCAACTCCTGAAGCCCTTGTGCTGGCCAGACTCTTTGGAATAAGCCCTTCTCATGGACATCCTCCAATAAGCAAAGAGCTGGCACAGGACCTGGCTGCTACAACTCAAGCTACTATTGCTAAACGGCCTCATGACCACCCACGGGGGAGGCACCAGGTACATTCACTCCACCTCGGAGGCGGGGCTACTCCACAAGGCTACAGGCTGATCAAGGAGCCGAACAGGTTATCACACAGGCATGCTAACCTCGCCAGTCTCTAAACTCCAACTCCTGCTCTGAACCATGCCCAGCCTAAAGTGCCCCATGTTGTCTTCTGCCTTTGCACACTTCTGTGTCCTCAGCTTGACATGCTCTCCCTCTCAGCTCGGCACAGTGGCTCGTGCCTGTAATCCCAAGCACTTTGTGGGGCTAAGGTGGGTGGACCACTTGAGCTCAGGAGTTTGAGACCAGCCTGGTCAACATGGTGAAACACGTCTCTACTAAAACCACAAAAATTAGCCAGGCATGGTGGCAGGTGCCTATAATCCCAGCTACTCAGGAGGTTGAGTCAGGAGAATCGCTTGAACCGGGGAGGCAGGCGTTGCAGTGAGCAGGGATCATGCCACGGCACTCCAGCCTGGGCAACACAGCAAGACTGTGTCTCAAAATAAATAAATAAAAGAGATGCTCTGTCTCTCTAATTTGGTATACTTCTCTCCTTTTATCCTCCAGGATTTGGTTCAAAAGTCCTCCCTGACTCCTCATTCCTAGGCTGGGTCAGGATCTCCCTCTGGGCTCCCAGAGCCCACTTGGGATTCCTTCTCCATCCCAGCCCTGCCCATACTGGGTCACCATTGTCTGGTGACAGGCATGTCTGCCCCACCTCCAGGCACCTTCTCTGGCTGGACACTGGCAGAGAAGAAATGCAATGATGAAGAGTGTAGGATTTGGAGCTGGAATCCAGGATTCAAGTACTAGTTCAGTCAGTTCCCAGCAGAGTGACCTTGGGCTAATGATTTAAGCCCTGGGGTCTGCCTCTTTCTGTATAAAACAGGGATGAAATTACCCTGACTTACAGAGTTTTCATGAGAACTAGAAGAGCAGAGGCCTGCACTGAGCACTGTGGCCGGCACACACTGCGTGTGTAAATTTAGACACTGGTGTTACTGCTAGTGTCTTCTTTCTCAGGTTCCCAGCCTCCTCCCTTTCACCTGCTCAGCCCAGGATGCCCCGGGGGCTCTCACCTGTTTGAGCACTGTGATCTTTGAGTCATTGGTGATCAGCGCCGCCTGGTTCAGAAGATCCACCACCTGGAAGGAAGGGAAGGGGCAGGGGATAGTGCCAGCCCAGTCCAGCCCCCTTGGCACTCCCAGGGCTCTGCCACCTAAGATTGTCCAAAGCCAGGGGCTGTGCTTCCTCATTCCAAGCCCTGCCCGCCACACTCACCCTCTCTGAGGTGGTCATGCCATCGATTCCTGGCCCCTCCTCTTGAGTGAAAAACTGTGATGCCACACTCCGGCGGGTGACGCTGTCCCCACTGCCACTCGCCATGGCTGCCGTCAGCTTGTCCCTGGGAAAGAAGAGGATGGATCAAGCTCAGGGGACCAGCAGATGGGCTGGGCTAGATTGTCACCCGAACATCTACAACGGGCTCAACCCTCCTTCCCAGCCTGTTCCTCCCCAGTAAAGCTTTCTGAAGTCCCTCTCCTCTCCAGGCTCTGTCTCTGGCTTATGCATGTGTGCATGGGGGCTGCAACTTGGGGAAGACTGACATCTCCCAAGGCAGAGCCAGAAGTCTAAGCCTCACCTCTAGTGCTTTACACAGAGTGGGCCAACCACAAACACCTGCTGAATGATGGCCCACATGAATGTGCAACAGCCACCTTACAGGTCTCCGTGCTTCCCTTCTCTCCACCTGGGATATGCTCTGGACTGGGCACCAGAGCGAACTTTTTTTTTTGAGACGAAGTCGTGCTCTCACACCTAGGTTGGAGTATGGTGGTGCCATCTCAGCTCACTGCAACCTCCGCCTCCCAGGTTCAAGTGATTCTCCTGCCTCAGCCTCCCAAGTAACTGGGATTACAGGCACATGCCACCACACCCAGCTAATTTTTGTATTTTCAGTAGAGACGGGGTTTCACCATGTTGGCCAGGCTGGTCTCAAACTCCTGACCTCAGGTGTTCCACCTGCCTCAGCCTCCCAAAGTGCTGGGATTACAGGCATGAACCACAATGCCTGGCCCAGAGCAAACTTTCAAAAACATAGCTCTGAGGAATACAAGGCACACAGTCTGGCACATAGTAGGCACTCAATACATCATAAAAGGCCTGCTTCAATAAATTATGTTTCAGCCACTCTCTGGAACACTATGAAGTTGTTTTTAAAAGGGAGGAAGGGGGCTTTTAGGCATCTAACACAGTCACACTGGTAAAATTATGGAATGATTAACATGGCAGGATATATCAATTACACAGCTATTCATAATAGCAAAAGACGAGGCCGGGCGCGGTGGCGCAAGCCTGTAATCCCAGCACTTTGGGAGGCCGAGACAGGTGGATCACGAGGTCAGGAGATCGAGACCATCCTGGCTAACACGGTAAAACTCCGTCTCTACTAAAAAATACAAAAATACTAGCCGGGCGTGGTGGCGGGCGCCCGTAGTCCCAGCTACTCGGGAGGCTGAGGCAGGAGAATGGCGGGAACCCAGGAGATGGAGTTTGCAGTGAGCTGAGATCACGCCACCGCACTCCAGTCTGGAGGACAGAGCGAGACTCCGTCTCAAAAAAAAATAAAAAATAAAAAAATAATAGCAAAAGACGAGAAGCAATCCCAATGTCCTCAAACAGGGAGACCGGCTGAAAAACACGGTTATACACATACATAATGAAAGACCACGGGACTCCAACACCTGTGAAAAAAAGTGAAAAAGAAAATATATAAATATAAATTTATATTACAAGGAAAAAAACAGACTATGAAACTGTAACAAGGAAGGAAAAAAACAAAAAAAATGAGAACAGTCTCTAGACACTGATAGAGACTGCATATATTAAATGAAAACAAGCAAAGCTGAAGACAGTGTTGACTATATGTTTCTATTTTACAAAAAAAAAGAAAAATGTGGCCAGGTGCAGTGGCTCATGCTCATAATCCCAGCACTTTGGGAGGCTGAGGCAGGCAGATCGCTTGAGCCTAGGAGTTGGAGAGCAGCCTGGGCAACATGGTGTAACCCTGTCTCTCCAGAAAATACAAACATTAGCTGGGCATGGTGGCGCGCCTGGTAGTCCCAGCTACTCAGGGAGGTGAAGGCAGAGGCTGTAGTGAGCCAAAATCGGGTCACTGCACAGTGAGACCTTGTCTCAAAAAAAAAAAAAAAAAAAAAGCCAAAAAAATATATATGCTAAAAAAGAAAAAAAATCTGAAAGGATAAACCAAAAACCAGCAGAGGAAACAGGGTAAAAAAAAATTGGTGAGGCTGAGCACCCTGGCTCATGCCTGTAGTCCCAGCACTTTGGGAGGCCGAAACTGGCAGATCGTCTGAGGTCAGGAGTTTGAGATCAGCCTGGCCAACATGGTGAAACCCCATCTCTAGTAAAAATACAACAATTAGCTGCGCCTGTAATCCCAGCTATTCGGGAGGCTGAGGCAGAAGAATAGCTTGAACCCAGGAGGCGGAGGGGTGCAGTGAGCTGAGATCGTGCCACTGCACTCCTCCAGTCTGGGCCAGAGAGACAGATTACATCACACACACACACACACAAAAATGGTGAATCTCAATATATTAATACATTATCATGAAAAGATGTCCCTGACAGCCTGTTGCATCAGAGGACAATACATGTAGTTCAAGTCATTTTTGTCAAGTATGTGTTCATGCATACACAGAATGACCTGAGGCAAGACATTGAACTTCTCTGGCTCTCAGTTTCCTCTTCTAGAAAACAGGGATAGTAACAGGGCTTACCTCCCAAGACTATTTTGAGGATTAAATGAGTTAGTATACATAGTAAACATTGGCTAAGTATACTATTATTTTTATGTACATTGCAAAAGATCTGAAGGTTATTGCATAAACTGTTAATAACAATTACGATAAATAATAATAATTTGGCCAGCTCACACCTTTAATCCTAGGACTTTGGGAGGCTAAGGTGGGAGGATCAATTGAGCTCAGGAGGTGGAGGCTGCAGTGAGCTGTGATCCCTACCACTGCATTCCAGCCTGTGGACAGAGCTACACTCTGTCTCAAAAACAAACAGGCCAGGTGCCGTGGCTCACACCTGTAATTCCAGCACTTTGGGAGGCCGAGGCAGGCAGAACACCTGAGGCCAGGAGTTCGAGACCAGACTGGCCAACATGAAGAAACACCGTCCCTACCAAAAATACACAAATTAGTCAGGCGTGGTGGCACATACCTATAATCCCACCTATTTTGGAGGCTGAGGCAGGAGAATCACTTGAACCTAGGCAGAGATAGTGAGCCGAAATCACGCCACCGCACTCCAGCCTGGGCAAGAGAGCGAGACTGTCTCAAAAACAAAACAAGGCCGGGCGCGGTGGCTCACAACTGTAATCCCAGCACTTGGGAGGGCAAGGCGGTTGGATCGCTGAGGTCAGGAGATTGAGACCATCCTGGCTAACATGGTGAAACCCCGTCTCTATTAAAAATACAAAAAAATTAGCCAGGTGTGGTGGCAGGCGCCTGAGGCAGGACAATGGCATGAACCCAGGAAGCGGAGCTTGCAGTGAGCTGAGATTATACCACTGCACAAGAGCCTGGGGAACAGAGCGAGACTCTGTCTCAAAAAAAAAAAAAAACACAACAAACAAACAAACATGCCAAAAAACAATAATCTGAGAAGGGTGAAAAATGATCCTATTTTTTTTTTTTTGAGATGGAATTTCGCTCTTGTTGCCCAGGCTGGAGTACAATGGCAGGATCTCAGCTCACCACAACCTCCATCTCCCAGGTTCAAGCAGTTCTCCTGCCTCAGCCTCCCAAGTAGCTGGGATTACAGGTATGCGCCACCACATCTGGCTAATTTTTGTATTTTTAGTAGAGACGAGGTTTTCCCATGTTGGTCAGACTGGTCTAGAGCTCCCAACCTCAGGTGATCCGCCCACCTCGGTCTCCCAAAGTGTGGGGATTACAGAGTGTGAAACCACACCTCCAGCTTCAAGAAAATGATACATTTTTTTTTTTTGAGACAAAGAGTCTGGCTCTGTGCAGCCAGACTGGAGTGCAGTGGGCGGGATCTCAGCTCACCACAAGCACCTCTGCCTCCGGGTCAGCCATTCTCCTGCCTCAGCCTCCCACGTGTCTTCTGAGACTACAGGCACCCACCACCTCGCCCAGCTAGTTTTTTGTATTTTTTTTTTTTTTGAAGTAGAGATCACGGTTTCCCCGTGTGTAGGATGGTCACCGATCTCCTGGCTTCGCAGTCTACCCGTCTCGGCCTCCCAAAAGTGCTGGGGTTATAGGTTTTGAGCCACCCGGCGCCAGGCCAATGATACATTTTTTTTTTTTTTTGAACACCAGAGTCTGCAGCTTTGTCGTAGCTGGAGTGCAGTGGCGGATCTCCAGCTCACTGCAGCTCAGCCTCCCGGAGTTCCGCCATTCTCCTGCCTCAGCCTCCCGGTAGCTGGGACTACAGTAGCCCACAACCGCACCCGGTACAATTTTTTGTATTTTTAGTAGAGGCGAGGTTTCACGTGGTCACCGTCTCCTGACCTTAGCTGATCCAGCCGCCTCGGCCTCCCCAAAGTGCTGGGAGATTACAGGCGTGAGCCACCACGCCCGGCCATTTTTTTAGACGGAGTCTCGCTCTGTCTCCCAGGCTGGAGTGCGGTGTCGCGAACTCCACTCACTGCAAGCTCCGCCTCCCGGGTTCCCGCCATTCTCCTGCCTCAGCCTCCCGTGTCCCTGGGACTACAGGCGCCCGCCACCGCGCCCGGCTAATTTTTGTATTTTTAGTAGAGACGCGGTTTCACCGTGTTAGTCAGGATGGTCTCGATCTCCTGACCTCGTGATCCGCCCATCTCGGCCTCCCAAAGTGCTGGGATTACAGGCTTGAGCCACCGCGCCCGGCCAATGATACATTTTTTAAAAGGAACTACACAATAGCTAGTCACAGTAGTATCACATGATAGGTGTCTGCTGAATGAATGACGAGCCAACAGCCTCCTCCCTAGTTTCCCTGCTGCCTGTCACCCACTATCTTGCAAAGAGTCAGGGCCAATGTCCCCACGGAGGTCTACAAGACCTTCTGGCATCTGGCCTGTTCTTCCTCTGACTGCCTCTCCCCGAGCTCTCTGCTCCACCCACTCTGGCCTCCTTGCTGTCCCGTGAACATGCCCAACATGCCCCTTCCTTGAAGACTCTGTGCCTCTCTTCCTTCTGCCTGGAATATTCCTCCTCCTAGGTATCAGCACAACTCCTTCCCTCTTCATTTGCTTCAGGACTCCACTCACATGTCTCTGCAGTAAGGCCTTCCCTGATGACCGTATTTCAAATTTCATCTCCCTCTTGATCTCCATCTGTGTTGCTTTTTCTCCACAGCATTTATCATCATCGCACACTACATATTTATAAGTTCCACGAGGACAGTGATTTATTTATTTGAAATCATTTTTTGGTAGAGACGGAGTTTCGCCATGTTGCCCAGGCTGGTCTTGAACTCCTGTGCTCAAGCAATCCACCCTCCTTGGCCTCCCAAAGTGCTTGGGATTAACAGGTCTGAGCCATCGCCCCCCAGCCTAGAACAGTGACTTTGTTTCTTCACTTTTTATATTCCCAGCATAGAAGAGTGCTTGGCACCTAGCAGGTGCTCAATAAACATCTGCTGAATGAACACTCCTGCCAAACAGCCTCCCCAATCACTGGGTTCAGTATTCCTGCTCTTTCACTCTTGAATCCTCGAAAATTAATAGCTATACTTGTTCTACTCTTTCCCCCTTTCTCACTACTGCACTTAACAAGTCTTTTTTTTTTTTTTTTTTTTTTAAAGGCATGGTGTGGTGACTCACTCCTGTAATCCCAGCACTTTAGGGGGCCAAAGTGAGCAGCTCAGTTGAGGTCAGGAGTTCAAGACCAGCCTGGCCAACATGGCAAAACCCAGTGTATACTAAAAATACAAAAAAATTAGTTGGGCATGGTGATGCATGCCTGTAATCCCAGCTACTTGGGAGGCTGAGGCACGAGAATTACCTGAACCAGGGAGGCAGAGGTTGCAGCGAGCCGAGCCGAGATTGCACCACTGCACTCCAGCCTGCATGACAGAGCAAGACTCTGTCTCAAAAAAAAAAAAAAAAAAGGAAAGAAAAGAAAAATAGGATGGGTATAGTGGCTCACAGTTGTAAACCCAGCATTTGGTAGGTCTAGGTGGGAGGATGGCTTGAGGCCAGGAGTTCAGGACTAGACTAGGCCTAAAAACTAAAAAAGAAGGCCAGGTGCAGTGGTTCACACCTATAATCGCAACATTTTGGGAGGCTGAAGCAGGAGCATTACTTGAGGCCAGGAGTTTGAAACCAGCCTGGGCAATGCAGTGAGACCCCATCTCTAGACACATGCACAATTAGCTGGGCATCAAGATCATGCCAGTGCACTTCAGCCTAGGAGACACAGAAAGACTCCATCTCAAAAAAAAAAAAAAAAAATTGGCCAGGCATATTGCCATGAACCTTTAGTCCCAGCTACTCTGGAGGCTAAGGTGGAAAGACTGTTTGAGCCTGGTTGTACTGAAGTATGACTGGGCCACCGTACTCCAGCCTGGGCAACAGAGCATGGATCTGATGAACCTCTTTCCAAAAAAAGAAAAGAAAAGGCCAGGCGCGGTGGCTCACGCCTGTAATCCCAGCACTTTGGGAGGCCAAGACGGGCGGATCACAAGGTCAGGAGATCGAGATCATCCTGGCTAACACTGTGAAACCCCGTCTCTACTAAAAATACAAAAAATTAGCCGGGCGTGGTAGCGGGCGCCTATAGTCCCAGCTACTCGGGAGGCTGAGGCAGGAGAATGGCGTGAACCCAGGAGGCGGAGCTTGCAGTGAGCCGAGATGGGGCACTGCACTCCAGCCTGGGTGACAGAGCAAAGACTCCGTCTCAAAAAAAAAAAAAAAAAAGAAAAGAAAAGAAAAATAATCAGTTAATATATATTGAACACAGCCGGCCACGGAGGCTCAAGCCTGTAATCCCAGCACTTTGGGAGGCCAAGGCGGGTGGATCACCCAAGATCAGCAGTTCGAGATCAGCCTGGCCAACATGGTGAAACCCCATCTCTACTAAAAATACAAAAAAATTAACCAGGCATGGTGGCGGGCACATGTAATCCTAGCTACTCAAGAGGTTGAGGCAGGAGAATCGCTTGAACCTGGGAGGTGAAGGTTACAGTGAGCCAAGGTCACATCATTGCACTCCAGCCTGGGCAACAAGAGTGAAACTCCATCTCAAATTAAAAAAAAGAAAAAAAAAAAAAATATATATATATATATAGAGAGAGAGAGAGAGAAAACACTTAACGTGCTGAGCACAATTCTAATATATACATATTAACTCATTTAAACCTCAAACACCAAGGTTTAAATAAATTAATATGTATATATTAGAATTAATATACATGAGTTAGGTTTATGTTTTTGTTTTTTGAGACAGGGTATCGCTCTGTTGCCCAGGCTGGAGTGCAGTGCCGCAATCTCAGCTCACCGCAATCTCTGCCTCCCAGGCTCAGGCGATCCTCCTACCTCACTTTCCCAAGTAGCTGAGACTACAGGCGAATGCCCAGGTAATTTTTGTACTTTCTGTAGAGAAGGGTTTTGCCATGCCGCCCAGGCTGGGAGTTACTATTTTTAATCTTCATGTTACAGATGAGGAAACTGAAGACCAAGGAAGTAAAGTGACCTGATCAAAGGCACACAGCTTGTAAGAGGCAGAGCCAGCAGCAAGGCTGCATATCTTCCTTACCACTATGCTACAGTACTGTTTATCTGAAAGGAATTGTTTTTCACCCCCAGGTCTGTTTACGTAAGCCAAGGATCCTGGCCACCAAACAACCGGCAGTATGCCATCCCCAGTCAAAACATAAAAAACAGGCTGGGCGCGGTGGCTCAGGCCTGTAATCCCAACCCCATTGTACTCCAGCCTGGGCCACAGAGTGGGACTCTGCCTCAAAAAACAAAAACAAAACCCCATAATAAACATTTCCACTTTTTTCATGATGATAATACATCCAGATCAACCAAATTATTTTACTGTTTCATTCTTACTGATTTTTGGTTTATGATTTTTTTTTTAAACACATATATAAAATTCTCCTGCAGGAGCTAGATTTTATGCAAAAAAAGGAAAAGAAAAACCCATATATACATATTTCCTTTTCTTTTACAAAAAAAGCAGACATAGGGCCGGGAGCGGTGACTTACGCTTGTAATTCCAGCACTTTGGGAGGCCGAGGCAGGTGGATCACGAGGTCAGAAGCTCAAGACCAGCCTGACCAACATGGTGAAACCCCATCTTTACTAAAAATACAAAAATTAGGGCCGGGCGCGGTGGCTCAAGCCTGTAATCCCAGCACTTTGGGAGGCCAAGACGGGCGGATCATGAGGTCAGGAGATCGAGACCATCCTGGCTAACACAGTGAAACCCCGTCTCTACTAAAAATACAAAAAACTAGCCGGGCGAGGTGGCGGGCGCCTGTAGTCCCAGCTACTCGGGAGGCTGAGGCAGGAGAATGGCGAAAACCCGGGAGGCGGAGCTTGCAGTGAGCTGAGATCCGGCCACTGCACTCCAGCCCGGGCTACAGAGCGAGACTCCGTCTCAAAAAAAAAAAAAAAAAAAACAAAAATTAGCCGGGGGTAGCGGTATGCGTCTGTAATCCCAGCTACTCAGGAGGCTGAGGCAGGAGAATTGCTTGAACCTGGAAGGCAGAGGTTGCAGTGAGCTGAGATCACTTGAGGTCAGGAGTTCAAGACCAGACTGGCCAACACAGTGAAACCCCGTCTCAACTAAAAATATAAAAATTACCTGGGTGTGGTGGGGCACGTTTGTAATACCAGCTACTCGGGAGGCTGAGGCAGGAGAATCACTTGAACTAGGGAGGTGGAGGCTGCAGTGAACTGAGATCGTGCCAGCATGAGCGACGGAGTGAGACCCCGTCTCAAAAAAAAAAAAGCACACACAATAAACACTAACCTCCACTTCACTTGTTTTCCCTTTATATGTTGGCGACCACTATATCAGTGTATAGAGATTCTCATCATTTCCTTTTATCTACCTCATTCCTTTTTAGAGTTGCATAGTATTTTCTTATGTGGATGTATTACAGTTTCTTTCAGCCAATCTTCTTAGTTAAGAACATTTGGGATGCATGTAGCCTTTTGCTGTGATGAACAGTATCACTGGTTCCTCTTTCCTCTCGATGTACTCATTAAGAAGTGGTACCCTGCCCCACTGCTACCCGGGAATCTGACGACTACCCTGTTTCCCCAGACTGGCTCTAGGAGTATCTTTTATTCCTTCAACCAACATTACCTGGGCGTCTCCGGCGTGACTGGCGCTGTGCTGGGAACACAGTGACGACAGAGACAAACCTAGTCCCTACCTTCATGAAACACACGGTCACAGACATCATAAAACAGCACACAGATAAGAGTCTGATAACAAATTAGAACACACGTGACATGAAGGAACAGAGACGGACAAGAGTATTTAACAGGCGGATTTCGGGATGGAGGGTAGGCAAGGAGGGCTTCGCAGAGGAAGTGACGTTGGTGTCGAGACTCGAAGGATGAATGGGAGTTGGCCAGGCCGAATGGGTAAAAGGATGTTGCGGGCAGAGCGGACAACCTGTGCAAAATCCCCGACGCCGGAAAGCGCATGGCAAGTTTAAGGAACCGAAAGGCCAGGGCGGCTGCGAGAGGTGGGGAAGAAGCAAAGAGGCCGAGTCGAAGCAGGCGAGGTCTGCGGGGCGGACGCACCCGGAGGGCCACGTTGGAACTTTGCCTCGAGGGCACTAGGGAGCCAAGGAAGGGTCCCGAGCAGGGGAAGAAACATGGGTCGCGAAAGCCACTCTTCCCCTCTCCCCACGGCGACCCCCTCCCCGCCCGCGCCCCTGCTTCTTTAGGCGCCTCCTCCCTTCGTCTCCGGGCCCAAACGCCGCCTCCCGCTCACCGCGCCTCTGGCCTCCGTTCCCCTCGCGCCCCCTCAGCAGCGCCTCTTCCTAGACTCCGCCAGCGCCGCCGCCATCTTCCGTTCGTCGCCGGGAACTGTGCGCACGCGCCCCACACCCAGGGCCGCCGGGAAATGGAGTCCAGAGCACAGTCCGACCCCGCCCATGCCTCGTCCCGTGAGAGCGGCCTTCTGCCCGCCTCCTTACTACGGCGAGCGGCCCCTTCATTTCCGGTTTGGGGCGCTAGGCCTTCTGGGAAATGTAGTCCCCTCGGCGGCACAGGGAGGATAGGGAACCAGAGCATTCTGGGAAATGGAGTTCTCAGTAGTGCTGAGTCCCTGGACGGCTGGCTGGTCTTGGAGAGTGGGGAGTTCGGGCAGCGAAGCTCCTGGGTCTTTGAGGGGAGGTGGTCTGTTGCCCTAATGGGATCTGCGGTGAGGCCCCGATCCCCTCCACCTTTGTTCTTAACTCTTTCAACAGTCTGAAGCATTTCTTTTTATTTTCTTTTGGAGACGGAGTCTCGCTCTCTCGCCCAGGCTGGACCGCAGCGGCCCGATCTCGGCTCACTGCAACCACCGCTTCCCAGGTTCAAACGATTCTCCTGCCTCAGCCTCCCGAATAGCTGGGATTATAGGCACGCACCATCACGCCTAGCTAGTTTTTGTAAGAGATGGGGTTTCACCCTGTTGGCCAGGCTGGTCTCAAACTCCTGACCTCAAGTGATTCGCCCGCCCGCCTCGGCGTCCCACAGTGCTGGAATTACAGGCGTGAGCCACCGCGCCTGGTCAAGTCTGAAGCATTTCTAGCCGTCGGAAGTCTCAGTCTTCCTGTCTGTCGAGTGGGGATGTGATTTCGGAGACCTCTTACGGGTCCTTATAGTCGCATAGTGGCCCTAGCGCTCTGATTCCCCTTTCTTCCGCCACGGTCATGCAGGGCTCTGGCTCTTCGTCCTCTCATGTCGAGATGATGAAACCCCCTGAGGTAGAAAGGCTCCAGAGTTCTGCCCTCGGGGCCCTTGGTATCTGCAGCGTCTCTGCCGCCTGCTCCCTCACTCCTGAATCACCCCCAGCTGTCGCGTCCCGGGGCTTAGGTCCCCGGCGCCTGAGGTCTGTCTCCTGGCGATCCCGCAGGGGGCGCCCCAGTCCGAGCGCGCCGCCCTCGGGGAGGCGGGAGGGGAGCCCGGGGCGGGCGAGGGCGGGGGTGTCCCGGCTATAAAGCGTGGCCGCCTCCCGCGGCGCTCGGGACAGCCGTACCCCGGGCGGTCGGACGGGCGGGCGCCGGTGGGAGCTCGGGCCGTGCCCGCGGAGAGATCCAGAGCGCTCAGTTCCCCCGGGGCCGGAGCGGGGGCGGGTGGGGGCACAAGCCCGGGGGATGCTGGGCTCGGTGAAGATGGAGGCCCATGACCTGGCCGAGTGGAGCTACTACCCGGAGGCGGGCGAGGTGTGTCCTCGGGGATGGTGGAGCGGGAAGTGGGGGGCAGGTATCGGGGTGTGGGCTCACATGGAGCAGGGACTGGTTGTGGGTTCAAATGGGGGCAAAGGCGTCTAGTTGTGCAGCCGAGGAACTGGGAACACGGAGACCAGGTGTGGAAGTCAGGGACCCGGGACGAGGCATGGATGGGAGCGCTGTTTGGGCAGCCTCGCCGCGGCCGGGGCTTGAAAATGGAAGTCAGGAGAATTTAGCCAAGGGTCTGGTCACACCTTAAACGTGGGAGCCAGGTGTTGGGGCCCCAAAAAGCAAGGGATTTATATGAACAAACCAAAGATAGGAATTAGAGTTCCATGGTAGGGGACAGACTGGGGGGTTTCAGGATGTGAGGTTCAAAGTTGGAGGGAAAGAAAGACTAAAAGATGGAGGAGGAGTCACCATTAAGGGAAGACTGAGGTGGGAGCTCAGGGCCAGCACACAGTGTTAAAGAACTGGGGTTCGGGGTAAGGATCAGCTGGTGATCTAAGGTAGGGTCAGAAATGGGGATTGGTGCTCAGGGGTAAGAGATGGGGGTGCTCAGAGATGAAGCTTCGTTTTGGGAGGTGAAACAACAGGTGGCTTAGGGTTGGGCATCTGAGAGCAGAAGATGTGGCCATTCACATTGGCAGGAGAGGGGCCGATCTTCTCCATCCCCCCACAATCCCTACCCATGACCCTCAGCAGGGACTCCCCAAATCGGAAGATGGAGAGTTTTAGATTGTGCACCTTCCCCTGCTCCCCCGCAAACCAGCAACCTCCAGCTATTGCTAAAATTCCCATCCAGTCTCACCTCAGACAAGGCTTCCCTGGAGTAGGGGGTGGGGGCATAGTCTTCATTCCCTCACCCGGACAGACAGAAAGTCCTTCCTCAAGTCTGACCCCCATTCCTCGTGCTGCAACGACCCCTGCACCTTAGCTACCTCACTCTATAATCAACGTTGTGAGGTTGTGGGGGCTGGGGGTTGGGGTCTCGGTCTGAGAATTATGGGGGTCTGGACACTTGGACTTCTAACCTGGAAGGGGACTGTGGACTTGAGATGGGGTGTGGGGCAGGAATGGCTGGGTTCTCCAAGGAGTCAAGATCTGGTGGCTGTGGGGCCCCCAGCATGCCTGAGTCTTGAGTCTGGGGCTTGAAACTGTAGGGTGGGACTCCTGGATCCCCAGGCCTTCAGGGCTTGGCAGGGTGCCTGGGAGGGGCCAGTCCTGGGTTTGGGGAGGTGTGAGGTGCACGTGGGGTGAGGCAGGGCCAACTGGGGAAGGGATTGGGAGTGTTGAGAGGTGGAGGCAGGGTGACTGGAGGTATCAGTTGTGAGATGGGGAAGGCAGAGACCCAGGTGGGAAATGGAGGGTTCCAGGCAGCGGGGGTGATCCCAGCTGGGCCTCTGGAGAACTCAGTCTGCGGACCTGATTTAAGGGAACCAACTACAGACCAATTGTACAAACCAACTACAGTTGTTTTCGGGGCACATCTTAAGTAAATGATGGGGGTCTAGGCAGGAGGAATTGATATTTGGGGCACAGTCTGAATAGATCCAAGTTTAGAGGACAATTTGTATGGAAATTGTGTCAGAAATTGAAGGATAGCTGGCACAGTGGCTCACACTTGTAATCCCAGCACTTTGGGAGGTCAAAGTGGGAGGATCTCTTGCGCCCAGGAGTTCCAGGCCAGCCTGGGAAACATAGGGAGACCCTGTCTTTACAAAAAAAAATTTTTTTTTTAAATTACTCAGGCATGCCTGTAGTCTAAGCTACTTGGTTGGGAGGCTGAGGTGGGAGGATCACTTGAGGCTGGGAGTTCGAGCTGCCGGGAGCTGTGATCGTATCACAGCACTCCAGCCTGGGTGACAGAATGAGACCCTATCTCAAAAAATAATAATAATAGTAGTAGAGGTACAGTCTGGAGGTAATCAGCATTTTGGGGAATATTTTGGAAGAGGCAATATTTAGAGGAATGGAAATGGTTAGGTGATACTGTCTGAGGCTCTCCCGAGCCTTCCCATCAAATGAGCCCACCTCTTCCCCTTGGGTCAGAACAATGGGGAGAGAAATATCTACACTCAGCCAGCAACTGAGAGCTGAGAGGGTCCCCAAACCACTTGTTGCCCATAGCACCCTCCCGCTGGGGTGACTCAGCTTGCTGTCTGGAAGGAACTTGGAAAGTTACCATCCCGGGATATCCCTGTTGGTCTCAGGTTCTTGCAGATTAGCTGGTCTAGCTGCACCCCTGTTTTAGAGGTAGTAACTCTAAAGCCCCGCACGCAGAACACTGGGGTCCTGGGTTGAGTCTGGGACTAGAAACTTGGCTTCTGGCTTCACACTGCCTTCCTCTGCTCCCTGTCACACCCTTCTCCAGAGACAATAAGGAAATGAAAGAGGAGAAATTCCAGTCTCCTGGTGTGGGGGTGCAGGTCCCCCAAGGGCTTCCCCCCAATCTCAGCCCCACCCTGGCAGGGGAGATCCGGTTCAGACCCGGACACCAGGGGTTCATCCCAGCCCCGGGGCGTGGGAAAGCCTAGGGTGGATTAGAGCAGCTGGAGTGCTTGAGGTCGGACCTTAAGGAGGACTTCCGGGTGGGTGGGGAGCCAGGAAGGAGGGCCCTGGGGTCCCTATCTGTCTTACTGTGCAATACCAGAGAGCCTGACTGGGTTGGAGAAATGGGGGATGGGGGTACAGGAGGATTTGGAAACTCTGTGGACCCCTCTAATCCATAACCTTCTCACCTCATCTCTTTTCTTTTTCTGGGGAGGGGACCCGAAGCCACCAACCAGGGGGAGAGATTGCATGGGGGAAGGGAGTAACTGTGGCTGCAATTTTACTGCGAGACTTGGGGTGAGGAGGAGTGGATTCATTGAAGGGAGGGAGGGAGGGAGATAGATAGATAGATAGATAGATAAATGCTTGGATAGATGGATGGATAGATAGATTGATAGGAAGATGGTGGCTGGGCACAGTGGCTCATGACTGTAATCCCAGCACTTTGGGAGGCCGAAGAGGGTGGATCACTTGGGGTCAGGAGTTCAAGACCAGCCTGGCCAACATGGTGAAACACTGTCTCTACTAAAAATACAAAAATTAGCTGGGCGTGGTGGCGCATGCCTATAATCCCAGTTACTTGGGAGATTGAGACAGGAGAATCGCTTGAACCCTGGAGGCAGAGGTTGCAGTGAGCCAAGATGGAGTCACTGCACTCCAGCCTGGGTGACAGAGTGAGACTCTATCTCAAAAAAAAAAAAAAAGACAAGAAGATGGGCTGAAGGAGGAAGACAGGTGGGAGTTGGGGGTGGGAGGGAAGTGGGGTAGAGTTGGGTAGTGAGAGAGAGTGCCAGGGAAGGGAGAAAGAGATGGAAGGCTGGAGAGAGAGATAGGCGCCAAGATGGAGGGGAAAGAAAGATGGGAGGGGTGGGGGGTAGGGAGGAAGAGCAAAAGAGGTTAGGGAGGAGACAGAAGGGAAAACAATGCCGGGGTGGGGAGGGAGATGGGAGAGGGGAATGTGGGTACTGGTACTGAGACAGGTAACACAAAGGCAAAAATAGCCAACAGAGATTCAAAGAGACGTGATGAAAGAGCTCCTTGGAGAGACATGAAAAGGAAAGAGTGGAGGATTTCTCCACTGGAACTTAGACTTAGGGTTGAGTTGGTTGCCCTCTCTCCCTGATTCCCTAAGCCACCCTGGCAAGACTCGTTTCTCCCCGGACCTTGTGACCTGCGGAAGCTGACAGTGGTAGGGCCAGACATGCTGGCTCATGGCTGTAATCTCAACACTTTGGGAGGCCGAGGCGGGAGCATCACCTGAGGTCAGGAATTCGAGACTAGCCTGACCAACATGGCGAAACCCTGTGTTTATTAAAAATACAAAAATTAGCTGAGTGTTGTGGTGCCTGCCTGTAATCCCAGCTACTCAGGAGGCTGAGGCAGGAGAATCGCTTGAACCTGGGAGGCAGAGGTTGCAGTGAGCTGAGATGGCACCACAGCACTCCAGCCTGGGCGATGGAGTGAGACTCTGTCTCAAAAAAAAAGAAAAAAAAGCTTACAGTGGCAGGAGACTAGGCGGTATCCAGTTAACTCACATTTGGTGGCTCTAGCCAGTGCTACATATAGCAGCATTCCCCCAACCCGCGCAGTGCCATGAGACCCCAGGCCTCAGAGGAGGCAGGGGGGAAAGGTCCAGATAGAGGATAGGGCAGAGAGGATGGGAGATAGTGGTTGAGAAGGGATAGGTAGATACAAAGAAAGAAACAACCTTCTAGCATGCCTATGTTTTCCTGGCATGTTCTCTTCACTGTTGTGTTCCTGCTAGACTGTTAGCACCATGAGGGCAGGCATTTCTGTCTTAGTCCCTGCTTTTATTTTATTTTATGATTATTATTTTTTGAGATGGAGTCTTGCTCTGTTGCCCAGGCTGGAGTGCAGTGGCGCGATCTCGGCTCATCACAACCTCTGCCCCCTGCGTTCCAAGCAATTATCCTGCCTCAGCCTCCCTAGTAGCTGGGATTGCAGGCATGTGCCACCACGTCCGGCTAATTTTGTATTTTTAGTAGAGATGGGGTTTCTCCCTGTTGGTCAGGCTGGTCTTGAACTCCCGACCTCAAGCAATCCGCCCACCTCAGCCTCCCAAAGTGCTGGGATTACAGGCGTGAGCCACCGCACCTCGCCTAGTCACTGCGTTTATAGCGTGACCTGGAACAGGTCTGGAGCCAGACTGCCTGGTTGCAGAATCCCAGTTCTGCCCCCGTTCTTGCTGTGTGACCCCAACAACCTCTCTGGGCCTCAGCTAGCTCAGCTGTAAAATGGGCATCATCATAACACCTCCTCCCATAGTACGGTTGTCAAGATTAAAGGAGACCATTCTTGTGAAGTGCCTGGAACAGCGCCTGGCACGGAGCAGCTAACTGATAAATATTGGTTGAATGAATGAAAGAATATACAGAGGGTTACTTAGAAAGGCATTGCAGGCCGGGCGCGGTGGCTCAAGCCTGTAATCCCAGCACTTTGGGAGGCCGAGACGGGCGGATCACGAGGTCAGGAGATCGAGACCATCCTGGCTAACACGGTGAAACCCCGTCTCTACTAAAAAATACAAAAAAAAACTAGCCGGGCGAGGTGGCGGGCGCCTGTAGTCCCAGCTACTCGGGAGGCTGAGGCAGGAGAATGGCGGGAACCCGGGAGGCGGAGCTTGCAGTGAGCTGAGATCGGGCCACAGCACTCCAGCCTGGGTGACAGAGCGAGACTCCGTCTCAAAAAAAAAATAAAAATAAAAATAAGAAAGGCATTGCAATATCTAACATGTTCCATTGACCTAGGATCCTCCTTTTTCCCCCATTTGAACATTTCCAAAAATGGGATGCATTTTACAGTCAGTGGTGTCCAATGATTTTAACTGTTTTTCCCGTTTGTATTAATACATAAAGTTATGCTGCAGCTTCCAGAGAAGTCTTAGATTTGAAGATATATAGTAAATAGATAAATAATATTAGGTTGAAAAGTGATTTGAGATATTCAAACACTTTTATGTATAAATACAGTAATTTTTTATTTTTATTTATTTATTTATTTATTTTTTTTTTTTGAGACAGAGTCTTGCTCTGTCACCCAGGCTGGAGTGCAGTGGTGCAATCTTGGCTCACTGCAACCTCCACCTCCTGGGTTCAAGCAGTTCTGCCGTAGCCTCCTGAATAGCTGGGACTATAGGCGCGTGCCACCATACCCTGCTGTTTTTTGTATTTTTAGTAGAGACAGGGTTTCGCCATGTTGGCCAGGCTGGTCTCGAACTCCTGACCTCAAGTGATCCGCCTGCCTCGGCCTCCCCAAGTGCTGGGATTACAGGTGTGAGCTACCATGCCTGGCCTAAATACAGTAATTTTATAAGCTAAAAGATTGAAAAGAGCTACACATATATGTTAGATTATCACAGTTATAATAACTGTTTTTTGTTTGTTTGTTTGTTTGTTTTTGAGACGGAGTCTCACTCTGTCGCCTAGGCTGGAGTGCAGTGGCGTGATCTCAGCTCACTGCAAGCTCCGCCTCCTGGGTGCATGCCATTCTCCTGCCTCAGCCTCCCGAGTAGCTGGGACTACAGGCGCCCGCCACCTCGCCCAGCTAATTTTGTTTTGGTATTTTTAGTAGAGACGGGGTTTCCCCGTGTTAGCCAAGATGGTCTCGATCTCCTGACCTCGTGAGCCGCCCGCCTTGGCCTCCCAAAGTGGTGGGATGACAGGCGTGAGCCACTACGCCTGGCCTATAATAACTCTTTATGATTACTAAAATTGAGAACTGCTGATTTACCTAATAAACCAGCAGTTATTAAATTTTTTGGTCTCAGGACTCTGCACCCCTGTTTTTTGTTTTTTGTTTTTTGTTTTGTTTTTGAGATGCAGTCTTGCTCTGTTGCCCTGGCTGGAGTGCAATGGTGCGATCTCATCTCAGCTCACTGCAGCCTCAGACTCCTGGGCTCAAGCAATCCTCCTGCCTCAACCTCCCGAGTAGCTGGGATTACAGGCGTGTGCCACGATGCCTGGCTGATTTTTATATTTTTGGTAGAGACAGGGTTTTCCCATGTTGCCAGGCTGGTCTTGAACTCCTGACCTCAAGTGATCCACCCTCCTCAGCTCCCAAAGTCCTGGGATTACTTTGGGAGGCTGAGGCAGGAGGATTACTTGAGACCAGAAGTTTGAGAACAGCCTGGGCAATGTGGTGAATCCCCGTCTCTACTAAAAATACAAAAAAATTGGCCAGGCGCGGTGGCTCAAGCCTGTAATCCCAGCACTTTGGGAGGCCGAGGCGGGTGGATCACGAGGTCAGGAGATCGAGACCATCCTGGCTAACATGGTGAAACCCCGTCTCTACTAAAAATACAAAAAAAAAAAAAAAAAAAAAACTAGCCGGGCGTGGTGGCGGGCGCCTGTAGTCCCAGCTACTCAGAGGCTGAGGCAGGAGAATGGCGTGAACCTGGGAGGCGGAGCTTGCAGTGAGCCGAGATCGCGCCACTGCACTCCAGCCTGGGTGACACAGCCCGAGCCTCTGTCTCAAAAAAAAAAAAAAAAAAAAAAAAATTAGCTGGGTGTGCAGTGCATGCCCGTAATTCCAGCCACTTGGGAGGCTGAGACATAATAGCTTGAACTTGGGAGGTGGAGGTTGCAGTGAGCCAAGATTGAACCACTGCACTCCAGCCTGGGCAACAGAGTGAGACTCTGTCTCTAAATAAATAAATAATCCGGGTGTAGTGATGCCTGCCTGTAATCCCAGCTACTTAGGTGGCTGAGGCAGGAGGATCACTTGAGCCCCAGAGTTTGAGGCTACAGTGAGCTGTGACTGAACCACTGCACTTCAGCCTGAGTGACAGAGTGAGACCCTGTGGGAAAAAATTACTGAGGAGCCCAAACAGTTTCTGTTGATGTGGGTTATGTCTATCTACATTTACTGTATTTAAAATTAGAACTGAGAAATGTTAAAATCATGTATTAATTCACTTAAAAATAGCAATCATTTGTTAGTGTAAAAGCATTTCTATTAAAAGAACCAAATTTCAAAAAATTTAGTCAAAAGAGTGGCACTGTTTTCCATTTTTGCTAATCAAGTTTGGCCCAGTGGAAGACAGCTAGATTCTCCTGTCTGCTTCTGTATTCTCTCTGTTGAAATATCAGCACCCTCTGGAAAACTCCACTGTACACTTCATGAGAAAGAGAGTGAAAAGGGCTAATAATAACTTAGGATTGTGGGTACGGTGGCTTACGCCTGTAATCTTAGCACTTGGGGGATGCCGAGGTGGGTGGATCACGAGGTCAGGAGTTCAAGACCAGCCTGGCCAACATGGAGAAACCCCGTCTCTACTAAAAATACAAAAAAAAAAGCTGGCGTGGTGGCGCACACCTGTAATCCCAGCTGCTCTGGAGGCGGAGGCAGGAGAATCAGTTGAGCCCAGGAGGCGGAGGTTGCATTGAGGCGAGATCGTGCCACTGCACTCCAGCCTGGGCGACACAGCAAGACTCTGCCTCGAAAAAAAAAAAAATACTATTATTTTGAAAATAGTTTTGACTTCGTGGACATCCTCAAAGGGTTTCAGAGACTCCCCTGGGTGTCCCAAACCCTGGAGAATCACTTAAAGGATGACCTTGAGTGTATGGGAGCATGGTGGGTGGGAAAGTGGGGAGCAGAAAGGGCATTTCTAGGGAGTGAGGAGAGACCTTTAGAGACCGCATTCTACAGATAGAGGTGATGATGGAAGGGATTTGTAGAGGATGCAAGATGGACGACAGACGGATGTGCAGTGGGTCCTGGGATCCTTCGCTGACCAGCAGAGTGGAACCCCACTGACCCCTTTCATCTTTCCCTCTAGGTCTACTCTCCGGTGACCCCAGTTCCCACCATGGCCCCCCTCAACTCCTACATGACCCTGAACCCTCTAAGCTCTCCCTATCCCCCTGGGGGGCTCCCTGCCTCCCCATTGCCCTCAGGACCCCTGGCACCCCCAGCACCTGCAGCACCCCTGGGGCCCACCTTCCCAGGCCTGGGTGCCAGTGGTGGCAGCAGCAGCTCAGGGTATGGGGCCCCGGGTCCTGGGCTGGTGCATGGGAAGGAGATGCCGAAGGGGTATCGGCGGCCCCTGGCACACGCCAAGCCACCGTATTCCTACATCTCGCTCATCACCATGGCCATCCAGCAGGCACCGGGCAAGATGCTGACCTTGAGTGAAATCTACCAGTGGATCATGGACCTCTTCCCTTACTACCGGGAGAATCAGCAGCGCTGGCAGAACTCCATTCGCCACTCGCTGTCTTTCAACGATTGCTTCGTCAAGGTGGCGCGCTCCCCAGACAAGCCTGGCAAGGGCTCCTACTGGGCCCTGCACCCCAGCTCAGGGAACATGTTTGAGAACGGTTGCTACCTGCGCCGCCAGAAGCGCTTCAAGCTGGAGGAGAAGGTGAAGAAAGGGGGCAGTGGAGCTGCTACCACCACTAGGAACGGGACAGGGTCTGCTGCCTCGACCACCACCCCCGTGGCCACAGTCACCTCCCCGCCCCAGCCCCCGCCTCCGGCCCCCGAGCCTGAGGCCCAGGGTGGGGAAGATGTGGGGGCTCTGGACTGTGGCTCACCCCCTTCCTCCACACCCTATTTCACTGGCCTGGAGCTCCCAGGGGAGCTGAAGCTAGACGCGCCCTACAACTTCAACCACCCTTTCTCCATCAACAACCTGATGTCAGAACAGACACCAGCGCCTCCCAAACTGGACGTGGGGTTTGGGGGCTACGGGGCTGAGGGTGGGGAGGCTGGAGTCTACTACCAGGGCCTTTATTCCCGCTCTCTGCTTAATGCATCCTAGCAGGGGCTGGGAACATGGTGGTGGGTATGGCTGGAGCTCATACCACAAAGCTCTTGGGGCCTGATCACTTCTGGTGACACTTTGCTTGTCCCGTTGGTTGACATCTGGGTGGGTCTATTACTTACTGTGACGACTGCTGTCTCAGTGGGCATGGTGTTGATCCATTGGGTACTGTGATAACCACCATGGATACATTTTGGTGGCCCACTGGATACTGTGAGGACTGCTACATTGATATTATTGGCTGATCCACTGCATGGTTTGATAGCCACCATCTTGGTTGGCCCTTTGGGTGTGATGGTGATAGCATTTCCGTGACATCTTTTTTGGCCCCCCATTAGGTGCTGTGCTCACTTCTTTTTTGGTGTACTTCTTGGCACAGTAGGTGCCAAGTTGGCCACCATTCTGTGTAACACCTTTTGTGGCCCATTGGGTGCTTTGATGGACATCATACTGAGTAAGTGACAATGTCAGTGGGCCACCATGTGCCATGATGGCTGCTGCAGGCCTGTGTTGGCCATGTCGTCACCATTCTCTTTGGCATGGGTTGGGTAGGGGATGGCGGTGAGAATACTCCTTGGTTTTCTCTGAAGCCCACCCTTCCCCCCAACTCTGGTCCAGGAGAAACCGGAAAAGGCTGGTTAGGGTATGGGGAATTTCTACTGAAGTCTGATTCTTGCCCGGGAAGCGGGGTACTGGCTGTGTTTAATCATTAAAGGCACCATGTCCGCCTCTTACTGAGTCTCTTTTCCTTGGCCAGTGGGCCCTGTGGGGCTTGAACACCTGAATTTGCGCTCCTCTGTCCCTTCTGCTTCCTGCCCCCAAGAGCTGGCTGCCTCTGGGGGAGGAGTTGGGGGAGGCATCGACCTGACCTTTGGCTCTTTGTTGTCCCTGACCCCAAGGACAGTTTGCTCACAGATAGCAGCCCCCGCAGCAGTGGGGCCAAAGCAGCAGGGGGAGGTGGCTCTGCAGTGACCAAGGCCATCTCCCCACCCCCACCTCCCAGACATACACACAGACCTCTACCTCTGAGGCTCTGGAAGCCTAATGGCCGAATAATCTTTGACTAAGCTGGGGAGGAGGAAAAAGGACAGAGGAGGTGTCAGTTCAATGACTGGAGATCGTGCACGTGTTGGAGTTTATCTGCGTGTGTGTGTGCGTGTGTGTGCTCTGTGTGTCATAGGATAGCACTATGCCTACTGGGGTCCTCATGGTCTACCACAGAGTGTTGTCTGTTGTCGGTATCCCTTGATTGTGTGGGTTTGTGTGTCTGTTCATACCCTGGTTATGTGCTTACTTGTCCCGGGTGGTTGGGAATATCAGACTCTTGTGTATGTGTTTTTTTTTTTTTTTTTTGAGACAGGGTCTCGCTCTGTTGCCCAGGCTGGAGTGTGTAGCACAATCTCGGCTCACGGGAACCTCCGCCTCCTGGGTTCAAGTGATTCTCTTGCCTCAGCCTCCCAAGCAGCTGGGATTACAGGTGCCCGCCACAACACCTGGCTAATTTTTGTATTTTTAGTAGAGACATGGTTTCACCATGTTGACCAGGCTGGTCTCAAACTCCTGACCACAAGTGATCCACCCACCTCAGGCTCCCAAAGTGCTGGGATTCCAGGTGTAAGCCACTGTGCCCTGCCTTTTGTGTATGTCTTTATTGTGTTGTGTGTGTAGTTCTCTGTGTATCCCTGGGTCCCTCTGGGTCTCACACTGTGTTACGTGTGTGTCTGAATGTCACTCTCTGCCTAACTCACTGCCTCAGAGAATGCGTGTGTGGGACAACATGCATATGGCAGGGCTGGCTGTTCTTGTGTGTTCTGTATTTCTGTGAGTCCATGTATACATGCTTAAAAGAAAACATGTAGTCTGGGTGCGGTGGCTTGTGCCTGTAACCCCAGCACTTTGGGAAGTTGAGGTGGGCGGGTCACTTGAGGTCAGGAGTTTGAGACCAACCTGGCCAACATGGTGAAGTTGGCCTAAAAATACTCTACTAAAATACAATAATTAGGCCGGGCATGGTGGCTTACGCCTGTAGTCCCAGCTACTCAGGAGGCTGAGGCAGGAGAATTGCTTGAACCCGGGAGGCGGAGGTTGGAGGTTACAGTGAGCTGAAGGTTGCAGTGAGCCGAGACTGCACCGCTGCACTCCAACCTGGGCGACAGAGCAAGACTCTGTCTCAAAGGAAAAAAAAAAAAAAAAGAAAGCATGTGTGTTTGTGTGTGTCTGATGGCCACCTTTGCTGTGTACTTGTCACTGTTGTATTTGCATGTGAACATGTGTGGAGAGTAGGCTGGCCTGGTGTCTGTCACTTGCAGGAGGGTGTGTGTGGAAGGAGCTGCGTCCTCCTTCAGCCACTGTGAGCCTCTGGGTTTGGGATCTGGGTGTCTGTCCCCCAGGTCTCTCCTGTGACTCTGAGTCAGCCTGTCTGTTGCTCAGATTGGCTGTCCGGGAAACACAACTGTGCACCTCCCACCTCTCCTTTCAGAATGGAAACTGAGGCCCAGATGGGATGAGACTGGGCTAAGGTCATTCAGCGGGGCTGGAGTGGGTGGGCAAGGTTGATCTGATTATGTCTTTTCCTTATCCGTCATCTGCCTTTCCTGGTTGTTGGCTCTCTGGTTGCTCATTCATTTATTCAGTCAGCCAGACAGCCATTTAGTCATTTGAAGACCAAAGACTCTAATCCACCTGTGTGTGTGTGCGCGCGTGCATGCACACTGGTGTGATGTGTCTTTCAGTTTCTGTGGGTCCATCTTTCTCCTTGTCTCTTAGTGTCCTTTTTTCCTCTTTTTCTTTCCCTCCCTTCCTCCTTCCTTTCTTCCTTCTTTCTTTTTTTTTTTTCTTTCTTTCTTTTTTTGTTTTTTTGAGACAGGGTCTTGCTCTGTCACCCATGCTGGAGTGCAGTGGCATAATCACAGCTCACTGCAGTGTCGACTTACCGGGCTCAAGCAATCCTCCCTCCTCAGCCTCTCGAGTGGCTAGGACTACAGGTGCACATCACCACGCCTGGTTAATTTTTAAATTTTTTATGGAGAAGGGGTCTCCCTGTGTTGCTCAGGCTATTCTTGAACTCCTGGCCTCAAGTAATCCTTCTGCCTCAGCCTCCCAAAGTGCTGAGATTACAGACATGAGCCACCGTGCCTGGCCAGTGTCATTTCTTTCTGTATCAGTCTGTCCCTGACCCTCTTTCTGTGCTTTTATCTGTTATCTGTGTCTCTTGGTTTCATTGAGTTGCTGGTGCTGTCTCTGTGTATCTATCTCTCCTATGGCTCACTTCATGCTCTCTCTCTCTCTCTCCCCGCACTGCCCCTTTTCTCTCTACTGCTTTGACTCGCTCCCACCCTTCCCCTGGGTCTCTGGGTTTCTCCCTCCTCTCAGAGTGACTCTTTCCTGGGGTCCGTCTCCCCCTACTCCTTTCCTGGATCTCTGGTCTCTCTTTCTCTGGCCTCCATCCCTCTCCCAGCTCCCTGGGTTTCCGCCTCTACCTGCCACCTCGCAGGCCAGGCCCTCTATTCCTGTCGCTGCGCCCCGCCTTGCCGGCTGCGTGTCACCCCCGCCCCCTGCCGCGCTGGCTCCCCGTCCCGTCCCACCAGCCTCGCTGTCCTGGGCAGGCCGGGGAATTCCTCCCGGTTCCTGGAAAAAACAACTGGGGCCGAGAGAAAGGCCCTCAGTCTCCCCAGGCACCCGCCCCCCTCCCTCAGGCCTGGGGGTCTCTCCCGGAGTCGGCCAGCCCGAGGCAGGAAGCCCTGCGGTTTCTGGCTTCTCCCAGGCGGCCTCCGGATCTGGCCCCCGCCCCCCGGCCAACAGCCCAAATATTATTCCGCGGGAGGAGTCGGTGGTGGCGGGAGGAGGCCCTGGCTGAAAGAGGCTTTCAGGGCGGCCAGGCCTGGGGCTTCCTGTCCCCAGGCTCGGGCCTCAGGCCGCCCCAGTGGGGACCTCAGGTGGCCGGAGGGGCGGGGTGTTGTTGTAGGGTCCTCGGGGGAGGGTGGGGCCATCCATCGGGGTGTCTGGTGGCCACCAGCTCTGCTGGCGTGGGCAGGTGTGACCCCCACCCCAGGGACAGCCGGCTGATGTCCAACGTGGAAAAGTACCACGGTCAGACATGGGACGCATGGACAGACACGGGACACCACGAATCAGGGATATGGGGCGGCCATGGGGACACAGGCGGCCCTGGGCTGTGGGCCTAAGGCGACGTGGTCCAGGGGAAGGGCCTGTGGGTTGGGGCAGAGGCTGGGGCAGGGTCCCAGCTGTGGGCAGAGGGCTGTCAGCATTAGGAGGCACGAGACGATGATGATGATGATGATGATGGTGATGATGGTGATTATGATCATTAAAAGCTCCTAGGGCTTCCCACGAGTCAGGAATTGTGTTAGCACCTTACAGAACTGATGGGCTGCATCCCTCCCGCTCCCCACAACTTTACTGTTGAATGAAACCGAGGCACAGAGAGGTGAAGTAACTTGCACAGATAATGAGTGGGGTGCTAGGGCATGAACCCAGGCAGTCTGGGCCCAGAGTCATTGCCCCTAAGCACCCCGCTGGTCTGCAGGATGGGAGGGACAACGGCAGCGCAGTGTAGTCCTGGGGTCCCAAGCCCTCCCTGGCAGGCACCCCCATTCTCCGCCATAGCCTGCCATATGGGAGGAGGTGGATTCCCAGAAGCCACACGCTTACTGGTGACCAGACAGTCACAGCTAGGTAGGACATGTGTGTCTAAGTGGCTTGTCACTGGGCTTTATTCGCGTGTCTTGCTGTCAGCGTCTCGATGTCACTGTGTCTGTGGGCTCGTGTGTTACTCTATGATGTGCCTCTGTTCAGCGCATGAGTGTGTGTGCTTAGATGCCTCTGTGTTGGTGTCCATTGCTGGGTTTGTGTTGGTGTCACTGACTGTCTCACCGTGTACACATGTAGGTGACTGTTCTGTCATTGTCTTCTTTGTGGCCGTCACCACGTTCTCTGTGTCTGTTCATTGCTGTGTGCTTTGTTACTGTGCCTCTGTGCCTGACAGCATGTTTGCCTGTCATTGTGTTTTCTGTGAGCATGCAGCACGCATCAGTGTGTCTGTCACTGTGTCTGTGACAGGGTGTCTCAGGGACTGTTTATGTCTCCGTCACTCTGGACCTGTCACTGTGGCTCTGTCTATATCTGTCACTGTGTGTCACCGTGTCTGTCCCTCTGTGTGTCACCATCTACCCAGGTGTCACTGTGCATGTGTTACTCATCGCCCAGGCCACAGGTGGGTGTGTCGGGCCCACTGGTGCCAAGGCTGTGGCCCAGCCCATCCCACCCTTGCTGACCGTGGGCCAGGCTGGGCGCCTATTTGCAATCCTGCCCCAGGTAAACACCAAGATCCGGAACCCAAGGGCCACCTCCCTCACCTCCGCTCCTGCCCCTCAGCCTGTTCTGGGCTGGACCAGAGCCCTGCAGACAGTGTGCCACAGACTGGAAATGTGCCCTGACTCTCCCCCTCCCCCCGGGCACCAGCCTCCCCGAGCCTTCAGCCTCGACTCTGTCTGTCTGTCTGCTTCTCTCTCTCTCACTGCATGTCGATTTCTCTGTTTCTTTCTGTCCCTGCTTCCTCTCACCTGGGCTTCTCTATGGCTCTGCCTCTCTCTGGAATGACCGTTGTCTTCATTCTGTCACTGTCCCTCTCCCTGTGACTTTTTCTGTCTCTCTGCAGATAAGTTCCATTTCTCTGGATGTTCGGCTGTTGTGTCTCCATTTAAGTCCGCCTGCTTCCTGACACTTGCTTTCTATCTAGTGCTGGCACAGTCTCTGCAAGTCTCTTTCTGTCCTACTTTGTAAGTTTCTCCCTCTCCTTCTCTCTGTCCACTGTCTTTCTGCCTGAGCCTCTTAGTCTTGGGCACTATCTCTGTGGGTCTCTGAGCCCCCAGCCCCTACAGGGGCCGACTGCCATGCCTGGACCCTTAGGGGAGTGTGTGCCCCCCAGCCTCCCCCCACCAGCATGCTGGTATATGTATAAACGTATATGTGCGTATTATTTATATCTGTACCCAGGCAGGAGGGGAAGACACTGGAGCCTTTGTGTAGCCGCAGCCTGCCCGCCCGCCACTCTTCTCCCTTCGTCCCTGCCGCCCGCCTGCCTCCACTCCCCCTGCACAGAAAGGTTCCTGTGGGGCCTGCCAGCTTCCTCTGCCTGAGGTGTGAGTGGGCACGCCACGGGTGAGGCGGGCAGGAGGGCCTGGGGGTTTTTTCCAGCTCTAGGAAGCTTTCCGGGTGGGGAGGGTTCTGGAAGGAATGGGAGTTCTCAGCAGGGCTGCTGTGGGTCTGTGTGGACCTGCTGTCCCTGAGTGTCCTCGGGCCCTGAGCTGGCCTCTCCCTGGGGGTCTCTGAGCCCGTCTGTCCATCTAGATGCCATTCTGACGTTTTCTCTGTTGGTTTGGGGTCTCACTCACGCATGCAGGCACAGTCATCGGGCATTTGTGCGGGGCTCCGTGTTGAGAACACAGAGATAAATGTCGGTCCCAGTGGGTTCTATGCCATTTCTGTCTCATTTGCTCCATCCCTTTACCCCTGCTTGAAAGCTCCCACCTGTTCCTATTAAAACAAAATTCAGGCCGGGTGCAGTGGCTCATGCCTGCAATCCTAGCACTTTGGGAGGCTAAGGCAGGCAGATCACTTGAGGTCAGGAGTTCAAGACCAGCCTGCCTAACATGGTGAAATCCCATCTCTACTCAAAATACAAACATTAGCCAGGTGTGGTGGTGGGCACCTGTAATCCCAGCTACTCAGAAGGCTGAATCAGGAGAATGGCTTGAACCCTGGAGGCAGAGGTTGCAGTGAGCTGAGATCATGTCACTGCGCTCCAGCCTGGGTGACAGAGAGCAAGACTCTGTCCCAAAAAATACAAAAAACAAAATTCAAAGTCCTTATCACAGTGTACAGGTCCTCTTACTGCTCCCCCACCACCCCTCTGATTCAATTTCCTACTACTCTCCCCCAGCACTGGTCACCTGCTTGCTTCTGGGACAAACCAAGCAGGCTCCCACCTCAGGACCTTTGCAGGTGCTATTTACACAGATTTCTGCTGGCTTACTCCCTCCCCTCCTTCAGTTCTTAGTGTCACGTGCTCAGTGAGCTCTTCCCTACATCCCTTTCTAAAATAGCAACCCCGGCTGGCTGGGCATGTTATCTCATGCTTGTAATCCCAGCACTTTGGGAGGCTGAAGCAGGCAGATCACATGAGGTCAGGAGTTTGAGATCAACCTGGTCAACATGGTCAAACCCCATCTCTAATAAAAATGCAAAAATTAGCCAGGCATGGTGTTGCGTGCCGCTAGTCCCAGCTACCTGGGAGGCTGAGGCAGGAGAATCGCTTGAACCTGGGAGGTGGAGGTGGCAGTGAGCTGGAATGACACCACTGCACTCCAGCCTGGGCGACAGAGTGAGACTCTGTCTCTAAATAAATAAATAAATAATAAAATAAAATAGCAACCCCGGCTGGGCACGGTGGCTCACACCTGTAATCCCAGCACTTTGGGAGGCTGAGGCAGGCAGATCGTTTGAGCTCAGGAGTTTGAGACCAGCCTGGCCAACATGGTGAAACCCCATCTCCATTAAGATAAAAAAAGAAAGTAAAATAGCAACTCCCATCACTATCTCCTTTCCCTGGTTTATTTTTTCTTCTTAGGACTGACCACTCTATGGCTGTCATTTTTTTTTTTTTTTTTGAGACGGAGTCTTGCTCTGTCACCAGGCTGGAGTGCAGTGGCATGATCTCAGCTCACTGCAACCTCTGCCTCCTGGGTTCAAGCGATTCCCCTGCCTCAACGTCCCAAGTAGCTGGGACTACAGGCGTGCGCCACCACGCTCGGCTAATTTTTTGTATTTTAGTAGAGACGGGATTTCACCATGTTGGCCAGGATGGTCTCGATCTCCCGACCTCGTGATCTGCCCGCCTCGGCCTCCCAAAGTGCTGGGATTACAGGCGTGAGCCACCGTGCCCGGCTGGCTGTCGTATTTTATTGTCCTGTTTGCATCTCTCACCTGAATGCCAGCTCCATGAGAGCAGGGGCTGGATTCTGTTTCCTGTTCCATCCACATTATCTCCCCCAGTGCTTGTCACATGGTGGATGCTGAATAAACACTTGTTGAGGAAGAGAAGCAGCCCATTAATCTGTCCATCCCTTAAGCTGACCCTGTGCTGGGTGATGCTGGGGATGCAGTGGTGATCAAGACAGCCCTGGCCTTGCCCTTCTGGGGCTCACAGTCTGCTTGCCAGACAGCAACACTCCAGAATGGACAGGGCTGGGCCTGGGGGAGCACAGAGGGATATGTGGGGTGCAGAAATGGCACCTGATGCAGCCTGGGGGTCAGGGAGGGCTTCCTGGAGGAGGTGCCTTGACTGGGGATCAAATGACCCAAACAGATAGAATCTTGCACTTCCTCCCGTTCCCTGCCTGTCTCACAGAACTTTTGAGTTTGAGGATGTCATCACTCTAGTTCACACCTGTGCCTTTTCCTGATTTCAGTCTTTCTCATCTCTCCTTTTTTTTCCCTCATCTCTTCTTTATTGCCTTCTCTCTGCATCTCAGTCTCCCCTCTTTTGCGTCTCTGTTGTTGGCATCTCATCTGTCATCTCAGTCTGGCTCAACCTATCAGAATATTGTCCATTTCCTTTTCTTTTCTGTCTCTCCTTCTCTGTGTCTGCCTCATCTCTGAGGTTCTCTCGAGTCTCTCCCTGTCTCGCTGGGTCTCCGGCTCCTGTGTCTCCTTGTCTCTTTCAGTAAGCTGGTCTCCGCATCTCTCCCTCCCCACCTCTGTTGTCTCCCATCATTCCCTGAGTGTCTCTCTGTGTTTCCCGTTTGTCGCGAAGTCTCTGCACCTGCTCCCTGATTCCCAAATAAATCCAGAACCCCTCCACCCTGGCCCCACCCTGGCACTGGGGGCAGGGGGGCTGATCCAGCCCCCACACCCACACAGGTCAGGCCTTCTGCTCTGTTAATGGTTAACTCAACCTCTATCTAGAATACACACCAGCCAGGCTGGGGGTGACTCCCCTGCCCCCCACCCACTTACCAGCTGTTCTTAAAGGACCAGGTGTCCTCCACAGCAATTTAGCTCCAACTGCAGCATAGGAGCCAGGTGTCTAGAGGCCTCCAGCTCTAAAGATTTGGGGATGGGTGAGATACCCAGCACTTGGGTCTGCAGAGCTGGTCAGGGGAAGCCAGAGGCTTGCCTGGGAGGGGAGCCCCGGCACAGAGCTCCAACCAGGTCTCTCTTGCCCTGGGCTTATCACCTGGTGTATTTAATCAGGGGTGGTTTTCCCAGCCCTGCCCTGAGCCCAGGCTGGCAGTGCCAGGGGTGGCAGAACACCTGAGAGCTGACGGCTGGGGGGTGAGGAAGGATGGGACCTCTCAGCCCAAGAACAGAGGGTCCTCCAGATGCGAAAGTTGACGCCCTAGGGATCCCTAATATCTGGGAGTTAGGACATGTAGGTATGCAAGTATGGGTGGGATCCCTGCCTAACCGGGCTGATGGGGCAGGACTTTAGAGGCCTCCAGGTTTAGGTGATGGGAACCCTGGGTTCCCGAGGGGATCTGGGGACAACCTCGGGTCCTAGAGCTGTCTGACAGTGCTGGGTGGTGGTAGGACAATCATTCCCTATCTCGGTCCATCCGCGGGCCTTTGAGCCCCGCATTCCCCCTTCCCGGAATCTCTCCACCTCGGCTTGGCGGGGGAGGCCGCAGGGGTGGGGGCTGGGCTCTTGGGGCCGCCCCCTCCCCTTAACCCCTGCTTTGCCGCAGCCCGCTCAGGCCCCGCCCCGTGACGCCAGCGAGCAGGAAGTCCTGGTTAATGATCAGCCACCCGGACAGGTGCGGGACAAGGCCGCGCACATCAGAGGCAGCCGCGGGGCGAGTGCCTTTCGCTCTGCTCTCTAGGGTGGCCGCCGAAGGGGCTTGTCTCCCGACACGAGGGCGAGGAGTCCAGTTGGGGCTTCCCAAACGTCCGCCTCTGGGGCACCACCAGAGGCGAGAAGTAGCCAAGTTGTTTCTAGGCATCCTGTTAGTTTACCCCGTGGAGGTAAATTTCCTCTTTCCTCAGGTAGTCCCTCTAGCAGTCTACCCTAAATTCTCCCTTGTACTCAGCAACAACCCCCTGCCCGTTTCTTCTAGGAAACCTCCCTCTGCCTCTTTCCCCTCCCCACGTAGGCGCTGAGTCCTCCACCTTCCAGGTAGAGATAGGGGATGGGCCAGCTACAGAAGGATAATCTACTCCCGAGACTGTCTGTGGCTCCCCTACAGGAGCCATCCCCTCTCTGAGCCTCAGTTCTTTCATCTGGAAAACGGGCCGATGGCTAAAACGTGAGCAGTGGGTCGCACTTGCAGAAGGTCGGCCGGCGGGACGGCCTGGGTGCAGGGCGCCACCTGGAGGCTACCGCGCAACGTCTTCGCCCTCGCAGGACTAGTTCAGTCCCAAAGGGGGCGCAGCATCTCACACAACCAAGGGACCAAGAAGAGAAAAAAAAAAAAACAACCCATCTTTCGGTTTATTGAAGGAGCAGAAGGGGGCGGGAGAGGGGGGGCAATAAAATGCTTTTGCCTCGTTTATAAAGAGCGAATTTTCAGGAGGTCCCTTCTCAAGGAGGAGGGGGGCACCTCTCCCCCAACTACAAGCAGCAGCAAAGCCAAGCCAAGGACAGAGGGAAACTGGAGGGGCCAAGGGACCCCAAATATCCCCTCGGACAGGAGCCACAAGCTTTCTCCCCCCACCCACAATGCATCTACCCCAGGGGACCCATCTGGGTGGAGGAAGGGAGTATGTACACAGATAGGGGTGGCACTGGGCTGGGTCGGGGAGGGAATAATTTATCCGCGTCAGCGGTGGATGGCAAAAGGGCAGAGGGCAGTAGCCTGGAGGCAGTGGTAGCCTAGGGGTCCCGTTCTTTCTTAACCTTGATGTCTCCAGCAAGGATGGTGGCGATTTCGCCCTGCATGAAGGCCCAGGGCACGGAGGAGCCGACCAGCGGGCACTTGTCTCCGCTCGGGCAGTATACCTCCCCGGCCGGGCCCTGCGCCTTGATGAACTCCCGGGAGCAGGGAAAGCAGAACTTGTGTCCGGGCACCGAGGGGCACTGGACGAAGTGGGTGTCTTCTAGCCGCTCTCTGCACAGGGTACAGCACAGGGGAGCCCCAGGGGTCGCCCCAGTGCCGCCGCCACCCCCGCTGACAGCTTCGGCCCCCGCTGTGGGACTGACTTCTGCTTCACCGTTGCGGGCCACAAGGCGATGCTGGGTTGGCGGCTGGGCAGTGGAGGAGGCTGCAGGGCTGGCGCCCCCTGGACGCACAGGCCCTCCACCTCCGCCAGGGTCCTTGGGTGAGTGGCCCAGGGCTTCGGCCACATTCTTCAGGGCGGCAATGGGCGAGGGCACACCAGGGGTCTCAGCGGAGTACGGACCTCCAGGTGCCACCCAGTGCCGTTGTTGCTGCTCCTCGGTGGTCATCTTCCCAGCCGCCTCGCCCTCCGGCTCGGGGGATGCCTTGCGACGGCGCGGCGTGGGCGCCAGGTTCCGGGATGGGGCTCGCGGTGGTGGGCCACAGAGAGCCGCAGGGGCAGGCTCTGGGTACTGCTGGGGCAGGGCCTCCGCGGGAGCTGGCTCGCGAAAGCTGCGGACGCCGTCGGTAAGCAGCTCGCCCAGCTGCCGCCATTCTCCTGAGCCATGCCGGCGTTCATATTCGAGGTACTTGAAGCCCGAAGAAGCCAGTGCCTTGCCCGGCTCCCGCAGAGCATCGTGGAACATCTGGCGAGCCACCGCCAGGACGCCGGCATACACATTGCCGGAACCACAGGGGTATTCGGTGAAGAGCTTCAGCTCGAATTCGTATCCTGGAGGACGGGCAGCAGCATCGAAGGCGAACACTCGCCCCACCAGCCCGTGATCCTTCTTGAAGCGCACATTGAACGGGGCGCAGGCGGACAGCGCCAGTAGCTGTTCCCGCACTGCTTTGGGGCGCCCGTGCCATTCCTCTGCCCGGCCCCGCATGGCCTCGTTCAGTTCTGCCAGACAGTCCGCATTCCTCTGCTGCTTCTCTTTCTCGAAATCGGAGCCGAAGAGGGGACGGGCAGGACTCAAGCCGGGTGCCAGCGTCAGGCCTCGGCTTCCCAGGCCAGACACTGCAGCTGCCAGCAGCCCAGGGGGCATCAAGCCAGGCATGGAGCCAAGCAAGGCCCTTCGCGCCCCCTCAGCCACGGCCTCCTCACGGCCCAGCCCATTGGCCAGGCGGGACCCCAGAGTGTACTCCAGGGCGGGCGAGGGCAGGGGGAGGCGGCCCGATGATGTGGCCCTGTCATAGCGGTCCTGGCCCGAGACGCCGCCGGTCCCTGACGGCTGGGGCTGGGCCTGCGGGGGCGGCAGCTGGGGCCCCTGTGCGGCGGCCGCAGCCAGGTCCTTGGTGGCCGGGTGCTTAAGGGCCGGGGGCCCGGGGGAGCGGCCCTCGGGGAGCACGTGGCTGCGCTTGAGCTGGCGGGCGGCATCGATGAGCAGTTCGATGCGGTCCGCGCCCTCGAAGTTCACGCAGCCGCGGCACACGGCCTCGCTGAAGTCCCACACCATGGCCCACGGCATCTTGGGCAGGTCGCACAGGTAGCACCACTGGCGGCGGGACGCCTGCACAGACGCCATGGCCCCAGTCCGCGCGCCGCCCGGCTCCCGCGTTCCACCGGCCGCCGACGTTCGATCCGCGTCCCCGGGACAGCGCGAGCCACGGTCCGGCCTCCGGCTCGGCCTCCCCGCCGGATCCAGGCCCGGCCCCCCTTCCCCGCCCCCTGGGCCCTAAGCCTTTCTGCTCACTCCCGCCTCCCTCGCAAAGGCAGGCTGAGGCACGTCGGCGCCCCCGCCCAGTCCGGGCTCCGAGCCGAGGCGCACAGCTCGGGTCCCACGATGGGCCGCGAGCGCAGCCGCCTCGGGCTCCCGCCGCTCTCGCCGCCGCCGCTGCAACGGCCGCCGCCGCCTCCACCTCCTTCTTCTGCCCCAGAGGCCGCTTCGCAGGGAAAGTTACATAACGCGCCAGCAAAGCCTTCTGGGAAACGTAGTCCCGCCGGGGCCGGCTCTTAAAGGGAACGGCGGGCAGAGGCGGGTTGGGGGGTCGTCGCCTCTCCGCGCGCAGCCCTTATAACCGTCTCCGCGGGGCCGGAGTTCGGCGCGCCGCAAGATGCTGGGACACAAAGGTGGGAGGCGAGTTTGCAATACGAATGATCAGAGCTACTCCGGATTCAGAAATTTTGGGGGTGAGTGGACAGGCTTCCAGGCGTCCAACTTCTGCTCCGATTTGTTGTGCAGCTTTAGGCAAAATGTCTTGCCCTCTCTGAACCTCAGTTTCCCCGCCCAGCAAAGGTGGGCCAATGACGGATTAGGAAGGTAGCAGCTTCTGGGGCGGGGCGGAGAAGCCCTGATTGGCTTCAGAGCAGGGAAGGGAAGCAGGCAACTAGGTGGGGGTGGGGGTGGCCACTTGGCACTTCGTCCTCCCCCGGAATCCTAGATATATGCCTCTGGGGCCCGCCACAGCCAGCGAAGGGAGAGGACTAAGGGCTCCCGAGCCAGAGCCTTGCCTCAGTTTTCTCTGGTAAAGAAGGGGGGCGACTGACAGCCCTCTAACCCTGTCCCAGCTGCCCGCGCGCTCTGGTCTCTAAAGGGTTACACCGTCGGCTGCTCGGCGTCCTCCACCCGCTTCACTACAATTCCCAAAATGCACTGCGGACGCGGACAAAGTGACGTGCTTCCGCCGCCTGGGAGGTTGGGGTAGGCCTTTCAGATTCACGCTGCTTTACCCGCGCCCCCCCCAACCTTTCTGGGGGTTCTTTACGTGCATTCGGAGCATGGCGTTTGGGGGACCCTTATCCTCTGTTGCTCCCCAATTTGAGGGACGAGTAAGGGGTTAAGAAGTGACGGGCAAGAGGAGGGAGTTGCTGGGGAAGGGCGAACACCAGACTACCTTTCCCCAACCCTGAGCGCTCACTACCTGCAAGGCCCAATCAGGCTTTGAGGACCCTCCTGTCTTCTTTCCCAGGCATTGGGAACACGACGGCGCTGTCTTTGGGGAACGGCGGAGGCGGGTCTCCAGGTTCTAACCCACAACAGCCCCTTACTCTAGGCCTGGGTCCATGTTAGGTGCTCAAAAATACTTGAATGATGTGCCAGTTGGCCCTGGTTTTCAGTCTAGTGAGGGGCTGCTTGTCCCTTCTCCCGTCCCACTGGAACCGCAGCAACTCTGATTCTGTTACCCAGACTTCACAATTTCAAAATGGTTTCACGATTTTGTCTACTATCTGTATTTGAACACTTTTCTCCCTTAAAAAAAGTTTATTAGGCTGAGGTGAGAGGATTGCTTGAGTCTGGAGGTAACAGGCTGCAGTGAACCATGATTGCGTCACTGCACTCCAGCCTGGGCAACACAGCAAGACCCTGTCTCAAAAAAATAAATAGAAATAAAAAGATCTATCTATTTTTACCTCATCCTAGGTAATACGTTCACAATCATGGGTTTCATCTACTGGTTACCTTAAAAAAAATCAGTGAAAACTATCGACTAATTCAAGGAGACATTCATATGTCACTTAAAATTGCCTTTCGGCTATTATTTACGAAACTCTAAAGGGAGTTAAGACTTCTGGCCAGATTCAGCCTTCAGGTGGACTGGACTGGCCTCTGACCAGCTGTGGCTTTGGGCAAGTCTCTAAACTTCTTGGAAAAAATGGAGACCCCCTCGAGTCTGTTTTTATTTGGGTACCTTCAGATTAAATGCAAACATGCATATAAATGCTTAGCTTGGTGCTTGGCACAGAAAAGTGCCATAAATGGAAGTTGTTTTTAAGCTGGACAGTTATTCAAATATTCAACCCCTCTTCCGTGGTGGGCAATGCTGGGGACATAGCAGTGACTGAGACAGGCTTAAGCCTTGCCCCTGAGAAGCCCCAGCCTGGTGATGGAGGCAGATACTAAATTTACTCAAATGATGAACTAAAATTTGTGATGACTGCTGTGGGGAGTGTGTGTCCAGAAAAGCTTTCCTGGCCAGGCATGGTGGCTCATGCCTATAATCCCAGCACTTTGGGAGGCCGAGGAGGGTGGATCACTTGAGGTCAAAAGTTTGAGACCAGACTGGCCAATGTGGTGAAACCTTGTCTCTACTAAAAATTAAAAAATTAGGCCGGGCGGTGGCAATGGCTCACTCCTATAATCCCGGCACTTTGGGAGGCCTATCACTTGAGGTCAGGGGTTTGAGACCAGCCTGGCCAACATGGTAAAACCCCATCTCTACTAAAAAATACAAAAATTAGCCAGGTGTGGTGGCGCACACCTGTAATCCCAGCTACTCAGGAGGCTGAGGCAGGAGAATTCCATGAACCCAGGAGATGGGTTCACACCACTGTACTCCAGCCTGGGGGACAGATGCAAGACTCCATCTCAAAAAAAAAAAAACTAAGTAAAAATAAAAAAATTAGCCAGGTGTAGTGGCATGCGCCTGTAGTCCCAGCTACTTGGGAAGCTGAGGCAGGAGAATCACTTGAACCCAGGAGGCAGAAGTTGCAGTGAGCCAAGACTGCGCCATTGCACTCCAGCCTGGGCAACAGAGGGAGACTCCATCTCAAAAAAAAAAAAAAAGTATAATCTAATTATAGGAAGAAAGACTCTGAGATCTTTATGCCCATTCTACAGGTAAGGACACTGGAAGTCAATGGTTACACAGTTGGCCAGGGCAGCACCAGCACTTGAGCCACGTCTGAGTCCAGAGTGGTGGTGATTACCTATTTTGTTACCTGGCCCTGCAGCAGAGTAAAAGAACCAGTTCCTGTCTTCATGACATTATGGGGCAAATGTGCCTTAAATACATAAAGGCCTGTGTTCATTTAAAGACACTATGAAAAAGAACCCAGCTGTGTGTGGTGGCTCATGCTTGTAATCCCAGCACTTTGGGAGGCTGAGGTGGGAGGACTGCCAGAGCCCATGAGTTTGAGATCTGCCTGGACAACATAGGAAAACCCCATCTCTAGAAAAATAAAACAAGTAGCTGAGTATGGTGGCACATGCCTGTGGTCCCAGCTACTTGGGAGGCTGAGGTAGGAGGATTGCTTGAGCCTGGGAGGTCAAGGCTGCAGTGAGCTGTGATCGTGTCACTGCACTCCAGCCGGGGCAACAGAGCGAGATCCTGTCCCAAAACAAAACAAAACGAAAAACCAGAAATAAGAAAAGCAAAGAGAAAAAAAGAACCACAGGACACTGAGAGAGACTCTAAGAGGCAAACCCATGTTAGCCTTGGGAAGGAATCTAGGACTTTCTCCTGGAGGTGACATTTAGACTGGTATCTAAAGGATGAGTAGGAAGATTTCATGTAAACACAAGACTTGATGGCTTTAAGAATTAAAAAAAAAAAAAAAAAAAAGCTGGAAAACCACTAGCCTCCCAATTACCTACCTGTGGAGGGGGCGGGGCAGGTGTAGGTGCTGGTCCCCCAGGCCTGTCTCAGACAGAGCCTCAAGTAATTGTATTAAAAATAAGTTTATTGATATCTTGTCACCACTGGGAGAAAGGAGGGGGTTGAGCTCCGGAAGTCAGAGACAGCAATGGTAGGCAGAGAACCCAACTTATACCTCTCCCATCAGAACTCAATGCCTCCTCTCCCTGGGGTATACACGGCTATATCCTCTTTGTCATCCATATTTTGATTTGTCTCACAACTCCCACCCGCTCCAAAGTCTGGGTTGGGCAGGTGGGGAGTCCCCCACGGGTCAATTCTCTTCAAGTCAAGAACAGGAACTGTTAGGGAAGGGGAGATGTGCAGACCCGAGAGGTTCCCTCCCCACCCCACATAGGGCAATAATAAATAACATGAAATTGATGGCTTAGAAGTCAGGGTTAAGGGAGGCAGCCAGGCAGACAGCACTGTACCAGAGAAAGGGGTTGGGGGGGGCCCATTACTGAGGCCCCCCCAGAGAATCAGGCACTAACTAGCACAGGGAGTGGGTGCTCACATCCCTGGAGCAGGGAGCTAGGGTGCAGCTGGGATGGGCAGAGAGCATCGCCCCCCTCGACTGCGCCAAGCTGGGGAGAGGGGGTGCAGGCAGGAGCATAGATAGTAGATTTCACGGAGATTTCCATCGGCCGCGCCTTTTCCGTGTAGGGAAACCTTTTCTCCGCTTGTGTGGCGGGGAGTCGTGTGGAGGGAGTGGGGCTGGGGGTGGCCGGGGTGCCCCCTCCTCGCTCCTTGGGGCAATGATCACTCCCCTGGCTGCCACCACTGCCCCGTCCACCACAGCAGCCACCACAGACACGGGCTCTGGGGTGATCTCCACCTTGGGGGCTGGTGGGGGCAGGACGGGCCTGGGGGGTGGGGGTGGGGGTGGGGGTGGGGGCAGAGGTGGGGGCAGGGAGTCAACTGAGGTTCCTGGCAGAAGGGGCAGCAGAGCGCTCAGGGCCTCGCTCAGTTTGGCCAGTCCCTGTCGAAGGGTGCCGGCCAGCTCCCGGATGGCGTTGGCAGTCTCCTGCTGGGCCCGCAGGAAGTCCAGGGAGGGGTCTGAGGCCGAGAGCGTGGGCGGAGGCCGAGGAGGGGGTGGGGGACTAGGGGGTGCCACTTGGGCCAGTGGCGGTGGGGGTGGCAGTGGAGGGGCTGGAGGTGGTGGAGACAAGGCCAGGCGAGGCAGCTGGACCGGCTGCAGGGCGGAAGGGGGTGGGGACTCACGCTCCTTGGGCCGTGGGCAGCCCCCTTCCTGGGGAGTGCAGGAGGGCCGGGCCCATGGCTCCGGGCTGCTGGAGCCCCCCTTGCTGTGGGCTGATGTATCTGTAGAGAGAGAAATGCAGGCAAGGGGTGAGTGACCCTCAATGCTGCCTTGATTTCCCCTTTCCCCTCTCCTTCCCTAACCTCCCCGCTACCCGAACCCAGAATTATCCTTCCTACCTCCCGCCCCCCAGCCCCAAGATAGTCTTGCTCTGTCACCCTGGCTGGAGTGCAGTGGTATGATCTTGGCTCACCGCAACTTCCAACTCCTGGGTTCAAGCGATTATCCTGCCTCAGTCTCCTGAGTAGCTGAGATTTCAGGTGCCCGCCACCACACCCGGCTACTTTTTGTATTTTTAGTAGAGACGGGTTTTTACCATGTTGACCAGTCTGGTCTCAAACTCCTGACCTCAAGTGATCCGCCCGCCTCGGCCTCCCAAAGTGCTGGGATTACAGGTGTGAGCTACCGCGCCTGGCCCCAGAATGATCCTTTTAAAACCTACGTCAGATCACGCCTTGGCAGAGAAGCTCCATGGCAGGCCAGTCTCTGTACCCAGAGGAGAGACATTCGTGCCCGCTTTAGTGGAAGCAGGTCCTGGAAGTCCCTTGCTGGGCCAGGCAGCTCCCATCTCACTGACAGTAAGAGCCAACAGTTTTTCTAGTTTTTAAATTTTTTTTGAGACAGAGTCTCACTTTGTAGCCTACACTGGAGTGCAGTGGCGCGATCTCGGCTTACTTCCATCTTCATCTTACGACTTCAAATGATTATCTTGCCTCAGCCTCCCAAGAAGCTGGGACTACAGGCAGGCGCCACCCCGCCCGGCTAAATTTTTGTATTTTTAGTAGAGGTGGGGTTTTGCCATGTTGGCCAGGTTGGTCTCAAACTTCTGACCTCAAGCAATCCACCTGCCTCGGCCTCCCAAAGTTCTGGGATTACAGGCGTGAGCCACTGCGCCTGGTTAAGGGCCAACATTTGATGAGGCTCTGAACTATCTGGATACTGCATCACACTGCTGGATCCTAAGGAGGTGAGAGAGGGGCCTGAGAGAGAGCTGGGGTGGCTGGGCACTGATGGACATTTCCCTGAGACTCTCTCCAACCAGGACAGCAGGATTTTCCAGTTCAGCCTCCAGCCTGGTAGGCTTCCTCAGTCTGTACTCACCTGGGGTCTCATTCAAGCTCATGGGCTTGAACAGTTTGCATACAGGGGCGCCCAGCTTCCTGGGCTCAGCCTGAACCTCTGCCTGGGCTCCAGACTCCTGTCTCCAGCTGTGCACTCTTCATTGTCTAAAAACGCCTCAAACTCACTTGCTCAGAGCTGGGCTTCTGATCCTCCCCCAACCTGCTCCTCCCTCAGCCACCCCCATCTCAGCTGATGCAGGTCCATCCTCCCAGCTGCTCAGGTTAAACACCTTCACTGTTTTGTTTACTAAGACACCATCTGCATACAGAAGCTTCTGCCTTCAAATTAAATACATCCAACTTCTTTCTCAGTGGTCCCCACCCTGGTCCAACCACCAGCATCTCCCACCAGGACCACTGCGGTCATCTCCTCCCTGAGGGCTCTCTGCTTCCACCCCTGTCCCTGACAGTATCTTTTTCCACCAGCACCCTGAGGGGTCCAACTAAAATACAAGTCAGTTAGGCTACAGGAAACAAGCTACTCACGAAGAATCACAGATCATAGGGGCCATTTATATGAAATGTCCAAAATAGGCAAATTTGGCCGGACGCGGTGGCTCATGCCTGTAATCCCAGCCCTTTGGGAGGCCAAAGTGGGTGGATCACCTGAGGTCAGGACTTCAAGACAAGCCTGGCCAACATGGTGAAACCCCATCTCTACTAAAAATACAAAAAATTAGCCAGGCATGGTAGCATATACCTATAATCCCAGCTACTGGGGAGGCTGAGGCAGAATTGCTTGAACTGGAAGGTGGAGGTTGTAGTGAGCCAAGATGACGCTACTGCACTCCAGCCTGGGCAACAGAGCGAGACCGTCTCAAAAATAAAAAATAGGCCAGGTGCGGTGGCTCATGCCTGTAATCCCAGCACTTTGGGAAGCCGAGGTGGGCAGATCACCTGAGGTCGGGAGTTTGAGACCAGCCTGACCAACATGGAGAAATCCTGTCTCTACTAAAAATACAAAGTTAGCTGGGCATGGTGGCGCATGCCTGTAATCCCAGCTACTCAGGAGGCTGAGGCAGGAGTAGTGCTTGAACCCGAGAGGCAGAAGTTGCGGTGAGCTGAGATTGCTTCATTGCACTCCAGCCTGGGCAACAAGAGCGAAACTCCGTCTCAAAAAACAAAACAAAACAAAACAAACAACAAACAACAACAACAAAACCAAAACGCAAATCTATAGAAACAGAAAGTAGATGAGTGGCTGCCAGGAGCTGGGGGAAGATGGGGAAGATGGGAGATTGGGGATGGCTAAGAAGTGCAGGGTTTCTTTATGGAGTGATGAAAATGTTCTAAAATTGATCGTGGCGATGGTTGCACAACTCTGAATATACTACAAGCCATTGAATTGTACACTTTATTTTTTTTTTTTGAAATGGAGTCTTGCTCTGTCGCCCAGGCTGGAGTGCAGTGGCACGATCTCTGCTCACTGCAAGCTCCGTCTCCCGGGTTCATGCCATTTTCCTGCCTCAGCCTCCCGAATAGCTGGGACTACAGGTGCCCGCCACCACACCCGGCTAATTTTTTGTATTTTTAGTAGAGACGGTGTTTCACCATGTTAGCCAGGATGGTCTCGATTTCCTGACCTCGTGATCCGCCCGCCTCGGCCTCCCAAAGTGTTGGGATTACAGGTGTGAGCCACTGCACCTGGCCCTGTACACTTTATTTTTAATTTTATTTTTTTATTCTTTGAGACGGAGTCTCCCTCTGTCAGCTTCAGGCTGGAGTGCAGTGGTGCTATCTGGCTCACTGCAAGCCCGCCTCCCGGTTCACACAACGACCTCCTCCTGGCCTCAGGCCCCTCCCCGGTAGCTGGGATCTGCAGGCTCTGCCACACACCTGGCTAATTTTTGTATTTTTAGTAGAGAACAGGGTTTCACTGCAGCTAGCCACAGGATGGTCTCTCAGTCTCCCAACCTCGCATCCCCCACCCCGCCTCCCAAAGTGCTGGGATTACAGGCGTGAGCTCCGTGTTCGGCCTTTGATTTTTATTTCTGAGACGGAGTCTCAGCCTGTCATTCAGGCTGGAAATGTGGGAAGTGAGATCTCAGCTCACTTCCCTGCAGCCTTAGTTCTCTCAGCTTGCTTCCATCCTCCCATCTCAGCCTCCTGAGCTGCTGGGACCACAGATGCCACTCCACACCAGGTTAATTTTATTTTTGTAGAGATGAGTCTCACTGTGTTCCTCAGGCTGGTCTCAAACTCTTGGGCTCATAAATTGTACACTGCTGATTGTATAGTATGGAAATTATATATCAGCCATATATAGGTATATCTTTTTGTTTCTTTCTTTTCTTTTTGAGATGGAGTCCACCCCAGCTGCCCAGGCTGGCACAGTGCATGATCTCACCACTGCAACCTTCTTGCCTCCCGGGGTCGGAGTCATTCTCCACCTCAGCCTCCTGAGTAGCTGGAACCATATGCCAAGCCACCCACCATGCCCAGGCTAATTTTTGTATTTTTATAGAGACGGGTTCTCACCCATGTTACTAGGTGGTCTCTGATCTCTGACTCGTGATCTGCCCGCCCAAGCCTCCCAAAGTGCTGGGATTACAGGCATGAGCCATCAAAGACACGCTGTATATCTAATATAATTGTTTAAAAATGCATGTTGATTAATATTGGGTGTTTCTATGCTCAAACCGTCCTGTGGCTCCCACCTCACTCAGGGTAAAGGCAGTCCTTGAAGCTCTAGGCCCCGCACGCATCTGCCCTATTGCCTCCCGACCTCGCTCCCATCCTGCCCTCTCTGTTACTTGGCTTTTAGCCACGCTATTCTCCTTTGTTGATCCTCACATACATCATGCTTCCATTTTTGAGACGGAGTCTTGCTCTGTCACCTCAGGCTGAGTGCAGTGGCTGATCTCGGGCTCACTGCAAGCTCCACCTCCCGGGTTCATGCCATTCTCCTGCCTTCAGCCGCCTCCCGGGTGGCTGACACAGGCGCCTGCCACCAGCCCGCTGTTTTTGTATTTTTAGTAGAGACGGGCCTCACCCTGCGGTTAGCCAGGGATGGTCTCGATCTCCTGACCATGATCCACCCGCCTCGCCTCCCAAAGTGTTGCTGGGATTACAGGCTTGAGCCAATCGCGCCTCGCCTTTTTGAGATGGAGTCTCATTCTGAGCCACGCCCAGGCTGGAGTGCAGTGGTGCAATCAGTTCACTGCAACCCTGCCTCCCAGGGGCTCGCTTATTTCACCAGCCTCCAGAGTAGCTATAGCTGGGACTACAGGTGTGTACCACCATGCTTGGCTAATTTTTGTTTTGTTTTGTTTTTGTAGAGACAGGTTTTTGCCATGTTGCTCAGGCTGGCCCTGTCCCCTTCCTTTTTTCTCCCCTAACCCTACCTGATTTCTCTCCCAGCACTTATCTCCACCTGGCACGGTATGGCTCTGTGTCTGCTGTCTGTCTCCTCCTCCTGATGTCAGCTCCATCAGGCAGGGCTTTGTATTGCTCCCTTCTGTTTACCCGGCGCCTAGAACAATGTCCAGCACAATATTTTTTCTTTAATGAGAAAAGAACTGGGGCTTCCAGAGACTCAGTGCTGATTGTGTCCCAGGCCCCAGAGCTCCCAGCACCCACAGGAGAAAGTCCAGCCTCTTCCCACGGCTATGGGGCCTCAGTGCTTGCCCCCACCTCCTCCTTTCTGTCTGTCTTCCCACGTGCCGCTCCCTGGGCCAGGCTCACACTGCCTCTTGCATCAGCTCGGATGTTTTTTCGGATGTTCCTTCCTCGGGGAAGCTGGCCTCCCGCTCCTTGGCCAAATCAGATCACCCTGCTCTTCTCTCAAAAACAGCCAGCCAAAGAAAGAGAGAGAGAGAAAAAAAGAATCACAAAAACAAAAAACCAGCCATCCAGGCCAGGCGCGGTGGCTCAGCCTGTAATCCCAGGACGCTGGGAGGCCCAGGCAGGCGGATCACCTGAGGTCAGGAGTTCGAGACCAGTTTGGCCAACATGGTGAAATCCCGTCTCTACTCAAATACAAAAATTAGCTGGGCCTGGTGGTACACGCCTGCAGCCACTCGGGAGGCTGAGGCACGAGAATCGCTTGAACCCTGGAGGCTGAGGTTGCAGTGAACCAAGATCGCACCATTGCACTCCAGCCCTGGGCAACAGAGCAAGACCCTGTCTCAAAAACAAACAAACCAGCCACTTCCTGCCCTGACTGCTGGGGGTCCAGGCCCCCTGGGCCAGCCACTAGCAGGAGGTAGGGAGGCTGGGAGAGAGATGAGCAGAGCTGACAGTGACAGGACACCTGCTCCAGCCAGGACCTAGGCTAAGCTGCCCACTTATATTATTTCACTGAGTCCTCCCAGCCATTCTCTGGGGTAGGTACTACCATGATCATCGCCCCATTTTATAGATGAGGTGACTTGAGGCTGAGAGAGAGGTGTCATAGAGTGATATGCAGAAAAGGGATTTGAACCCAGGTTGATTCCATAGTCTGTTCTTTTGTTTGTTTTATAGAGATGGGAACCTCGCTGTATTGCCCAGGCTGGTCTCAAACTCCTGGCCTCAAATGATCCTCCCTCCTTGGCCTCCTAAAGTCCGAGATTACAGGTGTGAGCCACTACTCTTGGCCAGAATCCATGCTTTTTTTTTTTTTTTGAGATGGAGTCTGACTCCATCACCCAGGCTCGAGTGCAGTGGCGTAATCTCAGCTTACTGCAACTTCTGCCTCCCAGCTGCCAGCAATTGTCCTGCCTCAGCCTCCCGAGGAGCTGGAATTATAGGCATGTGCCATCATGCCTAGCTAGTTTTTTTATTTTTAGTAAAGATGAGGTTTCACTGCATTGGCCAGGCTGGTCTCAAACTCCCGGCCTCAAGGGATCTGCCTACCTTGGCCCCCCAGAGTGCTGGGATTACAGGTGTAAGCCACCACACCAGGCCAGAGTTCATGCTCTTAACCACTCCTTGGGCAAGGGCTGTGGGCCTGGGGTATGGGTGTGGATGGTAAGTCTTCCTTACGAGGAACGTGGGAATTGCAGCCACACAGAAATGTGGCTTTTCCAGTCTACGAAGTATAAAGGAACAGAAAGTAGCCTTCATGCCCACAAGGCTCACAGGAGTCACAGAAGTGCCCCTGCAAGAGTTTGTTTTTGGTTGTTTTGAGGAAGGGTCTTGCTGTGTTGCCCAGGTTGGAGTGCAGTGGTGTGATCATGGCTCACTGCAACCTCCGCCTCCCAGGTTCAAGGGATCCTCATGCCTCAACCTCATGTGTAGCTGGGACCAAGGTGCCGTGCCACCATGCCTGGCTAATTTTTGGATTATTTTGTAGAGATGGGGTCTCACTTTGTTGCCCAGGCTGGTCTTGCCCTCCTGGGATCAAGCAATCCTCCCGCCTCAGCCTCCCAAAGTGCTGAGATTACAGGCATGCCTCTGTGCCTAGCTTCACTGTTTAAGAGTTAAAATCATATTTATTTGCAAACTTTGGCTCTCAGTTTCCTTTTTTTTTTTTTTTTTTTGGGACGGAGTTTTGCTCTATCGCCCAGGCTGGAGTGCAGTGGCCAGATCTCAGCTCACTACAAGCTCTGCCTCCCGGGTTCACGCCATTCTCCTGCCTCAGCCTCCCAAGTAGCTGGGACTACAGGCGCCCGCCACCTTGCCCGGCTAGTTTTTTTTTTGTACTTTTTAGTAGAGACGGGGTTTCACCATATTAACCAGGATGGTCTCGATCTCCTGACCTCGTGATCCGCCCGTCTCGGCCTCCCAAAGTGCTGGGATTACAGGCTTGAGCCACCGCGCCCGGCCTTTTTTTTTTTTTTTTTTTTTTTGAGATGGAGTCTTGTTCTGTCTCCCAGGCTGGAGTGCAGTGGCACAATCTCAACTCACTGCAACCTCCACCTCCCAGGTTCAAGTGGTTCTCCAGCCTCAGCCTCCTGAGTAGCTGGGATTACAGGCGCACGCCACCACGTCCGGCTAATTTTTGTATTTTTTAGTAGAGACGGGGTTTCACCATGTTGGCCAGGCTGGTCTCGAACTCCTAACCTCAGGTGATCTGCCTGCCTTGGCCTCCCCAAGTGCTGTGATTACAGGCATGAGCCACTGCACCTGGCCCTCATTTTCCCTACTTTTAAATGAGTGTGTGAGCTGGGACTACACAGAGCGCTGGGATTATAGGCGTGAACCACCATGCCAGGCCTGTGTAAAGTTCTTTTTTTTTTTGAGACGGAGTTTCGCTCTTGTTGCCCAGGCTGGAGTGCAATGGTGCGATCACGGCTCACTGCAACCTCCGCCTCCCAGTTCAAGTGATTCTCCTGCCTCAGCTTTTCCTGAGTAGCTGGGACTATAGGCATGCACCACCACGCCTGGCTAATTTTCTATTTTTAGTAGAGACGGGGTTTCTCCATGTCAGTCAAACTGGTCTTGAACTGATATGTGGCTTCAGGTGATCCACCTGCCTCGACCTCCCAAAGAGCTGGGATTACAGGCGTGAGCCACCACGCCTGGCCAGGCCTGTGTAAGGTTCTAATCGAGGATGCTGTACGCGTGTTCCTGCCTCAGAGCCTTTGCATGTGCCGTTTCCTCTAGCAGGAGTGCCCTTCTCCCAGCTGTCTGTCAGGCTTACTGTATTCCCATCTCTACTTGAATTTCACCTCCTCAGAGAAGCCCTCCTTGACTACCCTGTCTGTATAGCCCCCTTCCATGACTCACCATCCTCTGAATATGCCTTATTTATCCTCTTAGTTCTCACCACCTCCTGGTATACCGTCTGTTTTGGGGGTTACTTCTTTGTGGTCTGTTTCCTCCAACTACATAGAATGTCAGCTCCAGGCCGGGTGTGGTGGCTCCTGCCTGTAATCCCAGCACTTTGGGTGGCTGAGGCAGGCGGATCACCTGAGGTCGGGAGTTCAAGACCAGCCTGAGCAACATGCAGAAACCCCGTTTCTAATAAAAATACAAAATTAGCCAGGCATGGTGGCACATGCCTGTAATCCCAGCTACTCGGGAGGCTGAGGCAGGAGAATTGCTTGAACCTGGGAGGTAGAGGTTGCGGTGAGCCGAGATTGCGCCATTTCACTCCAGCCTGGGCAACAAGAGCAAAACTCAGTCTCAAATAAATAAATAAATAATAATAATAATGTCAGCTCCATAAGGGAAGGGAATTTTGTCTTGTTCTCTACAGTATTCCCTGCACCTACCACAGTGTCTGCCTTGGATGAGGTTCTCAATACGTTAAATGAGTGAATGAAGCGGTAACAAGCTTCTGAAAAAATAAGTTGACCATCTCTGCTCTTGTCCTATGGGGCCATCTCACAGATGGAAACACTGAGGTTTGATTCAAGGTTTGAGAACAAGGGTCCCATGTGATTGTGTCACCTTCTTTTTTTTTTTTTTTTTTTGAGACGAAGTCTCGCTCTGTCGCCCAGGCTGGAGTGCAGTGGCCCCATCTCGGCTCACTACAAGCTCCGCCCCCCGGGTTCCCGCCATTCTCCTGCCTCAGCCTCCCGAGTAGCTGGGACTACAGGCGCCCGCCACCTCACCCGGCTAGTTTTTGTATTTTTTAGTAGAGACGGGGTTTCACCGTGTTAGCCAGGATGGTCTCGATCTCCTGACCTCGTGATCCGCCCGTCTCGGCCTCCCAAAGTGCTGGGATTACAGGCTTGAGCCACCGCGCCCGGCCGATTGTGTCACCTTCTTACTTAAGAGACTTTCATGCCTCCTGAATGCCCTCAAGAGCAAGTCCAGGCCGGGCATGGTGACTCAGGCCTGTAATCTCAGCACTTTGGGAGGCCGAGGTGGGTGGATCACCTGAGGTCAGGAGTTCAAGACCAGTCTGGTCAACATAGTGAAATCCCATCTCTACTAAAAATACAAAAATTTACTTGGGCATGGTGGCGGGTGCCTGCAATCCCAGTTACTCAGGAGGCTGAGGCAGGAGAATCACTTAAACCTGGGGAGGCGGAGGTTGCAGCAAGCCAAGATTTTGCCCCTGCACTCCAGCCTGGGCAACAGAGCAAGACTCCGTCTCAAAACAAAAAACAAAACAGAAAAAAAATAGTAAGTCCAAATTCCTAACCTTAACTTCCAAGCCATGTATAATCTAATTCTGGCACACTCACTAACTTGTGGTCAATATTAACTCTTGTTATTGCTGGGCAATCTTGCTCAGTGGTTAAGTGCCATGGACTGGGAGTTGGATACACACTTATGATTGAGTCCTGACTCTGTCGCTTACTTGCTGTGTGACTTTGGGTTGGTGAATGAATGAACCTCTCTGAATCACATAATCTTGAACTGTCCTGTTTGATCATGCCCATGTTCCTCCCCTTCTCCAAACTCTTCAGTGGCTCCTCATAGCAGTCAGGATAAAATCCAAACTCCTCACCTTGGCCTAAAGGCCCAGTATGGTCTGGCCTTTGCTGACCTCTCTGAACTCATCTCAAAATGTTACTTTTCTTCAACCTTTCCACTGTAAAACCTCTGCCCAAGTTCTTTTAGTTTCCCAAACTGGCCAAGATTTCTTCCTTCTAAGCCATTGCACATACTGTTCCCTCTACCAAAAATACTTTCCCACTTCTTTATTCTTACTCTTTGCATCTCAGCTCTGATGTCCCCTCCTCCAGGAAGCCCTCCTGGACAACCCCCCACCTCACCCACCAAAATCAGAAACTCTCTCTGGGCTCCCACAGTCCCTAGGATCCCCTACCCCAGCCCTGACCCTTCAAGTCATCACTGTCTTGCCCACCCCTCTACTAGACTGGCTCAGTCATCCATGTGTCCCCAACCTCATCGAGCACGGGGCAGGTGCTCAGGGAACGGCTGTAGAAGAAATAATCCAGAATCAAGGCTAAGCAGGAAGTCTCTGTAGTCAGCTCTCCACACCTCTATCCCAGGCATGACCTTGGGAAAATTACCGAACATGTCTGAGTCTTATATTCACGAAATAGTGAAATAGTATGCATCTCACCGCATTGAGGATTCTATCAAGAACTAACAGAGTTCAGGAGGTGCTGAACTAAGCAACTTACCCATATTAGCTCATTTAATCTTCACAGAAACGCTTTGAGGTGCAGACTATTTTTATCTCCATTTTACAGATGCAGCAACTGAAGTACAGTAACTTACTCAGATGACACAGTTGAGTGGCAAAGTTGTGATAGGAGCCCAGGCAGCCTGCCTCCAGAGTCACTACTCTACACTGCATTTAATGAAATCCTGCCTGCGCTGATGAGCCCAGGTGTGGACCTGAGTCAGGCCTCCTGGGTCTGGTTCCATTCCTGACTCTTGACAGTTACTAGCTAAGGGACCTGGGGCAAGTAATTTCATTTTTCTGAGCTTCAGTTTCCCTAGCTATAAAATGGGGAAAAGGACAGCATCCACCTCACAGGGCTGCAGCAAGGCTGGAACAGCGCAGACACACAGCCGACTCTGTGTTTGCTCGCTCTCGCTAAGCGATGCCGAAGACACTCACCTGCACGTCGGTCCTCCCGGCGGTCTTCCGACAACACGTAGCGCTGGGGGCAGGCGCTTGGGGGCGGCGGCTGTGAAGAGGGGGCTGCAGGGGGCTCCTCCGCCCCAGCACCTGCCCCTGGCCCCGCCACACCTGGCCCCAGGATGGCAAAAATTGTCTCCTCTTCCGCGGAGAAGGCGTCCTCCGCGGCGGGCCCGGCGCCCTGCGTGGAGTGCGGCACGCGAGCGAGCTTCTCCTTGGTGCGGCGCTTGAAGTCGTTCCAGCGCTTCTGCACCTCCTGGCCCGTGCGCTTCCAGCTGGTGATACCGTTGATCTTGGCGGCGATGCCGTCCCACACGCGCCGCCGCTCGGCCACGCTCACCCGACGGCTCTGCGCGCCGTAGAGCTGCGGGTAGTGGGCGCGCACCTCACGGATCAGAATCTGGTTCTCTTCGAACGAGAAGCGCGGCTTGCGCAACCGGGTGGTTTCCTCCGCTTCGCCCGCCGCCGCCGAGGCCATGGCGCCCCCCGACGCCGCCGTCCTGCCGTCTGGCGCATGGGGGGCGCCGGCGCTGCGGGCAAAGGACGCACGGGGCTGGCTGGGGCTCGGCGTCCCCCCGCCGCCGCCCCGCCCGGACCGCCAGGCCGCGAGCTTCTTACTCCCCGGGGCAGGAGTGGGGGCGGGGGGCCGGCGGGGGCGACGGGCACCCGGCGCAGTCGGAAGCGCCTAAGAATAGCTGACACCGGCCGAGTGCTCGGCTCGGACTTCGCGCGGGGCGAAGTGCCACGCTGAAGAGTTGATAGAAATTGGGGGAGGGTCTGGAGGGATGGAGGGAAAAGGAGGAAAAGTGCGAGGAGAGGAGGTGTCTGCAGGAGTTAGATAATGGGGGCATGGGAGGATAGGAAATGGAGGGAGGATGGGGGTGCCTTGGGGGGTCTTAGATGCATGAAGATAAGGAGATGCGTAAGGGGCGAGGCAGCAAGAAGGGGGGAATCTGGAGCAGAGGAGGCGCTCTAGGAGCTCCAGGGGGCAACCGGGCCGTCTGTAAGACTGATATGAGAAGGGCCCTCAGAGGATGTCCAGGAATAATGGTGAGGTGGGAGCTCCTGTATCATTGGAAGAGCTGGAACGATCAAATATTAGGGATCAGGGTCTGCGGGGGTTGTGGAGGCTCTGGGGATTGCTAGAAATTAAGGGGAGCTCTAGAGATAACGGAGGTCCCGTATCACAAGGAGACAGCGGAGGCTACGGGGGACGGCAGGGAGAGCGAGGGTCGCGGAGGGTGCGGACCGAGTCGGGCCACGGGTCACTCACCGGCGCCGCCGCAGCCGCCGGTGGGTCAGGGCTTGGGCTTCTGCGGCCTGTTCCCACCCCCCGCCTCCCTCCCTCCCCTCTTTGGGCCCCGCCTCCGGCCGCCCCGCATGCCAAGGCGCAAGCGCGCCCAGGGCCAGTCGGCCACAACGCCCTTACCGCCTGGGTTTCATTCCCACCTCCCCCAGCACAGCGCAGGCGCAGAACTGCGCTCCGCCGAGCCCCACCAGCAGGCCGCAACTGCGCAGCCGTAAGATTAGCGCCGCGCGTGTACCCTAGCCCCCTGGGGCCACAACGGCGCACGCGCAAAAACTCCGTTGCGCGCATGCGCGTGTCCCGGGTCGTACCCGGGACTGGGTCTCGGCGCAGGCGTAGCGAGCCTTGGTGGCAGAGACACTGGGAGCGCGCCAGTACTCATCCTTTCGGACAGTCTTCCAGCCCACCCTGCTCTCTAACTACGCAACTGTCCCTTTCTCTAGGAGAAAGGGGAGGGAGGCAGCGCTGAAGGGAAGCGTTTTGTCTTCCTGACAACTGCGTGGGTGGAATGGAAGCGTGAGGAAACCGCTTTGCCTCCAGGCTTGCCCGCCCCTGTGCTGGGCAGCTCCAGAGCTTCCCACCTCGCACCCCCTAGAGGCGGGGCGTCCTGAGGATGTCCCGCCCCGGGCGGATGCGGTAACCATAGCAACCCACAAGCCTTCCAATCACGCCTTGGGGGCCCCTCTGTCCGGACCTTTACCTCGTGGAGCGGGGAAGATAAGAGGGAATAGCTTCTTGGCTGGTAGGGAGGGAAATCCTGACGCCGGCATGACTTTAAGCAAGTGCACGGAGATAGGAAAGAAGCCAGAACGCAGGTGAGGTGAGCCGAATGGCAGGATGATGGAGCTCAGTCCGGCTGAGAAATGTGTTCGTTAGCATCCTGCAGGAGTCCTCAAGGTCATGCGACAAGCGGTGCTTCATTCATCGACTCAATAAATATAAATGAGCACTTATACAGTTCCTGGTACAATGAACATAAAAGCTAAAATCCGTAGCCTGGGCCGGGCGCGGTGGATCTCACGCCTGTAATCCCAGCACTTTGGGAGGCCGAGGCGGGCGGATCACCTGAGGTCAGAGATTCGAGACAAGCCTGGCCAACATAGTGAAACCCTGTCTCTACTGAAAATACAAAAATTAGCCGGGTATGGTGGTGCATGCCTGTAATCCCAGCTACTCGGGAGGCTGAGGCACGGGAATCGCTTAAACCCCGGAGGTGGAGGTTGCAGTGAGCTGAGATTGCACCACTGCACTCCACCTGGGTGACAGAGTGAGACTCCGTCTCAAAAAAACCAAAAAAATACATGCCTGTGGTCCCAGTTACTTGGGAGGCTGAGGCGGGAGGATTGCTTGAGCCCAGGAGCTGGAGGCCACAGTGAGCTATGCTCAGGCCACTGCTCTCCAGCTTGGGTAACAGAGTGAGACCCTGTCTCAAAAGAAGGGAGAGAGAAAAATAAAAGGCCCCTCTGCCTATTGTGTGGAGGGTGGGTGGAAGGAAGCAAGACTACTGGGCAGAGTCAAAAAAAGTCATGAGCAGGGGTAAGAAAAGGATTAGGAATGGGGCGGGGGGACTAGATTAAGACAGGGACAGTGTCAAGGGGGGACATGGAGAGACGTTTGAGAGAATATATGGAAAGCATGGTGAGTGTCGGGCTAGGGAGGGAAAGGAAGATATCTAGGTGAAACCCAAGTCTCTGGCCCAGGTCCCACTTGGGGGTGTGGGATCAGGTAAGATATGGTGAATGTAAGGCTGGGTGCAGTGGCTCACACCTGTAATCCCAGCACTTTGGGAGGCCGAGATGGGTGGATCATCTGAAGTCAGGAGTTCGAGACCAGCCTGGTCAACATGGTGAAACCCTGTCTCTACTAAAAATTAAAAAAAAAAAAAAAAAAAAAATTAGCTGGGTGGTGGCGTGTGCCTGTAATCCTAGTTACTCGGGAGGCTGAGGCAGGAGAATCTCTTGAGCCCAGGAGGCACAAATTGCAGTGAACCAAGATCGCACCACTGCACTCCAGCCTGGGCGACAGAGTGAGAGAGACTCCGTCTCAAAAAAATAAAAACAAGGCAGGGAGCGGTGTCTCACTCCTGTAATCCCAGCACTTTGGGAGGCTGAGGTGGGTGGATCATGAGGTCAGGAGATTGAGACCATCCTGGCTAACACGGTGAAACCCCGTCTCTACTAAAAATACAAAAAATTAGCCGGGCGTGGGGGTGGGCGCCTGTAATCCCAGCTACTCGGGAGGTGGAGGCAGGAGAATCGCTTGAACCAGAGCAGAGGTTGCAGTGAGCTGAGATCGTGCCACTGCACTCTAGCCGGGCAACAAGAGCGAAACTCCATCTCAAATAAAGGAAAAGAAAAAGAAAAAAAAGTGCCGCCTTAGGCACCTGGGGTACAGCAGTGAACAAAATACTGATTTCCACTCTCAGAATTTCCTTTCTAGCGGGGGATGGGGGATGGACAGGAAGTAGATCACTTCATCAATCAGGTATAACACAGAGGAACGCAGCCAGTAGGGGGTATGTATGAAGCAATTTGTTGCAAGGAATTGGCTTACAGGATTGTAGGGCTGGCTAAGCACCTTCAAAATCCATACAAAGGGCACCCGTGGGAAGTGCAGGCTGGAGCTTTGGGCGTGAACTGAAGCCGCTCTCTACAGGTGGAATTTCCTCAGGGAAGCTTCGGCTCTGCTCTGAAAACCTTTTGACTTATTGTAGCAGGTCCACTCAGATGATGATGATGATGATGATGATTATTTTTTTTTTTTTTTAAATTTTTTTTTTTGAGGCAGAGTCTCGCTCTGTCGCCCAGGCTGGAGTGCAGTGGCGCGATCTCGGCTCACTGCAAGCTCCGCCTCCCGGGTTCCCGCCATTCTCCTGCCTCAGCCTCCCGAGTAGCTGGGACTACAGGCGCCCGCCACCGCGCCCGGCTAATTTTTTTTTTTTGTATTTTTAGTAGAGACAGGGTTTCACCGTGGTCTCGATCTCCTGACCTTGTGATCCACCCGCCTCGGCCTCCCAAAGTGCTGGGATTACAGACGTGAGCCACCGCGCCCGGCCTGATTATTATTATTATTTATAGAGATGGAGTCTTGCTCTGTCACCCAGGCTGGAGTGCAGTGGCATGATTTTGGCTCACTGCCAACCTCCGATGCCCCGGTTCAAGCAATTATCCTGCCTCAGCCTCCCGAGTAGCTGTGATTACAGGCACCCACCACCACCCCCAGCTAATTTTTTGTATTTTTAGTAGAGATGGGGTTTCACTATGTTGGCCAGGCTGGTCTTGAACTCCTGACCTCAGGTGATTCGCCTGCCTCGGCCTCCCAAAGTGTTGGGATTACAGGCGTGAGCCACCGTGCTGGCCTATTATTATTACGTGAGACAGAGTCTCATTCTGTCTCCCAGGCTGGAGTGTGGTGGTGCGATCTCGGCTCACTGCAACCTCCGCCTCCCAGGTTCAAGCAACTCTCCTGCCTCAGCCTTCCAAGTAGCTGGGACTACAGGTGCGTACTACCATGCCTGGCTAATTTTTGTATTTTTAGTGGAGACAGGGTTTCACTATGTTGGCCAGTCTGTCTTGAACTCCTGACTTCAGGGGATCCACCTGCCTTGGCCTCCCAAAGTGCTGGGATTACAGGCGTGAGCCACCGCACCCGACCCCCTCAGATTATCGAGGATAGATTTCCTTCCTTAAGGTAAACTAATTATAGGCTTTAATCACATCTACGAGATATCTTCACAGCAGCAGCTAGATTCATATTTGACTGAATGACGGGACAGCGGTCTAGACAAGCTGACACGTGAAACTGACCATTGCAACCAGAGACATAAACTACTCAGCTGCACGGCACGTTAGATGATGATAAGTGCTAAGGAGGAAAGAAAAGTAGAGATGGGTTGGAGGGATCAGGAATATGTGGGTGGGAAGGCCTCGGGGAGAAGGTGACCTTTGAGCAAAGGCTTGCAGGAAGTGGCAGAGTAAGCTATGTAGGTAGGTATCTGGGCCAAGAGCTGTCCAAGGAGCCAGAAGGGTGAATGCAAAGGCCCCGAGGCCAGAATGTTCCAGAAGTGTTCGGGGAACAGCTTAGAGGACAAAGTGGCTTGAGAAGATTGAGCAAACGGGAGAGGGTGGGAAAAGAGCCAGACTTGGGTGAGAGGCAGATTGTGTGGGGCCTTGTGGGCCGAGATGAGGATTTTGGATTTTAGTCAGAGTAAGACAGTGACCACAGGAGGGCTCGGAGCAGAGGAGGGAGGTGAGCTGGCTTGCGTTTTAATGGGATCACTTTTGTTGGGTTTTAAAAATATACTCTTGGCCGGGCGCAGTGGCTCATGCCTGTAATCCCAACACTTTGGGAGGCCGAGACAGATGGATCACTTGAGGTCAGAAGTTTGAGACCAGCCTGGTCAACACGGCATACCCCGTTTCTACTAAAAATATGAAAATTAGCCAGGCGTGATAGCAGGCACCTGTAATCCCAGCTACTCGGGAGCCTGAGGCAGGAGACTCGCTTAAACTTGGGAGGTGGAGGTTGCAGTGAGCCAAGATCATGCTACTGCACGCCAGCCTGGGCGACTGAGCGAGACTCCATCTCAAAAACAAAAAGAAAAGAAAAGAAAAGAAAATATACCCTTTTTTTTTTTTTTTTTTGAGACAGTCTCCCTCTGTTGCTCAGGATGGAGTGCAGTGGTGCCTTCTTGGCTCACTGCAAACTCTGCCTCCCAGGCTCAAGTGATTTTTGTGCCTCAGCTTCCCGGGTAGCTGGGATCACAGATGTGCGCCACCATGCCCTGCTAATTTTTGTATTTTTAGTAGAGATGGGGTTTTGCCATGTTGGCCAGGCTGGTCTCGAACTCCTGGCCTCAAGTGATCCACCTGCCTCGGCCTCCCAAAGCGCTGGGATTACAGAAATGAGCCACTGTGCCCAGCCTGAAAATAGAACCTAAGGGGTTGAGAGTAGAAGGAGGAAGATCATTGAGGAGGTGACTGCAGTACTCTGGGTGAGAGGTGGTGGGGCATTGGAGGGTAGTGCACTGGAGAAGAGATAGCCAGATTTGGGATGGATGTTGAGGCTAGAGCCAAGAGGATTTACTAATGAGTGTGAGATTTCTGTTTTGGACTGGATAAGAGGGAGGGAAGGAAGGAAGGAACGTGGGGAGGGAGAAAGGAGAAAGGAAGGAGGGCAGAGGAAGAAGGCAAAAACGACAGATGGAGAGACACATTAAGAGAGAATCTGGATCAGGCACAGTGGCTCATGCCTGTAATCCCAGCACTTTGTGAGGCCTCGCAGGGAGGATTGCTTGAGGCCAGGAGTTCGAGGCTGCTGTAAACTATGACCACTCCACTGCATTCCAGCCTGGGTGACAGAGCAAGACTTTTTGTGGGAGGGTAGAGAAATGGAGAAACTGAATGATAAACCTAAAAGTGATCTCTCAACATTCTCAGTACAAATTACAAATAAAGACTTTTGTTAATAATGTGATCTGGGCCAGGTGCAGTGGCTCACTCCTGTAATCCCAGCATTTTGGGAGGCCTAGGCGGGTGGATCATTTGAGGCCAGGAGTTCGAGACCAGCCTGGGCAACATGGTGAAACCCCATCTGTACTAAAAATACAAAAATTTGCCGGGCGTGGTGGCGCATGCCTGTAGTCCCAGTTACTTGGTAAGCTGGACAGGAGAATTGCTTAAACTCAGGAGGTGGATGTTGCAGTGAGCCAAGATCATGCCACTGCACTCCAGCCTGGGCGACAGAGAGAGACTCTGTCTCCAAAAAAAAAAAAAAAAAAAAAGTGCAATCTTTTCCCTTCGTTTGTATAAAATTCTCCAGAATGGGCCAGATACTGGTTAGCATTGGAAATGGGGTCTAATCTATGGTCACCACTCACCAGAAGCCCTAGAACCCCACACGTGCACAAATCCAGTTTCAGAGACCAACACAGTGGTAGGCACTCTTGGCCACTGTGGGAGTGTGAGGTGCAGAGACAAAGCCTTGGCCTTATATACTTCAGGGCACAATGGGGACTCTGTGAAGCTCTAGGTCTATCCTTAGTGGATCTAATTTTCCTTCCCTGGTTCTGTGTGGGTGTAGAACTATTTCCCTACTCTCTCTCCTAAGCCCAAAGTGGTGCTGAAGAGAAGAGGCCGTTCTGAAGCATTTGCTTCTCTGCACGGAGAAGCTGCTGTCTTCTCTGATTTCCTCAGGGGTGGGCGAGGTGGTGTCTGATGCACACGGGTGCCATGTAGAAGTCTCCAGTGGCCCCTGCATGCCCACTCTGCCCCTGTGTATCTCCTCTGAGCCCAGGAGGCTGCCCTGTGTGCTGTCCATCTGCCTGCCTCCCTGGTCACTGGTTCATGGGAGGTAACTGCAGGAGATAGGGCAGATGCAGGAGAATCACCAACTGTCCTGCATCTGGCCTCGACCTGTCCACACCTACAGAGCTCTCTGTACCTCTTCCCATAACTCTCTGCATGCAGGCTTCTCACAGGCTCCAGGCCGGACTTTGACACAACACCTACTTCAGTCCAGACTCCCTGGATGCCTCCCCGGAGCCCCAGTTTTCCTGTGGCTGTCATGACAAGGTACTGCAAACTGAGTGGTTTAAAACAAGGGAAACAGGCCAGGCATGGTGGCTCACGCCTGTAATCCCAACACTTTGGGGCTGAGGTGGGAGGATCGCTTGAAGCCAAGTGTTCGAGACCAGCTTGGGCAACAAAGCAAGACTCTTGTGTCTACAAAAAAAAAAAAAAAAAAAGGAAAAAGAAAAAAAAATTAGCTAGGTGGGGTGAGCTGTGCCTGTAGTTGTAGCTACATAGGAGGCTGAGGTGGGAGGATGGCTTGAGCCCAGGAGTTTGAGGCTGCAGTGAACCATGATCACACCACTGCACTCTAGCTTTGAGGACAGAGCAGAACCCTACCCGAAAAAAAAAAAAAAAAGAGAAACACAAAACTTGACAACCACTATTTATCTCTCTCTAGCTCTCTCCTGTCTCACTTTTCCAGGTGTAAAGCAGCCTCCACCACCAGCCCCATCATAACCCCTCTGAGTACCGGGGACACTGTCCCTGTTGCTCTCTGAACTGCTGTGCACTTTGGCAGAGATCTATCTCTTTATTTATTTATTTATTTATTATTTAATTAATTTATTTTTAGAGATGAAATCTCGCTGTGTCGCCCAGGCTGGAGTGCAGTCACGTGATCTCGGCTCACTGCAACCTCTGCCACCTGGATTAAAGCAATTCTCCTGTCTCAGCCTCCTGAGTAGCTGGGACTACAAGCACGCACCACCACACCCAGCTAATGTTTGTATTTTAGTAGAGACGGGGTTTCACCATATTGGCCAGGCTGGTCTCGAACTCCTGACCTCACTTGATCCACCCGCCTCAACCTCCCAAAGTGCTGGGATTACAGGTGTGAAGTCAGTGCGCCCTGCCAGTCTCTTTATTAAACTCTCCTCCTGGTTCAGCCTGTTGGTGTGAATTTGAAAGGGATGCCCCTTCCTTCAGGTGGATGGAGTAGCAGGTAGAAAGATACCAGTCCTCACCTGCCCTTGTGCTGGGCTGGGTACCCTTGTGCTGGGCTCTTGCCCTGCAGCAACACCACAGCTCTGGGCTTGGGGCTGCTTCTTCTTTTTCATTTTCCCCACTGTCTGATTTATCTTGGGAGTCTTTGCTGGGCAAAGCTGCCTTTTTTATTTATTTTTATTTTTTTTTTTATAATTTCACTTTGTAGCCCAGGCCAGAGTGCAGTGGTGACATCTCAGCCCACTGTAACCTCATCCTCCCTGGTTCAAGCGATTTTTGTGCTTCAGCCTCCCGAGGAGCTAGGATTACAGGCATGTGCCATCATGCCTGACTAATTTTTGTATTTTTAGTAGAGACAAGGTTTCACCATGTTGGCCAGGCTGGTCTCGAACTCCTGACCCCAAGCAGTCCTCCTGCCTCAGCCTCCCAAAGTGCTGAGATTACAGGTGGGAGCTCCATTTTTGGAAAAGAACCTTGTGGGAAGAGGTCTTTAACTGGAGTCTTTGGTTCCCTGTGTAACCACAGGGAACAAAAGAACCCATGGCTGGGTTTCAGAGTCTAAAAACACACAAGGAAGGTCAAGTTCTCAGCAGGGTATGCAGCATTCTGGACTCTCTGCCTGCCCCATCTGCCTCTCTGATCTTAACTCAGCCAGATTTCTGCTTATTCTCAATCCCACATCAGGGCCTTTGAACCTGCTCTCCCATCTGCCTGGACAGCCCTTCCCCCAGATATTCTCCAGGTTTCCTCATTTCATTTGCACTCTGCTCAAATGTCACCTCCACCTGACCAGCCTGTATACAGCAGCCTCTCAGCTGGCCGTGGTGGCTCACCTCTGTTCTCCCAGCACTTTGGGAGGCCTAAGTGGGCAGATCACCTGAGGTCAGGTGTTCGAGACCAGCCTCACTAATATGGTGAAACCCTGTCTCTACTAAAAATACAAAAATTAGCCAGGCATAGTGGTGTGCACCTTTAGTCCCAGCTACTCAGGAGGCTGAGGCACAAGAATTGCTTGAACCCGAGGTGGGAGGTTGCAGTGAGCTGAATGGCACCACTACACTCCAGCCTGGGTCTGTCTCAAAAACAAAACACGGCCGGGCGTGATGGCTCAAGCCTGTAATCCCAGCACTTTGGGAGGCCGAGACGGGCGGATCACGAGGTCAGGAGATCGAGACCGCTGCTGGCTAACACAGTGAAACCCCTGGGCCTCTACTAAAAAATACAAAAAATTAGCCGGCGCAGGGTGGCGGATGCCTCTGTAGTCCCAGCTACTCGGGAGGCTGAGGCAGGAGAACAAGTGTGAACCCAGAGGCTGGAGCTTGCAGTGAGCTGAGATCCGGCCACTGCACCCAGCCTGGTACAGAATGTGAGACTCCGTCTCAAAAAAAAAAAAAAACACACGAAAAACCCAGCCTCTCCTCTCAGTCTCCATTCCTGTACTCTGCCTTGCTTCTCTATAAAGGGAAGCACTTGACATTATAGATTTATGGGTTGGCAGTGCTCCCCCCTCCCACTAGCATGACAGCTCCATGGGAGCAGGGACCTTGTCTGTTTTGCTCACCACTGTACCCTCAATGCCTAGAATAGTGCCTTGCCCCGCGCTGGCTCATGCCTGTAATCCCAGCACTTTGGGAGGCTGAAACGGGTGGGTCACCTGAGGTCAGGAGTTTGAAACCAGCCTGGCCAACATGGCAAAACCCCATCTCTGCTAAAAATAACACAAATTAGCTGGGTGTGGTGATGTGCACCTGTAATGCTAGAGACTTGGGAGGCTGAGGCAGGAATCGCTTGAACCCAGGGGGTGGAGGTTGCAGTGAGCTGAGATCATGCCATTGCACTCCACCCTGGGCAACAAGAGTGAAACTCCATCTCAAAAAACAAAAAAAAGAAAAAGTGCCTTGCCCGAAGTAGGTGCTCAATAAACATTTGTGGAAGAATGAGGTAGAAAAACCCTGATGTTACATGCAACGTTTCCTGCATGTGTACATTTCCCGGGGTGGGGACTGTACTTTTCTTTTTTCTATTATTTATTTAATTGATTAATTAATTAATTTATTTTTTATTTTATTTTTTTTTTTGAGACGGAGTCTCGCTCTGTCGCCCAGGCTGGAGTGCAGTGGCCGGATCTCAGCTCACTGCAAGCTCCGCCTCCCGGGTTCACGCCATTCTCTGGCCTCAGACTCCCGAGTAGCTGGGACTACAGGCGCCCGCCACCTCGCCCGGCTAGTTTTTTGTATTTCTTAATAGAGACGGGGTTTCACCGTGTTAGCCAGGATGGTCTCGATCTCCTGACCTCGTGATCCGCCCATCTCGGCCTCCCAAAGTGCTGGGATTACAGGCTTGAGCCACCGCGCCCGGCCGATTATTTTTTTAGACGGAACATAATTCTGTCTTCCAGGCTGGAGGGCAGTGGTGTGATCTCAGCTCACTGCAACCGGTTCAAGCAATTCTCCTGCCTCAGCTTCCGAGTAGCTGGAATTACAGGCACCTGCCGCCACGCCCAGCTAATATTTTTTCTTTTTCTTTTTTTTTTTTGAGACAGAGTCTTGCTCTGTCACCCAGGCTGGAGTGCAGTGCTGCAATCTTGGTTCACTGTAACTTCTGCTCCCGAGTTCAAGCAATTCTCCTGCCTTAGCTTCCTGAGTAGCTGGGATTATAGGCACGCACTACTATGCCCAGCTAATTTTTGCATTTTTAGTAGAGACGGGGTTTCACCATGTTGGCCAGGCTGGACTCGAACTCCTTACCTCAGGTGATCCGCCCACCTTGTCCTCCCAAAGTGCTGGGATTACAGCCTTGAGCCACCGTGTCAGGCCTAATTTTTGTATTTTTAATAGAGATGAGGTGACCAAGTAGCTGGGACTACAAGTGCACGCCACCACACCCGGCTAATTTTTGCATTTTTAATGGAGACAGGGTGACTAAGTAGCTGGTACTACAGGCATGCACCGCCACATCTGGCTGATTTTTGTTTTAGTAGAGGTAGGGTTTCACCATGTTGGCCAGGCTGGCCTCAAATTCCTGACCTCAGGTGATCTGCCCACCTTGGCCTCCCAAACTGCTGAGATTACAAGCATGAGCCACCACACCCAGCATATTTATTTATTTTTAATTTAATTTTATTTTTTGAAACAGGGTCTCACTTTGTCACCATGACTGGAGTGCAGCATCAAGGTCATATCTCATTGCAGTTTCTAACTCCTGGGCTCAAGTGATCCTCCCGCCTCAGCCTCCCGAGTAGCTGGGACTACAGGCCCATGCTAGCATGCCTGACTATTGCTTTGTATTTTTTGTAGGAACGGGGTCTCACTATATTGGCCAGGCTAGTCTCAAATTCTTGGTCTCAAGTGATTCTCCCACCTCCGCCTCTCCAAGTGTTGAGATTACAGGCGTGAGCCACCACGCAGGGCAGGGACCACAGTTTTCAACACCTCTCCAATGGGTTCTGGGAACTCAAAGTTTAAGGACTACCAAAAAGCCGGTCCTGGAAGATCCCGGGAGTTCACAGGGCCAGAGAAACCCATAGACATGACATGAAAAGGGAACGGGGATCAAGGCGGAGGCACGGGAGGAATTTGAGAGCCAGTTCACAGGTTGGCGGATGTATCGGGTGCAGGCTGGGAGGGGAACCCAAAGCCCCTTCCTGTCCTGCCTCCAGCTTCCCTGCGTGTTGGGTCTGGCCAATGCAGCTACCTGCTCCTTCCCGCAGCCGCTGAGGACAAAGCCAGATGAGCGGATGGAGACAGAGGCTGGACGCAGTGGCTCACGTTGTAATCCTAGCACTTTGGGAGGCCGAGAAGGGCGGATCACCTCAGGTCAGGAGTTCGAGACCAGCCTGGCCAACATGGTGAAGCCCAATCTCTACTAAACACACACACACACACACACACACACACACAGACACAGACACACATATATAAAATTAGCCAGTGTGGTGAGGCACTCTGGAGCTTGAGGCAGGAGAATCGCTTGGACCCAGGAGGCGAGGTTACAATGAGCCGATACTGGGCCACGGCACTCCAGCTTGGGCGACAGAGAGAGACTCCATCACAAACAAACAAAAAAGGCCCGGTGCAGTGGCTCACGCTTGCAATCCCAGCACTTTTAAGAGACCGAGGTGGGCGGATCACCTGAGGTCAGGAGTTCGAGTCCAGCCTGGCCAAAATGGTGAAACCCCGTCTCTACTAACAATACACACACACACAAAAATCTGGGCGTGGTGGTGGGCACCTGTGATCCCAGCTACTTGGGAAGCTGAGGCAGGAGAATCGCTTGAACCCGGGAACTGGAGGGTGCAGTGAGCCGAGACTGCACCATTGGCACTCCAGCCTGGGTAACAAGAACGAAACTCCATCTCAATATTGAAAAAACAGAAACCAAAAATAAAAATTACCCGGGTGTGGTGGTGCGCACCTGTAGTCCCGGCTACTCGGTCACCCCGTCTCTACTAAAAATACAAAAATGGCCGGGCGTGGTGATGCATGTCAGCTTCAGGGGAGGCTGAAGCAGGAGAAGTGCTTGAACCGGAGAGGCGGAAGTTGTAGTGAGCCGAGATTGCGTCATTGCATTCCAGCCTGGGTGACAAGAGCAAAACTCCGTATAAAAAAAAAAAAAAAAAAAAAAAAAGTTAGCCAGGTGTGGTGGGGCGCACCTGTAGTCCCAGCTACTGGAGAGACTGAGGGAGGATAATCACTTGAACCCGGGCAGTGAGCCGAGATCGCACCACTGCACTCCAGCCTGGGCGACAGAGCAAGACTTTGTCTCACAAACAAACCAAAGATGGAAACAGATACAGCCATTTCAAAGACGACTGAAAAATCTTTTTATTCACCAGAGCTCAATACTCAGGGTCCCAGCCCTGTGCCAAAAACTGAACAACTTAAAATCTGACTGGGGTCCTTCTTTTCTTTGCCCCTAAAATAAAAGCTAGGCCGTTGCCTTTCCCATCCGGGTACTCAAACCCCTCTCTTATCGGGGTATCCTCGACTTAAAAGTTGGAGGATGAAAAATACAGGAGGGGGAAAAAAATATCCTTTAGTCAACTATCACAATTTGGGGGATCGGATGGGAGGTGTTGGAAAGATGTGCTTCTTGCTGGGGAAAAGGACCCATCGGTGATTTGAGGATGGGGGCACGTGCCGAGTGCAATGGGCTGAACAAGGGGAAGAACAACCAGGGGGCATTGAAAGGTGTCAGCTCACCCCATGACTCTCCAGGCGCAGGTGAGCCTATGAAGACAACGTGCCCTCCAGTGACACGGTGCTCTCCAGCGTCCCACTCAGCTCCTGACGGATGGGTGCTGAGGTCAGGGAAGGAATGAACCGATGTGGTCCACGATGACACCGTGGTTCTACAGGAGGGTGAAGGTGGAGAAGGCTGGTGTTAAGTGGACATCCCATCTTGAAGTTCTCGGGTTGGCACTTCTCAGCCAGCCTTGTTCGGTGTCTCCTAAGGGCTGGCTTGGGACAGCACCGTGGAATCCTGGAGGTTCAAAAATCCAAGAACTCCACAAGGAACGGAGAAGTTGAAGGGGCAGGGCTCCTGTCACCAGCAGGCCCCACGAGGACAAAAGATCCAAGAACCGGGGCCCAGAAGGCACTACAAGGCCATGTAGGAAGGGTTCCCGCACACCAAGGACCCTCGGGCGCCCACAGGCCAGAGCTCCCAGGGCTGACAGGTCCAAGGGGGCGGGGCTGGCCTGGCTCCCAGGAGTCTCCACTGTTTCAGGATCCAGCCAAGGTGGAGTTCTGGGGGCCAGAAATTCCAAAGGGCTGGGTGACTGGAGGAGAGAGTTTAGGGACTTGGGTGGGACAGACCAGGAGGGTCAGGGGTGCGGGTGGTGGACATCTCACGGTCCTCAGCGCTTGACCCTGCGTCCGGCCGAGTTGCGCCCGCTGCGGCGGTAGAGGGACTGCTGGCCACCGTTGAGCGGACAGTACTTGAGTGTGTGGGCCTGGTCACCGGTGGCACCGCACACAGGACACACGTAGTGCCTCAGGATGGGACACACCACCACGCCGTCTGGTGTCTTCAGCTGGTGTGAGGAGTAGACGTGGCGGGACTCCCCGTTGTGCTTGCAGAAGTTGCACAGGGTGCCCAGGCCCCCGTTGGCCCCTGACCCACCCAGCCCCTGATCCTGCCCAAACGGAGTCCCAGGACTTGGCTCCTCAGTCTCTTGGGTCTCCAGCCTTTGCCCCCGATTCGCGATCAGCGCCCACACCACTTGGCTCAGGTTGAAATAGTCCTTCCACATGTCAAAGGGTGGCAGCTGCATGGCACCAAAACAGGGGTGGTGGGCCACTGGAGAGGGGCTGGGGCTGGGGGCCCGTAGGCAAGGGCAGCAGGCGTTTCCCAGAGCAGAAGGGAGCTGCACCCCCTTTTATAATGCCCAGAGACTCTTCTAAGCAAAGGTGGAGCTTAGGATTTAAAGGGCCCACTCCCTGCCCATAACCCCCATCTGACTTTAATTCTTCACAGAGATCTGGAAGGAGATCATTCCCCTGGTCTCTGGTCCCTGCTCTGCTGCCAAGGTGCTCTGTGTCCTCTGGGAAGACACTTCCACTCTCTGTGCCTCAGTTTCCCTATCTGTTCAAAGAAAGCCCATGTCTGCAAATATCCCCCACCCCTAGGCTGGAGGGGCTACACCCTTCGTAGACTTCAGAGTTATTCCTGATCATCATAGCAACCAGGCTGGGCGCAGTGCCTCACACCTGCACTCCGGGCACTTTGGGAGGCCGAGGCAGGAGGATCGCTTGAGCCCAGGACCTGTAGACCAGCGTGGGCAAAATAGCGAGATCTTGTCTCTACAAAAATAAACAGACGGCCGGGCGCGGTGGCTCAAGCCTGTAATCCCAGCACTTTGGGAGGCCGAGACGGGCGGATCACAAGGTCAGGAGATCGAGACCATCCTGGCTAATGCGGTGAAACCCCGTCTCTACTAAAAAATACAAAAAACTAGCCGGGCGAGGTGGCAGGCGCCTGTAGTCCCAGCTACTCGGGAGGCTGAGGCAGGAGAATGGCGTAAACCCGGGAGGCGGAGCTTGCAGTGAGCTGAGATCTGGCCACTGCACTCCAGCCTGGGCGACAGAGCTAGACTCCGTCTCAAAAATAAATAAATAAATAAATAAATAAATAAATAAATAAATAAAAAATAAAAATAAACAGACAAAAATAATAATAACAACATGACCTGATTTATTTTATTTATTTACTTGAGACAGTGTCTCGCTATGTCGCCCAGGCTGGAGTGCAATGGCGTGATCTCTGCTCACTGCAACTTCAAGCGATTCTTCTGCCTCAGCCTCCTGAGTAACTGGGATTACAGGCGCCCACCACCAAGCCCGGCTAATTTTTTTGTATTTTTAGTAGAGACAGGGTTTCACCATATTGGCCAGGCTGGTCTGGAACTCCTGACCTCAGGTGATCCACTTGTCTCTGCCTCCCAAAGCGATAGGATTACAGGCGTGAGCCACTGCGCCAGGACTATTATTTTCATTTTACAGAGAAAGATATGAAGCTTGGAGAGGTTAAGGAATGTATCCAAGGTCACACAGCAAGGAAATGGCAGAGTCGGGTTTCATACTCACTCTGGGAACTGGGAATTGAGGTTAGAAGTGGCAGAGGACCTTGGCACAAGACGATTTCACTTAGAATGCCCCCTCTTGGGCTGGGCATGCTGGCTCACGCCTGTAATCCTAATACTTTGGGAGGCTGAGGCTAGAGAATCACTTGAAGCCAGGAGTTTGAGACGAGCCTGGGTAACATAGTGAGACCCTGTCTCTACACATAATAAAAAATCAGCTGGGCATGGTGGCATGTGCCTGTAATCCCAGCTAGTGAGGAGGCTGAGGCAGGAGGATCACTTGAGCCCAGGAGGTTGAGGCTTCAGTGAGCCATGATTGTGCCATTGCACTCCAGCCTGGGCTACAGAGTGGACCCTGTCTCTTTTTTTGTTTTGGAGATGGAGTCTTGCTCTGTCACCCAGGCTGGAGTGCAGTGGCACAATCTCGGCTCACTGCAATCTCCGCCTCCTGGGTTCAAGTGATTCTCCTGCCCCGGCCTCACGAGTAACTGGGATTACAGGTGCACACCACCACACCTGTTTAATTTTTTGTATTAGTAGAGACAGGATTTTGACATGTTGGCCAGGCTGGTGTGGAACTCCTGACCTCAGGTGATCCACCTGCCTCGGCCTCCCAAAGTGTTGGGATTACAGGCATGAGCCACTGCACCTGGACAACCCTGTCTCTTAAACAAACAAACAAACAAACAAAACCCTCTCTTGGCCCTATTCATTGTCTTAAATCCTTCCCGGCCTTTGGAACCAGCAAAAGCCTTGTCTCCCACCCACCGCACCTACAGGGGTTCTTCTTCCACCCACGGTCTTCATGGACCACCTTGATATTCAACACATAGTTATTGAGGCTCCGTGTTGGGTGCTGGAAATTCAGCAGTGACCAAGGCTACCTTATGTCTGCTTCATGAACAAGGTCAGGAGAGCAACCAGTAAATGAGAAACCCCTAGACTGTAAAGACCTGCTGACCTGTGAACCGGGTGTTCTGAGAGTGGCTGGCTCAGGGATGGGACTTGGAAGCTGAGACTACTAAGAAGAATCTTCCAGGAAGGGGAACACAAGATATGGAAACTGTGGCTCGGCACGGTGGCTCATGCCTGTAATCCCAGCACTTTGAGAGGCCGAGGTGGGTGGGTCACCTGAGGTCAGGAGTTCGAGACCAACCTGGCCAAGATGGTGAAATCCCCATCTCTACTAAAAATACAAAAATTAGCAGGCTGGGCACAGTGGCTCAAGTCTGTAATCCCAGCACTTTGGGAGGCTGAGGCGGGTAGATCACAAGGTCAGGAGGTTGAGACCAGCCTGGGCAACATGGCGAAACCCCATCTTTACTAAAAATACAGAAATTAGCTGGCGTGGTAGTGGCTTAGTAGCTGTAATCCCAGCTACTCAGGAGGCTGAGGCAAGAGAATCGCTTGAACCTGGGAGGCGGAGGTTGCAGTGAGCTGAGATCGTGCCATTGCACTCCAGCCTGGGTGACAAGAGCAAGACTCCATCTCAAAAAAAAAAAAAAAAAAAAAAAAAAAAAAGACATCCTGAGATCTGGGAACAGCAAGGGGGCTGGAGTGGCTAGAATGGAGTGAAGGTTCCAAGATGAAGCCAGCATGGTTTGCAGGGGCTGGATACCCTCAGACTCTGCAAATCTCCCTTAGGGTATGTTTTGGAATTGGTGAGGGCGTTTTGAGTTTGTCACAGTGATTGGGGGTGTGGCTGGATTTAGTGGGTGGGGACCAGGGATGGCAGATATCTCAGCAGTTCGCACCACCAAGACCTGCTCTGGGCCCCACTTAACTTTCCAGTGTCCCACTGAACACCCATCTAGGTAGAAAAACCCATTTATAATTATCCGAATTCAGAGCCTAGCTATGTTTTATATATAAGCACTAGGTGCTTTTTGCGATATTTTAAGATAACACTCATTTTTCCTGGAATGCAACCACTATGTTCATTCTGGTCTTCAAGCTCTTGGTTTTTCTGAGAACTTTATTCAGTTATTCACCAATTCTAGAAGCCACAACACTCAAGGCAATGCTGCTTGTGGTATCTGTCCCCAAACAACATACCATTTGTTTGTATCTCATTCATGGTGAATTTACACAGAGAGGCTAGTGTCTGCCCCGCTCAGATGATTTTTGGAGTGTCCATACCGGAGCATTCATATACTTAAATAAACATTATTTTATTATAAATTACTGTCTTTTTATTTTCCTTTTATATTTTGGCTAGGACACGATATGCATTTTTGAAAATAAAATTTGTGGCTGGGCGCAGTGGCTCACGCTTGTAATCCCAGCACTCTGGGAGGCCGAGGCAGGTGGATCACTTGAGGTCAGGAGTTCCAGACCAGCGTGGCCAACATGGCAAAACCCTGTTTCTACTAAAAATACAAAATTAGCCAGGTGTGGTGGCATGCATCTGTAATTCCAGCTACTTGGGAGGCTGAGGCAGGATAACTGCTTGAACTCAGGAGGTGGAGGTTGCAGTGAGCTGAGATAGCACCACTGCACTCCAGCCTGGGCGACAGAGCAAGACTCCGTCTCAGGAAAAGAAAATAATAAAATAAAGTAAAATTTGTATGTTGGTGGGCTATATTACCTATGAGTTTAATGTTCAAAGTTCTAAAGGGGCATTTCAAAATATTATCTATATTGTTGGGGGTCCTTTCTTGGCCCTATCCATTGTCCCAAATTCCCATGCCTGTAACCCCAGCACTTTGGGAGGCTGAGGCAGGAGGGTCACTTGAGCCCAGAAGGTTGAAACCAGCCTGGGCAGCTTAGTAAGACCTAGTCTCTACAAAAAGTACAAAAAAGTTAACTGGTGATGCATGCCTACAGTCCCAGCTACTCAGGAGGCTGAGGCAGGAGGATTGCTTGAAACTAGGAGGCTGAGAGACTTCAGTGAACTGTGTTGGCGACACTGAACTCCAGCCCAGGGTGAGGGAGTGAGACCTCATCTCAAAAAAAAAAAAAAAAAAAAAGATCATCTACGATAATGAAGACACAATTGAGGCAATAATCATAGGCAGACTCATTACTGAGCATCTTTAGGCTGGCACCATGCTCAGGGCCTGACCTGTGTCATCTCTAAATCCTCCCAGATCCTGTCAAACAGAGTCCGTTAATAGTCCTGTTTTACAGACGAGCAAAAGGAGACTCAGAGGGGCTCAGGAACTTGTCCAAAGTCATATGGACAGTAAGTGTTAATCTGGGCTGGCTTGGTGGCTCACACCTGTAATCCCAGCATTTTGGGAGGCCCAGACAGGCAGATCACTTGTGGCCAAGAGTTAAGAGACCAGCCTGGCCAACATGGTGAAATCCGGTCTCTACTAAAAACACAAAAATTATCCAGGCACAGTGGCATGTGCCTGTAATCCAAGGTACTTGGGAGAGTGAGGCAAGAGAATCGCTTGAACCCAGGAGGTGGAGGTTGCAGTGAGCCCAGATCGCACCACTGGACTCCAACCTGGGTGACAGAGCAAGACTCTTGTCTCAAAAAAATAAATTAAAAATAAAAATAATGTTTAAAAAAGTGTTACTCTGGATCTGAAACCCAAGACTGCTTGACCTCGAGCTCAGACATCCTCCCACCCTCTGTGAAGGAGCAGGCAAGCCCGCTGTGAGCCAAGAGCCTGCCTAAGACCCCAAGGGAAAGCAGCAGACCCTGGGGGTCTTGCAGGTGTAGAGACAGATGGAGGTGGGAAGCCAGGAAGGATGGGCGTATTTGAGCCAGGTAGCTAGCTATTCAGACACAGAGCAGATGAGACCTGTCAGCCATGGACAGACGTACTCGAGAGCAGAAGAGACTGTGGTCTGCAGAATGGAAGAACAAGGCTCCCCGGGAGGCACCATGATGGGCACGGGGGTCCCTGTGCTGAGTGCTTTCCGCAAATCACAGCCTTGACCTTCCTCGCAGGAGGTGTGAGTTCCCTGTTTGTGCAGGGCCTGGACCCAGTAACCCAGTGACAGTGGTTACAGCTGTGACATCTGCGGGGTGTCTGAGAATGATGTCAGGAGAGGCCGATCCGAGGCTCCATGACTCCCCTTAACAATTGCACCTATTGTTTGGAGAATCCCAGATACTGCTGGCTTGGGAGTGTTTTTTATTTTTTATTTTTTCCCCCCTTATTATTTTCTCCCTGATTGTTTTCTTCTAGGATTCTGTTACTTGGGCCACGGATGCTTTCCACACCCCCACTCCAATTTTATTGGCTGAGTTGATTGAAAATATCGCTTATCCTTCTTCAGACGAAGCCCTCTTACCCTGGTGTGGTTGCTGCTATGAGTTAAGGGAACGGGAGATGATACTGACTAGAAATTCATCAGCCCCGGTGTTTACTACGCCCTAACCTCCGCCCCCACCCCAAGGCCACGACCACTGTCTGCTAACCTGACGCCAAGGTGCCCTGTTTATTTGTGAGTTTCCGTCTCCGCCTGATGCCTGGCAGAAAATAGCTCTTGCTGGAGGTCCAGAGATGTGTGGGGAGGGGCAAGAGTTAAAAACCCCGATAAAGTGTGGGGAGAAACACATAAATGGGCCGCAGTGACTCCCAGAGAGACCGAGGGACCCGCTCATGCGGGGACCAAGACGGGAGATGAAGACCAGGGGGAGAGAGACCCCGAGGGCCAGCGAGGTCACCATCATCATCATTGTCCTCATGGTCTCTACTGCGTGCTTGCCTATGCCATCTCATTAAGTCCCCAGACAGCCTTGTCAAGTATCTTGTAATATTCTCATTTCACAGAACAGGAAACAGGCTTGGAGGTGACATCTCTCATGGATGTGATTCAGTTAGACTGGACTCAAATCAAGATCTGGGGCTGGGTGTGGTGGCTCACCCTTGTAATCTCAGCACTTTGGGAGAACAAAACAGGAGGGTCGCCTGAGCCCAGGAGTTTAAGGCCAGCCTGGGCAATATAGTGAGACCCCCATCTCTAAAAAAAAATAAAAAATTAGCTGGATGTGGAGGCATGCCTATAGTTTGAGCTACCCAGAAGGCTAAAGTGGGAGGATTGCTTGAGCCCAGTATGTCAAGTAGTGACTGTGCCACTACACTCCATCTGGGCAGGCAGAGCAAGATCTTGTCTCTTAAAAAAAAAAAAAAAGTATATATATTTGTTAAAATTATATATTGTATATATTTAGTTATATATAAGTGAATACATATGCTATACTTATAGAATTAGAATCATGATTTTTATATATTCATATTTTTATATATTATACATAATATATAACACTATTAATATAGTAATTATATATATATATTTTTTGAGATGGAGTCTCGCTGTGTTGCCCCAGCTGGAGGGCAGTGGCGTGATCTCGGCTCACTGCAAGCTCCACCTCCTGGGTTCAAGCGATTTTCCTGCCTCAGCCTCCCAAGTAGCTAGGACTACAGGTGCCCGCCACCACGCCCGGCTAATTTTTTGTATTTTTAGTAGAGACGGGGTTTCACCGTGTTAGCTAGAATGGTCTTAATCTTCTGACCTCGTGATCCGCCTGCCTCGGCCTCCCAAAGTGCTGAGATTACAGATGTGAGCCACCGCGCCTGGCCAATAATACATAAATATGTTTGCATTTACAAAATACTGTATATCAACACTGATGATTAATAATATATTAATAATATATTTATAATATATAAATATGTTATATATAATATAAAAGGTATATATGTACTTATGTAAAATATATATTTTTATAGCATATATATCTTATATGTATATATGTCATATATTTATATATCTTATATATCATATATATTTTATATAAATCTATAAATTTAAAAATATATTTATGCTTTATACATTTATATATTTATATATAAATATATTTATCAATATTAAGACATGTACCTTTAGTATTAAAATATAAATGCACTTATTAATATTTATATTATATATAAATGTTTATATTTATTTATATATTTCTATATAAATGTGTATCTTATATATTTATGTTATATTTATATATTTTATATATTTATATTTCATATATAATGTACAAATGTATATTTATATATTTTATATAAATATATAATATATAAATATACAAATATATAATATATAATATATACAAATATATATATAATATAATACAAATATAAATATATATATTTGTATAATATATAATATATATTTTATAAATATATAAATATACAAATATATAATATATAAATATATAAATATACATTATATATAATATATAAATAATATATATAATATACATTTATATATAAAATATAATAGTTATATACATAATATAACAATATAATACATTTATATGTTTATATTTTATCAAATATGAATATGATAATGTATATAAAAATTTTATATATATAATTGGGCACCGTGGCTCATGCCTGTAATCCCAGCACTTTGGGAGGCTGAGGCAGGCAGATCACCTGAAGTCAGGAGTTTGAGACCAACCTGGCTAATATGTTGAAAGCCTGTCTCTACTAAAAATACAAAAATTAGCTGGGCGTGGTGGTGTGCACCCGTAGTCCCAGCTACTCAAGAGGCTGAGGCATGAGAATCTCTGGAACCTGGGAGGTGGAGGTTACAGTGAGCCAAGATCTCACCACTGCACTCCAGCCTGGGCAACAGAGTGAGACTCCCTCTCAAAAAAAAAGAGAATTAAAAACATTTTATATGTAATTATATAAAAATTAATAGTTATATACATATAATATATAATATGTGTTATGTATATTTTTCAGGTTGGGCTATGTGCTATAGAGGAAAAAAAGGGAGTAGTGGTCAGGAGTGGCCTTTTGAAAGAGGTACTATTTGAGAAGGGTCTTCAAGGATGTGGAGGAGGGAGCCTTTTCAATATGTGGAGAAGTGCGACCCAGACAGAGGGAGTAGCCAGCGCAAAGGCCCTGAGGTTGGACCATGACTGGGTGTTCAGGGAGGCCAGTGTGGCTCAGGTGGATTGAGAGGGAGAATGGGAGGGGGTGGTCGAGAATGCAGGACCCCGTGGGCCACGGTAAGGACGCTGGGTTGTGCTTTGAGTGAGGTGGGAGTGATGAGCGTGTCTGAGCAGCAGCAGGGAATGCTTTGACTGAAGATCTAGCAAGATTTGTCTAACTGCCCTGTGGGGGGACAGACAGTGGGAGTTGAGGGCAGAAGCTGAGGGCCCTGTGAGGTCAAGGCAAGAGGTGATGGTGGCTGGACTAGAGGGAAGGCAGAGAGAAAGTGTCGAGGAGTGGCTGGGTGTTGATTACTGCATAGCAGCAGAATGAGACTTCTAAAATATAAATCAGATCATGTCACTCCTCTTGCTTAAAACTTACTCTGATTCTCTATTATTCTCAGAATAAAGTCCCAAAACATTACTGTGACCTACAGGCCCCTAGGTAATATGTGTCCCCTCTTCCCACCTTCCCTGGGATCTCTATGATCTCATTTTCCATTGCATTTGGCTCCAGTTGCTCACTCCTCTGTAGCCACCCAAGTGTCATTTCTCTCTCTCTCTCTCTTTTTTTTTTTTTTTTGAGACAGAGTCTCTTTCTGTCTCCCAGGCTGGAGTGCAGTGGCATGATCTCTGCTCACTGCAACCTCCACCTCCCGGGTTCAAGTGATTCTCCTGCCTCAGCCTCCGGAGTAGCTGGGATTACAGATGCCTGCCACCACGCCCAGCTAATTTTTGTATTTTTAGTAGAGATGGGGTTTCACCATGTTGGCCAGGCTGGTCTTGAACTCGTGACCTCACATGATCCACCTGCCTCACCTCCCAGAGTGCTGGGACCAAAGACGTGAGCTGCCATGTTTTTAAAAATATTTGCCTAAAAATATTTTTAAAAATATTTGCTATATCGGCCGGGCGCGGTGGCTCACGCCTGTAATCCCAGCACTTTGGGAGGCTGAGACCGGCGGATCATGAGGTCAGGAGATCGAGACCATCCTGGCTAACACGGTGAAACCCCGTCTCTACTAAAAAAATACAAAATACTAGCCGGGCGAGGTGGCGGCGCCTGTAGTCCCAGCTACTCGGGAGGCTGAGGCAGGAGAATGGCGGGAACCCGGGAGGCGGAGCTTGCAGTGAGCGGAGATCCGGCCACTGCCTCCAGCCTGGGCGACAGAGCGAGACTCCGTCTCAAAAAAAAAAAAAAAAAAAATTTGCTGTATCATGGACTGAATTGTGTCTCCCCAAATTCATATGTTGAAGCCCTGACACCTAGGACCTTATAATGTGACGATATTTGGATATAGGACCATTATTTTGTATTTATTTATTATTATTATTATTATTTTTTTTTTGTAGAGACAAGGTCTCACTATATTGCCCAGGCTGGTCTTGAACTCCTGGACTCAAGTGATCCACTGGCCTTGGCCTCCTAAAGTTCTGAGATTACAGGTGTCAGCCACCGCATCTGGAGACAGGACCTTTAAGAAGGTAATTTAAAAGGAGGCTGGGCCAGGCCTGGTGGCTCACGCCTGTAATCCCAGCACTTTGGGAGGCCGAGACGGGCAGATCATGAGGTCAGGAGTTCGACACCAGCTTAGCCAATATGGTGAAACTCGTCTCTACTAAAAATACAAAATTGGCCGGGCATGATGGCCCACACCTGTAGTCTCAGCTACTTGGGAGGCTGAGGTAGGAGAATCACTTGAACCCGGGAGGCGGAGATTGCAGTGAGCTAAGATTGTGACACTGAGCCAGCCTGAGTGACAGAGCGAGACTCCTTCTCAAAAAAATAAAAATAAAAAATAAATAAAAGGAGGTTGTTAGGGTGGACTCTAATCCAGCCTGACTAGTGTCCTTATAAGAAGAGGGGATTGATGATGGCTCATGCCTGTAATCCCAGCACTTTGGGAGGCCAAGGCAGATAATCAGGAGATCCAGACCATCCTGGCTAACATGGTGAAACCCTGTCTCTACTAAAAATACAAAAATTAGCCGAGCATGGTGGCGGGTGCCTGTAGTCCCAGCTACTCTGGAGGCTGAGGTAGGAGAATGGCGTGAACCTGGGAGGCAGAGCTTGCAGTGAGCAGAGATCACGCTACTGCACTCCAGCCTGGGTGACAGAGCGAGACTCCGTCTCAAAACAAACAAACAAGCAAAAAAAGAAGAGGGGATTGAGGTATACGAAGAGACACTAGACACTGTGTGCACAGAGGAAAGGCCATGTGAGGACCCAGAGAGAAGGCAGCGATTTGCCAAGGAGAGAGGCCTCCGAAGAAACCAAACCTGTTGACACCTTGATCTTGAACTTCTAGCCTCCAAAATTGTGAGAAAATAAATCTCTTAATTAGCTGGGCGAGGCGGCGGGTGCCTGTAGTCCCAGCTACTCGGGAGGCTGAGGCAGGAGAATGGCGTGAACCCGGGAGGCGGAGCTTGCAGTGAGCCGAGATCTTGCCACTGCACTCCAACCTGGGCGACTAAGCGAGACTCTGTCTCAAAAAAAAATAAAAATAAATAAAAAAAAAATAAATCTCTCTTGTTTAAGTCACCCGGTTTGTGGTATCTTATGGCAGCCTTAGCAAACTAATACAATGTACGTTCTTAAAGTTATTTTTGCAAGGTATAAAATTCTACATTATTCCTTCTTTCCTTGTATACATAGCATGTTAAATACCTCAAATTCCTGCATTAGAGTTCTGTTATTCAGCACATCGAATATTTCATTTTACATTCCTGTGATTTCTACTGGTGCTGTTGAGAAGTAACCACTTAGCCTAACAACCCTCTATTTCCTCCTGTGGTTGCTTTAATTTTTTTTTTTTTTTTTTTTGGGGCCGAGTCACCAAAGCTCTGTCACCAGGCCAGGTACAGTGGCCCGATCTCGGCTCACTGCAACCTCCACCTCTCGGGTTCAAGCAATTCTCCTGCCTCAGTCTCCCGAGTAGCTGGGATTACAGAAGACCACCACCTGTTGGGCTCCTGTAATCCCACATGTTGGCCAGGCTGGTCTCGTGTGATCTGCCTGCCTTGCCTCGTGTGATCTGCCTGCCTTGCCCTCCCAATGTCCTGGGATTACAGGCGTGTTTGGAATCTGCTGGCCTTCTCAAGTTGTGATATGGTGTCTTTCATCAGTTCTGGAAAAATTTCAACCACTCTCTCTGCAGATCTGATCTCTGTCTCCTTCTCTCTCTCCTTGTAGGATTGCAAATTTTTGTGCTATAAGCCACCGTGCCCAGCCTTAGTTCTACGCAATATAATTTATTTCCCAAGAAAAGATACTGGAAATTTTTTTTTTTGAAACGGAGTCTTGCTCTGTCGCCAGGCTGGAGTGCAGCAGTGCGATCCCAGCTCACTGCAATCTCCACCTCCCGGGTTCAAGCGATTCTTATGTCTCAGCCTCCTGAGTAGCTGAGATTACAGGCACACGCCACCACGCCCATCTAATTTTTGTATTTTTAGTAGAGATGGGGTTTCACCATGTTGGCCAGGCTGGTCTCAAACTCCTGACCTCAGGTGATCCACCTGTCTCGGCCTCCCAAAGTGCTGGAATTACAGGGGTGGAACCACTGTGCCCTGCTGATACTGCACATTTTCATTACCCCAAATGTATTAGGCCACTTTATTATTTATTACATTTATTGCTATAAAGAAATACCTGAGGCCAGGCGCAGTGGCTCACGCCTGTAATTCCAACACTTTGGGAGGCCGAGGCAGGTGGAGCTTGAACCCAGGAGTTCAAGACCAGCCTGGGTAATAGGGAGAGACCCTGTCTCTACAAAAGATACAAAAAAATTAGCTAGATGTGGTGGCACACTCGTGTGATCCCATCTACTCAGGAAGCTGAGGCAGGAGGATTGTTTGAACCTGGGAGGTGGAGGTTGCAGTGAGCTGTGATTGTGCCACTGCACTCCATCCTGGGTGATAGGGCGAGATACTGTCTCAAAAAAAAAAAAAAAAAAAAAAAAAGAACCTGAGACTGGTAATGTATAACAAAAGAACTGCTCGCAGTTCTGCAGGCCCCGGGGGAGGTGCGACTCAACCTCATCTCAGGAGAACTCACTGTCACAAGGACAGCACCAAGTCATGAGAGATCCACCCTCATGACTCAGGCCCCTCCCACCAGGCCCCACCTCCACTGACGATTACATTGCAATGTGAGATTTGGCAGGGACATAGATTCAAACGATATCACCATGGATCACTCATGTGATCCTTCTATTACCACAGCCACTTCCCTCCTGGCCCCTACTTCATCCCCAGCACTACTCTATTAACCATTTCAATAATTTTGTCATTTTCAAGAATGTTGGTTTGACTGTGTCCCTACCCAAATCTCATCATATGGTTTGGCTGTGTGCCCACCCAAATCTCTCTCTCTCTCTTTTTTTTTTTTGCAAGACAGAATCTCACCCTGTGATGCCCAGGCTGGAGTGCAGTCGTGCGATCTCAGCTCATTGCAAACTCTGCCTCCCAGGTTCAAGCGATTCTCTCACCTCAGCCTCCCAAGAAGCTGGAATTACAGGTGCATGTGCCACTGTGCTTGGCTAATTTTTTTCTTCTTTTTTGAGATGGAGTTTCACTCTTATGGCCCAGGTTGGAGTGCAGTGGTGAGATCTTGGCTTACCACAACCTCTGCCTCCTGGGTTCAAGCGATTCTCTTGCCTCAGCCTCCCGAGTAGCTGGGATTACAGGCATGTGCCACCACTCCCAAGTAATTTTGTATTTTTAGTAGAGATGGGGTTTCTCTATGTTGGTCAGGCTGGTCTCGCACTCCCGACCTCAGGTGATCCACCCACCTCAGCCTCCCAAAGTGCTGGGATTACAGGTGTGAACCACCGCACCTGACCCATGCTTCACTAATTTTTTTGTATTTTTTAGTAGAGATGGGATTTCACCAAGTTGGCCACCAAGTTGAACTCTTGACCTCAAGTGATCAGCCCATCTTTGGCCTCTCAAAGTACTGGGATTACAGGCATGAGCCCCAGATCTCATCTTGAATTGTAATCTCCATAATCCCCACGTGTGGAGGATGGGAGGTAATTGAATCACAGGGGCAGTTTCCCCTATGTTGTTCTCGTAATAGTGAGTGACTTCCCACAAGATCTGATGGTTTTGTAAGCGTCTGGCATTTCCCCTGCTCCTCCCTCCTGAGGCCTTGTGAAGAAGGTAGTTGCTTCCCCTTCACCTTCTGCTGTGATTGTAAGTTTCCTGAGGCCCCTTAGCTATGTTTCCTGTTAAGCCTGAGGAACTGTGAGTTGACTAAACCTCTTTCCTTTGTAATTACCCAGTCTCGGGTAGTTTTCTTTTTGGCAGTGTGAGCACAGACTAATGAACTACAGAAGTAGAATAATACAGTATGCAACCTTTTGGGATTGGCTTTTTTCAATACCATAGTGCTCTGGAAATTCATCCAAGCTGTTGGAGGTACCAAACCTTCTTTCCTTTATTATTGCTAAGTAGTATTGCATAGCGTGAATGTACCACAGGCTCTTTGTTTGTTTGAGGTAGAGTCTTCTGTCACCCAGGCTGGAGTGCAGTGGCGTGATAATAGCTCACTGCAGCTTCAACCTCCCGGGCTCCAGCAATCCTCCCACCTCAGCCTCCTGAGTTGTTGGGATTACAGGTGTGTGCCCCTATGCTCAGCTAATTTTTGTATTTTTTGTAGCGACGGGGTCTCTACAGCGTCTTGCTATGCTGCCCAGGCTGTTCTCGAACGGCTAGGCTTCAGTGATTCTCCTGTGTCCTGGGGCTCCCAAAGTGTTCGATGACAGGTGTGAACCACCCACCGTGATGGCCACTCATCTTTCTTTACAATTACACACATAAATTTGACACCCTGATAGCATCCTGCCCCTGAGCTTACTGCTGGGTAACTTCCATTCGCCCCTGCAGACCCATTTTTGCCCTTCTCTTCCCAGTGCTCTCTGTCCTGAGTGCTGACCTGTACAGATCGCATCAGCAGGATCTGGGCTTTCTAGGGTTTCAGCCAATGCTCACCACCCCATGAGATGGGAGGGAGAGGGGAGAGAAATAGAAGCATATAGGGAGGGCCTCCAGGAACTATAGGAATCTAATCAACTTGAGCAATCACTTTTTTTTTCCCCCTCAGGCAGAATCTTGCTCTGTCACCCATGCTGGAGTGCAGTGGCACGATCTTGGCTCACTGCAACCTCTGCCTCCTGGGTTTTCAAGTGATTCTCCTGCTTCAGCCTCCCGAGTAGCTGGGATTACAGGCGCCTGCCACCACACCCAGCTGATTTTTGTATTTGTAGTAGAGACGGGGTTTCACCAGTAGAGACCACCACCCGGCTGGTCTCAAACTCCTGGCCTTAAGTGATCCGCCTGCCTTGGCCTCCCAAAGTGCTAGGATTACAGGTGTAAGCCACCATGCCCAGCCTTCTCCTCTCCTCTCCTCTCCTCTCCCCTCCTCTTTTCTTTTCTTTTCTCTTTTCTTTTCTTGATGGAGTCTCACTCTGTTGCCCAGGCTGGAGTGCAGTGGCATGACCTTGGCTCACTGCAACTTTCGCCTCCCAGATTCAAGCGATTCTCTTGCCTCAGCATCTAGAGTAGCTGGGATTACAGGCACCTGCCACCACACCCAGCCAATTTTCATATTTGTAGTAGAGACAGGGTTTCACCATGTTGGCCAGGCTGGTCTCGAACTCCTGACCTCAAATGATCCACCCACTTCAGCCTCCCAAGGTGCTGGGAAGGGTTGAACCACCACACTCGGCCTAACTGAATTTTTAATAGAGACAGGATCTTGCTACGTTGCCCAGGCTGGTCTCAAGCTCCTTGATTGAAACATCCTCCTTCCTTGGCCTCCCAAAGTGTTGGGGTTACAAGCATGATCGTCGCGCCTGGCTTTTTTTTTTTTTTTTTTTTTTTAAGAACAAGCCAGGTGTTCTGCTGATTCCCTTTCACTAAAAAACAAACAAACAAGCCAGGTGGGCTGGGTGTGTTCTGGGATGACCGCTTGAGCCCAAGAGTTGGAGACAAGCCTGGGCAACATAGTGAGATCCTATCTCTACAAAAAATAAAAAATACTTTGGGAGGCCGAGACGGGCGGATCACAAGGTCAGGAGATCGAGACCATCCTGGCTAACACGGTGAAACCCTGTTTCTACTAAAAAATACAAAAAAAAAAAAAACTAGCTGGGTGTGGCGGCGGGCACCTGTAGTTCCAGCTACTCGAGAGGCTGGGGCAGAAGAATGGCATGAACCGGGGAGGCGGAGCTTGCAGTGAGCCAAGATCACACCACTGCACTCCAGCCTGCGACAGAGTGAGACTCCATCTCAAAAATAAAAAACGTAAACAAAAACAAACCAAAACAGAACAAAAAAACAACTCTGGTGAGTTACTTGACCTCAGCTCTGCCAAGAAAGGTGGGCAAAGCTGAGCCTGTCACTGTTGGATAAGGTGAGTACCCCAGGCTTGGCAGGGGAGGGAGTGGATTGGGGTCGCACAACTGGGAAGCAGGTATAGGGAGAGGATCATTCAGTTGGGGTGTGTGTCTTCCTGTGTACAATGTGCTTTCGTTGCTTTTAAAAAATTACTATTATTATTCTTTTGAGATGGAGTCTCACTCTATTGCCCAGGCTAGAGTGCAGTGGCTTGATCTCAGCTCACTGCAACCTCCACTTCCTGGGTTCAAGCGATTCTCCTGCCTCAGCCTCTTGAATAGCTGGGACTACAGGCGTGCATCACCGTGCCCAGCTAATTTTTGTAATTTTAATAGAGATGGGATTTCACCGTGTTAGCCAAGCTGGTCTTGAACTCCTGACCTCAGGTGATCTTCCTGCCTTGGCCTCCCAAAATGTTGGGATTACAGGCATGAGCCACCCCGCCTGGCCAAAAATTACTATGTTTTTAGTATTCTGTGTCACTGAGCCATACTTTGTTACTCATTTCCTTGTGCCTGCTCCTGGGGTCTGTGGCAGTATCAGTCTTAAATCAGAGCATAGATTCAGGAGGGAAGTGGCCCAGGTCTCAGTAGCTATGTGACTTTGGGGAAGTTACTTAGTGTCTCTATGCCATGTCTGTAAAATGGAAATAATCACAGTTTCAATTTCACAGGGCACTGTGAGAATTCAAGGAAATGGTGAACATTACGTGGCAGGCAGGTATTACTAATAACCACCAGTAGGGTGGTGAGGTCCAGTATATGTGGTGGGGGGCTCACTAAGGGCAGCCTATAGGGTTTGGTGTCAGCACTGCAGTGTGTTTGCTATGAGAGATTCCGTCAGCTTCACTGTACGTCCATTGAGTGTTTGTTGTTGTTGTTTCTGTTTGCTTTAAGAAACAGGGTCTCGGTGGCCAAGTGCGGTGGCTCATGCCTGTAATCCCAGAACTTTAGGAGGCCGAGGTAGGTGGATCACGAGGTCAGGCGTTCGAGACCAGCCTGGCCAACACAGGTGAAACCCCATCTCTACTGAAAATACAAAAAATTGCCAGGCGTGGTGGTGGGCGCCTGTAATCACAGCTACTCGGGAGGCTGTGGAGGCAGGAGAATCAGCGAACCTGGGAGGCGGAGGTTGCGTCAGCTGAGATTGCCACTGCCCCCCAGCCTCCAGCCCAGTCAATAGTGTGAGACTCAGTCAAAAAAAAAAAAAAAAACAAACAGGAACGAACAGAAATAAAGGAAGAAGAAGAAAGAAAGAAGAAGAAAGAAAAAGAAAGAAAAAAGAAAAGAAAGGAAAAGAAGGAAGAAGAAAAAGAAAGAAGAAAAGAAAAAGAAAGAAGAGAGGATCTATCTGTCGCTCATGCTGGGAGTGTGCAGTTGCGCGATCATAGCCAATACCCTCGGGCGCTCCTGGGCTCAAGCGATCGCCTTCGCTTTGGTCGCCGGTGCTGCTGCGGATTACCGTTATTGTGACACCGCGCCAAATTACATCCAGGTGTTACGTTTGGCCTCTGAGGAGCTTAGAGAACCACGTGGACCGCTAAGGATTCACTTCCAGGACTAGTTACAAGGTTAGCATCCTCTGTTCTGCAATCTGTCGGAACGGGTCAACCTGCCTCTAACCTCCAATCGCAGGCATGAGAATGTTAAGCCACGCTCAGGTCTGGGTCCGCCCAAATCCGTGCGCACTAACCACGCCCCCTCCTCGCCCAGGGCTAGCCACGCCCCGTCCCGTATGGAGGTCTAACCCCTTCCCCGCCCACCCGGATTTCACTCCCCGCTCTGTCACCTCAGTGGCCTAGGTGTTGACCAGTCACCAGACTGTGGAGGGATGTCAGTCTCGGAGACTTTGTTCGCTCCTAGAAAGGTCTTGGCATGGGGGGGATTGGCGAGGTACCTCCCAAACCTGGGACACATGAATCCCAGGGGCGGTGATGGGTGGGAGTGGTGGGGGGAGGCTGAAGACTCGAGGGTCACGTGACCCAGAGACCTCTGCCCAGCCCTATCCCCTCTCAAAAGCATCTCCAGAGATCGACCCTCTGGTGGGGAGAAAAGAGCCAAGTGCCCCCACCTGGGGGCACTGTGGGGACACTCCTCACCAAAGGCCACTTGTCTGCTACCTTCATCCTCAAATTTCTACCCACGCCCTGAGATCTATGGTAAGGGAGGAAAGGGTTAGGTGTTTTTTTTGTTTGTTTGTTTTGTTGTTGTTGTTTTTTGAGGCAGAGTTTCGCTCTGTCGCCCAGGCTGGAGTGCAGCAACGCAACCTGGCTCATTGCAGCCTCCGCCTCCTGGGTTCAAGCGATTCTTACGCCTCAGCCTCCCGGAGTAGCTGGGATTACAGGCGCCCGCCACCCCACCGGCTTAATTTTCGTATTTTTAGTAGACACGGGATTTCGCCATGGTGGCCAGGCTGGTCTCAAACTTCTGACTTCAGGTGATCCACCCCACTCCGCCTCCCAAAGTGCTCGGATTACGGGCGTGAGCCACCGCGCCCGGCCTGCCCGTGTTTGTAAATGAGGGGTAGGTCAGAGTTGGGTAGGCTTCCTCCCCTTGTCTTTAGGATAGAAACATAAAAAGAAAAAAAAATAAGGAGGAAAAGAAACAGAAAATGAGACAATGAGACAATGATACTTCATCTATTAAAAACAGCAAATGAACAAGTATTACTAATAATAGGGTGGTCAGGCCTCATTAAATGAAGAGAGAGGGGAAGGATGGCTCAGGGCGAGGACGAGGAGGGGGCTTCAGTCACCCCTCCCAGATTTCTCAATTTTTGGTTCATTTTCTTCTCTCTCGGGGACTCTGCCCTGAAACCCTTGGGGTATCTATTCCACCCCTTCTTGGTGTCTGTCTCTGCCTCTGGGTCTGTTTCTCTCTCCCTCTCTGCTTTTTTTTTTTGAGATGGAGTTTCGCTTTTGTTGCCCAGGCTGGAGTGCAATAGCACGATCTCAGCTCACCGCAACCTCTGCCTCCTGGGTTGAAGCGATTCTCCTGCCTCAGCCTCCTGAGTAGCTGGGATTACAGGCATGTGCCACCATGCCCAGTTAATTTTGTATTTTTAGTAGAGACAGAGTTTCTCCATGTTGGTCAGGATAGTCTTGAACTCCCGACCTGAGGTGATCCGCCCACCTCAGCCTCCCAAAGTGCTGGGATTACAGGCATGAGCCACCACTCTGTTGCCCAGGCTGGGGTGCAGTGGCGTGTTCTCAGCTCACTGCAACCTCCACCTCCTGGGTTCAAGCAATTCTCCTGCCTCAGCCTCCTGAGTAGCTGGGACTATAGGTGAGTGCCACCACTCCCAGCTAATTTTAGTAGAGCTGGGGTTTCACCATGTTGGCCAGGCTAGTCTTGAACTACTGACTTCAAGTGAGCTGCCCCCATCGGCCTCCAAAAGTGTTGAGATTACAAGCGTGAGCCACCATGCCCGGCCTTCAAGAATCACATTTCTGAACCTTCAACTCACATCCATCTCCAGCCTACATTAGTCCTAACTAAGTCACAACCTTACTTCAGCCCACACCCTGCCAAAAGCTGGATCAATGCTTAAAGTCATCCTACCCCAGTCCCAGTCTTAATTCTACCTTTGGCCTAACCTGACTCTGACCTCAGCTATATCTCTAACCCTAACTCTGTTATAAATTCTGACTGTCCTTAACCCCAACGCTGTCCCCAACCTTAAACCTATGGCTTGTTCTTACCCATGATTCCAATCGTGGCCTAATTCTATCTCTAATGACTGTCACCCTGATGCTAAGTCTGATGATCATGGCCCTGTTATACCCCAAGCCTACACCTTAACCCTGGACCTGACTGGAGGCTCACCCTGACCTTGATCTCAGCTATAATCCCAGTTCAGTCTTAGATGTAAACATAGCCCTAATTTTTGGCTATAGTCCTAGCCTTAACTTCGATTCTAGCTATAGCCAGTCTTAACTCTACACCCAGTTTTTACCCTGATCTCATACTTGACCCTAACCTTGACCATGGGCATAATCCAAACACCAAGGCTAGTTGTCATCTCTACCTGAATCTAATGAATCTTTTTTTTTTTTTTTTTTTTTTGAGACAGAGTCTTACTCTGTCACCTAGGCTGGAGTGCAGTGGCACAATCTTGGTTCCCTGCAACCTCCGCCTCCCAGGCTCAAGCAATTCTTGTGCCTCAGCCTCTTGAGTACCTGGGACTACGGGCACCTGCCACCAAACCTGGCTAATTTTTAAACATTTTTATTTATTTATTTATTTATTTTTTGAGACGAAGTCTCACTCTTGTCGCCCAGGCTGGAGTGCAATGGCGTTGTCTCGGCTCACTGCAGCCTCTGCCTCTTGGGTTCAAGAGATTCTTCTGCCTCAGTCTCTTGGGTAGCTGAGATTACAGGCGCCTGCCACCACGTCTGGCTAATTTTTTTTGTATTTTCTTTTTTTTTTTTTCTGAGACGGAGTCTCGCTCTGTCACCCAGGCTGCAGTGCAGTGGCGCGATCTCGGCTCACTGCAAGCTCCGCCTCCCAGGTTTATGCCATTCTCCTGCCTCAGCCTCCCGAGTAGCTGGGACTACAGGCGCCCGTCACCTGGCCCGGCTAATTTTTTTTGTATTTTAGTAGAGATGGGGTTTCACCGTGTTAGCCAGGATGGTCTCAATCTCCTGACCTCGTGATCTGCCCGTCTCGGCCTCCCAAAGCGCTAGGATTACAGGCGTGAGCCACCGCACCCGGCCTTTTTTTGTATTTTCAGTAGAGACAGGGGTTTCACCATGTTGGCCAGGCTGGTCTCAAACTCCTCATCTCAGGTGATCCACCCGCCTGGGCCTCCCAAAGTGCTGGGATTACAGGCGTGAGCCACCGTGCCCAGCCCTGCTCTTCCTCTAGGTCTTTACTCACATGTCACATTTTCTTTTTCTTTTTTTTTTTTTTTTGAGACGGAGTCTCGCGCTGTGTCACCCAGGCTGGAGTGCAGTGGCGATCTCGGCTCACTGCAAGCTCCGCCTCCCAGGTTCACACCATTCTCCTGCCTCAGCCTCCGAGTAGCTGGGACTACAGGCGCCCGCCACCACGCCCGGCTAGTTTTTTGTATTTTTAGTAGAGACGGGGTTTCACCATGTTAGCCAGGATGGTCTCGATCTCCTGACCTCGTGATCCGCCCGTCTCGGCCTCCCAAAGTGCTGGGATTACAGGCTTGAGCCACTGCGCCCGGCCAACACATGTCACATTTTCAGTGCAGCCTTTCCTGTGTACTTTATTGGAAGCTGCAGTGTCCCCTCTTCCAGTACTTTCAATTTTCCTTCTCTACCTTATTTTTCTTCATAACATATATTAGTCATCTAGTGTACTGTATAATTTATTCATTTATTTTGGCTATTGTTTCTTTTCCCCAGTACCGTATAAACTCCCTGGGATAGGGAAATTTGTTTTCTTTTGTTTTCTGGTGAACCCTCAGTGTTTAGAATAGTCCTTGGCCCATGGTAGATGCTTAGTAACTTTTTGTTTTTTTTCTGTCACCCAGGTTGGAGTGCAGTGGAGGAATCTCGGCTCACTGCAACCTCCACCTCCTGGGTTCAAGTGATTCTCCTGCCTCAGCTTCCCGAGTAGCTGGGATTACCGGTGCCTGCCACCGCGTCCAGCTAATTTCTGTATTTTCAGTAGGGACAGGGTTTCGCCATCTTGGCCAGGCTGGTCTTGAACTCCTGACCTTGTGATCCACCAGCCTTGGCCTCCCAAAGTGTTGGGATTACAGGCATGGGCCACCGAGCCCGGCCAATAAATATATGCATTTTAAATGACTAGGTACTTCCTGAGAAGGATGCAGCTCCCGTTTCCATACAGTTGGAAGCTCATTGGTTAAGAGAAAGAACAGTGAAGAGGGAATGGGGTCGAGATGGCCACAGGTTTCTGGAGAGTAAAGCTGAGTGGTCAATTACTACTAGCCAACTGAGGGTCCTACTCTGCTCCTAACCGAAACCGTAATTCACCCCTGTGACCGCTCCAACTCTAGCCAGTAACTCACCCGTCTCTTTTGGTTCACGTTGCCTACCTGGAGGTGCTAGATCTTTCCACCTGCAGGGAGAGCAGCTGATAAATGCCAAAGCATGGGTCCTGTGTCTGGCTTGTCTGTGGAACTAGGGGACACCCATATCTTCCCTCTCCCTCCTCCTCTTCCTTGGGGCTCTGAGTCTCTGGTTCAGCTGAAAATGAGGTGAAGGTCAAGAGGGAGATCCTCGATAGTAAGGTTGGAACTGAGGATGAGGATAATGGTGAGGCAGGGGGCTATGAGAATCGGCACTGGTCATACAGGTGGTGACCAAGAAAAAGGATAGAGAAGGCCATAGAGATGGAATAACTGAAATAAAACTGGAGCTTGGGGGCCAGGCACGGTGGCTCGCCTGTAATTCCAGGACTTTGGGAGACCGAGGCAGATGGATCACCTCAGGTCAGGAGTTCGAGACCAGCCTGGCAAACGTGGCAAAAACCCCATCTCTACTAAAAGTACAAAAATTAGCCGGGCGTGGTGGTGGGTGCCTGTAGTCCCAGCTACTCGGGAGGCTGAGGCAGGAGAATCGCTTGAACTCGGGAGGCAGAGGTTGCACTGAGCCGAGATCGCACCATTGCACCCCAGCCTGGGTGACAGAGCGAGACTGTCTCAAACTAAACAAAAACAAAAACAAACCTGGAGAGTGAAAAAAAAACAAACAAAGGAGACAGAACACACATAAAGTCAGCAAGTGAGATATACATGCACATAAACACAGAGATGGACAGAGAGAGAGGGGGTGCAACCACGGGGAGAAAGTGTGGCCTCTCTCAGCATCTATTCCATTCTCCTAGTGCACCTTTCTGCAACTGCAGCGGCTGGAGGGCTCAAAACTACATTTCCCAGAACGCCTTGTGGCTGCGCCTGTGGACGAAAGTTAGGTTCCACCAATCAGGTGCCTCCGCGGGAAGCTTGAATTTCTTACCGAAGTAAGCTGAGCGAGAGGCAGCCCGGAGGCCAGTGCAGATTCCTGCGAGACGCTGCGGTGGCGGAACGGGCTACCGGCGTCCTGATCGCGCAGGAGGAACAGCAGTTCCTGGGCGGCCCTTTCTGGGCGCTGGATTTGAAAGTACCCTGGAGGCTCAGCCTGGATTCTGTTTCTTCTGAGAGGCTCTGTGTCCCTTAATAAGTCCTTTTTGTTTACACTGTCCCAAGTGAATTCTGTTCGCTGCCTCTGGGCAACGATGGGTGACGGAGAAATAGATGCAGACACGGCCAGACACAGGGAAAGTGATTCAGGGAGACACACAGAAACCCCATCCCTCCGAAGAGACAAGGAGAAAGACAATTCTGCAGAGGTGGGATTCAGATGCAGGAAAAAAAAAAAAAATCAATGGGAGGAGGAAGACCTGGTTAGACAGACACTCGGAGAAATACAGAAGGTAACAGGCAGAGAGGAGTGAGAGGCAAGGGCAGGTGGGCCAGAAACAGGGACACAGAGACCTCACCAGAATGCTGGCATGAAGGTGTTGGTTGAGAGGCCTCATTTTACATTGTTATTTATTTACTTATTTATTTATTTATTTTGAGACAGACTCTCGCTGTGTCTCCCAGGCTGGAGTGCAGTGGTGCAATCTTCCCTCACTGCAACTTCCACCTGCGATTCTCCTGCCTCAGCCTCCCGAGTAGCTGGGATTACAAGCGTCCGCCGCCACGCCTGGCTAATTTTTATATTATTAGTAGAGACGGGATTTCGCCATGTTGGCCAGGCTGGTCTCGAACTCCTGACCTCAAGTGATCCACCCGCCTTGGCCTCCCAAAGTGCCGGGATTACAGGTGTGAGCCACCGCTCCCGGCCCAAGAGGCCTCTTTAGAGAACAGACTTCTCTGAAGGCATGGCAGTTGAAAGCAGGAGAATAGAGGGGACTTTGGAGAGATCTCTGACTTGCCAGACTCTCCGAGTTCAGTGGCAGATGGGAGCGAGCATTTGTCTGGCAGAACGTCTCTTTGTCCCAGCGCCTATTCCCAGCCCAAAGCTTCGTCAGCTCTGACTGCGGAGGGGGTAGTGCCCCTGAAAGTGTTTCCCATTCTCCATCACTTGCCCCTCAGGCCTTGTCCCCCCAAAACCAGCCCCCACTTGACAGCTTGGTAGGAGTGAGAACAGTGACTCAACCGGTTTTAATGCGTGAGGCAGATTCCAGGAGTAGTAGTGACTGACTGAGGAACTAAGAGGAGTTGGGGATGGCAAGAGGGACAGAAGGACTGCAAAACAGGGACACCAAGGGAAAAAGAGAGGGAAACGTAGGGACAGAAAGCAGGGAGAGTGTGAGGCAGAGAAAGGGGAGACTGAGGGACATAGTAGAGAAACTAGGGGCATGGAGAGGGAGGGATCCAGGGGCTGAGAGAGGGGACAGAGGGGAGACAGAGGTGGGGGACAGAGAGACAGAGAGGAGGGATAGAGGGACAGAGGAGGAGGACAGAGAGAGGGAGGATGAATAGAGAGAGGGAGACAGGGATGGGGAGACAGAGGGACAGAGTGGGGGCAGAGGGACAGAAGGAGGGAGGATGGAGGAACAGAGAGGGGACAGAGGGATGGGGGGCACAGAGGGACAGAGTGGAGGGCAGAGGGACAGAGGGAGGGAGGATGGAGGAACAGAGAGAGGGGACAGAGGGATGGGGGGCACAGAGGGACAGAGAGGGGTGACAGAAGGGCAGAGAGGAAAGGGATACAGGAGTTACAGGCAGTAAGTTGGGCATGTCCCAGTTGGGATTCCAGATGGTGGACACCCTGGCTCCTTTAACCAATTCTGGCTTTTTTTGTGTTGCCCCCGAGATTTCTTTTTGCTTTCTTCCACCTAAGGTTGCCAGGTAAAATACAGGATGCCCACTTTCATTTGAATTTTAGATAAGCAACAATTCATATTGTAGCATACTTATTGCCCAAATATTGCATGGGACATTTTTACACTTTTTTTTTTTTTGAGATGGAGTTTCACTCTGTCACCCAGGCTGGAGTGACATGGTGTGATCTCGGCTCACTGCAACTTCTGCTTCCTGGGTTCAAACGATTCTCCTGCCTCAGCCTCCCGAGTAGCTGGAACTACAGGCATGAGACACCACACCTGGCTAATTTTTGTATTTTTAGTAGAGATGGAGGTTTCATCATGTTGGCTAGGCTGGTCTCAAACTCCTGACCTCAGGTGATCTGCCCACCTCGGCCTCCCAAATTGCTGGGATTATAGGTGTGAGCCACCGCGCCTGGCCTAAAAACTTCTTCTTTTAATCTGAAATTCAAATGCCACTGGACACACAGTATTTTTATTTGCTAAACCTTGGCAACCTTATTTCCATCACTTTCCAGTTTCTGTTTCTTTCTCATTTTCTGTTTGTGTGTGTCTGCCTCTCCCTCTCTTCTAGTCCATCTCTACCTTCTCTATTCTCCTTCGTCTGTTTTTTATTTTTGTGTGAGACAGGGTCTTCCTGTGTTACCCAGGCTGGAGTGCAGTGGTGTGATCTCACTGCAATCTCTGCCTCCAGGGATCAAGCGATCGTGCCACCTCAGCCTCCAAAGGAGCTAGGACTACAGGCATGTGCCATCACACCTGGCTAACTTTTGTGTTTTTTGTAGAAACAGGGTTTCGTCATGTTGCCCAGGCTGGCCTCAAACTCCTGGGCTCACGAGATTCTCCCACCTCTGCCTCCCAAAATGCTGGGATTACAGGCATGAGCCACCGCGCCGGGCCTCCCCTTCCTCTCTTAATGACCTGGCCCCTCTGATGTGTAGAGACCTCTCTTGAGACACCCCCACCAGGTCCCTGCCTAGGCCTCTTCCTCCCTCCTTCCCCCTTCCTAGCCCTCTTTCTAGGACTGTCTCTCTGCTCCAGGCAACTTCTCTGTCTTCTTCCTTCATCTCTCTTCTCACTCAGATCCCCCACCTTTGCAAATCTCTCTACGCCCCATTCACCCCCGCCCAGAGAAGAAGGTTTGGGGGCTTTGAGGGAGCTAGGAATCTCCCATTACTCACCTTCATCCTGACTTCATCTCCTTTCCTTTCCGTTTCCTGGGCCAGAGAGATCATGAGGGTTTTCCAAAGCCACACAGCAGAACAGAAACACCCGCCCTCTCCTTCCAAATCCTTTCCAACTTCCTAGCTTCTTGGTGGCAAATTCCTTTACTCTTCCTGAAAACAGTCTGGCTTGGCAATGTTTGAGGGTCACAGGCCAGTACCAGAGGCGCCTGTGGCTTATGGGATGGTAGACTTTTGGGCACCTATGACGTGCTGAGAGTGAGGGATATGGCCCGTGGGCTATAAATACAAGAACAGTGATGTGTCCTGGGCATCACCATATCCCTAGGCCCAGAACACAGTAGGTGTTCAATAAATACCTGTTGAATGAATGAATGAATGAGTGGATGGACACACCTCCAGCAGCTGGAGCCTCATCTGCACGTCTGCCCTCGTTCTCTTCATCCCTACGGCTCTTGCTTACTTTATCCTAGCCTGAGTCCCCCTTCTCCTTCCATCCCCCTCTGTTGGGCTTGTCCTTCTCTGGAGTCCTGTTATTGTTATTTTTATCAGCTGGAGGGGGTCTCTGGTGACTACAATGTGCTGAGCATTTTCCCTATGTGAGATACTAAAGGGGTGAGTCACATGTAGAATCCTTCTGGAATATACTAGAAGGCAAGTACAGTTTTCTAGGGCGTTTTCCAGATGTGGAGATTGGGAGCCAGGGAGAGGAAGCGAAGTGCCTTGGGTCACATCAGAATCCAAGCATCTGGCCTCACCCCACCCCGCCTCCTTGGTCTTGGTCTCTTTTGTTTCTCTGTCATCTGCCAAGCTGCATCTCTGACACCTCCAAAATGTAAGGCAATTACTTATCTTTTTTTTTTTTTTTTGAGGCAGGGTCTTGCTCTGTTGCCCAGCCTGGAGTGCAGTGGTGCAATCACAGCTCACTGCAGCCTCGACCTCTCAGGCTCAAGTGATCCTCCTGCCTCAGCCTCCTGAGTAGCTGGGACTATAGGCATGTACCACCACACCTGGTTCATTTTTAAGTTTTTTGAGACAGAGTCTCAAACTCCTGGGCTCAAGTGATTCTCCTGGCTCAAGCAATTCTCCTGCCATGGCTTCCCAAAGTGCTGGGATTACAGGTATGAGCCACCATGTCTGGCCAGGCTAATTTTTTTTTTTTTTTTTTTTTTATGAGACAGAGTCTCGCTTTGTTGCCCAAGCTGGTGTGCAGTGGTGTATTCTTGGCTCACTGCAGTCTCCACTTCCCGGGTTCCAGTGATTCTCCTGTCTCAGTGTTCTGCGTAGCTGGGATTACAGCTGCCTGCCACCATGTCCAGCTAGTTTTTGTATTTTTTTTTTTTTTTTGAGACGGAGTCTCGCTCTGTCACCCAGGCTGGAGTGCAGTGGCCGGATCTCAGCTCACTGCAAGCTCCGCCTCCCGGGTTTACGCCATTCTCCTGCCTCAGCCTCCCGAGTAGCTGGGACTACAGGCGCCCGCCACCTCGCCTGGCTAGTTTTTTGTATTTTTTAGTTGAGATGGGGTTTCACCGTGTTAGCCAGGATGGTCTCGATCTCCTGACCTCGTGACCCGCCCGTCTTGGCCTCCCAAAGTGCTGGGATTACAGGCTTGAGCCACCGCGCCTGGCCTAGTTTTTGTATTTTTAGTAGAGACATGGTTTCATCACGTTGGTTAGGCTAGTCTCGAACTCCTGACCTCATGATCCGCCCGCCTCAGCCTCCCATAGTGCTGGGATTACAGGTGTGAGCCACCGCACCCGGCCAGGCTAGTAATTTTAAAATATTTGCTCAGGGGCTGCAAACGTCCAGAACCTAGGCATGTGACATAAATGAGCAGTGCAGGTCAGGAAGGGGCTAAGCCTCTCTGCCCTGGGTGAGTGGCAGTGGCGGCCCCAGGCCAGCCCATTGTGGGCAGGTGGCAACTGCAATCGAAGCTATCACATGGCATTTCTCAAGAGGGTCTTGAAACCCATGTTTTCAGAAGTCTCCCAATGTTTAAATGCCGGCAACAATCCCACCAAACACTGTTCGGGTCAAATGAAATTATGGGTACCGCACCTGCCTGTTGGCCGATGGTCTGCAACCTCTGAATTCACTTTAGTCCCATGTGTCAGGTTTTGTGTTAAGAAGAATTTCCCAATTCCAGTAGACTATATGCTCCAAAAAGCCAGAGATACCTGCGTCTGTTTTGTTCATTGCTTTATCTTCAGCACCTAGAACAGTGCCTTATGCATCATAGATCTTCAGTAATCATTTTAAAAAAGTGAATAGTGTATTGATCCAAGCATAAGCCATATGATGTAGAAATAACAATTTAAAAAATCCCCATTTTACAGATGGGGACATGAAGGCTCAGAGGAACAAAGGACTCAGGGTAACACAGCAGCACTGGGATCTAAACCCGTAGCTCACCTGACTCGAAAACCTCGACCTTGGCCTATCCTGATTCTACCTGGTGTTGTGTATTTGCAGGGCTGTGTGTGGAGATGTGTGTCCAAGAGCCTGTCTGTGGGACTGTGGCTCTGTGTATGTGTGTGGTCGTGGTGGTGGTGGTGTCGGTTCTCCTGACTGGACACTGAGGCCCTGGAAGCTAATTTTTTTTTTTTTTGTTTTGAGACAGTCTTGCTTTGTTGCCCAGGCTGGAGTGCAATGGTGTGATCTTGGCTCACTGCAACTTCTGCCTCCCAGGTTCAAGCAATTCTCCTGCCTCGGCCTCCCAAGTAGCTGGGACTACAGGCATGTGCCACCATGCCTAGCTAATTTTTTTGTATTTTAGTAGAGACTGGGTTTCACCATGTTGGCCAGGCTGGTCTCGAACTCCTGAGCTCTGGTGATCTGCCCACCTCGGCCTCCCAAAGTGCTGGGATTACAGGCGTGAGCCACCGCGCCTGGCCCCTGGAAGCTAAACTTGAGCACCTGCTTCTCTCAAGCACAGCTGCTCCGGATGCTCACACTGTCCAGAGACAATAGTCCTCCCTCCCCAGCTCCCCCATCTGGGAGCATCCTCAGGGGTCCCCCCACCCTCTTCCCCTAAATGCCCAGAGCCCTGGGGGAAAGGGGGAAAGAATTTAGGATGAGGGTGGAGGTGCAGGGAGGAGGGAGAGGGAAGGGGATGGGTTAAGAAGGAGTGTGTGATGTCAAGCAAAAAAGACAACATTAGACACAGATGCTGAGATGGCGTTTATCGCGGCAAAAAAAGGTGAAGTCGCCGAGGGGGAAGGGGTGGGGAAAGGGGGTGTGGTGGGATCTGGGGTGGGGGCCATGGAAGCTAATACATGGTGCACTAGGTCACACAACGGACACTGGGGGTGGGTGAGTGGGTGGGGAGGGCGTGGCCCAGGCATGGCAATGTGGGGAGTGGGAGGAGACGGCAGTGCGCCCCAGCCAGGAGCTTCTGGAGGTGGTGGGGAGGAGGCGGGCGGCGTCTCTGGTCGCAGAGGATGGAAGGAATCAGTTAGAGGGGGTTGAATGGAGGCACTGGAGGCATGGCCACATTCCAAGAAACGGAATGAAGGAGTGGGACAGCAGGCAGGGGGCAGCCTGGGGCCTGGGCCTTTTAATCTAAGGACTGGGGAGAACCAAGGGGACCTTAGAGGTCCTCCAGTCCTCCCCATCTTTCAAGAGGGAGAACAAGCCTGGAGAGGAGGCTACCTTAAGGTCCTAAGAAGGATTTAGCAATCGGTTCTCCAAAGATGGCCCTACAGCTTCCCCTGCCCCGCATTCTTCTCCTACCCTGTCTCCAACAGAGAAGGGGGAAGAGAGGTTCTAGCTCCTCTGACTCCACCGTTATCTCACGGAGGCTCCTCAGGAAAATTGGAGGATGAATCCATTTCACAGAAGGGGAAAACGGAGGCATCCTGCCAGACTACACCTTTCCACACCTCTCCCACCTCCCTGCTGGGAAATTTATGCACCCCATCCCTCTAGAGTAATACTGATAGCTTGAAATCCTTAGCGATGGGGGCAGGTGAGAGGACACACCTTAAGATTCTCCCAAATGGACCCGGGATGTGGGCCATGCCTCCAGTGGCCTGAGATGCCAACATAAAGAAAAAAAAATGACTCCCCACGTCCCCTGGCTCAAACCCAGTACAAAAGTGACTATTTACAATGAAGGCGTGGGGAGTGTGTGGGGGGCACAGGAAGGAGGGGGTCAGAGTGAGCACTCCATTTGAGGGAGGCCACGCCCCTGGACCCGCCTTTTAAAGGGACAAAGCCAAACAGCAGAGATATTATAGAGGATCTCAATCCCCAGGGTGGGGCAGACCCTAGGGGTGAGGGATGGGGGTGGGGCATGGGATGGGGTGCGGGTGGGGAGGCATGGGTGGTGGGAGGAAATGGAGGAAAGGTAGCAACTGCCCCTAGCCTCCCCCCTCCCCGCTGCCGGACACACAGTTTTCCGTGGGATGAACACAGAAAGGGTTAATCAAAAAGAGTTCGATGAGCGAGTCTGACGGTCGAGTGGGGCGGGCTGGAGCAATGAGGCCGCAGGTCCCGGTGGCCGGTGGTGATGGAGTCACTTAGAAGATGAGAGGTTGGTGGTTTTGGGGGGAAAGGTGGGGTAGGGAAAGGGGTGGGGGAGGGGGGGTTAGGCAGTCCCCCCCAGTTATCTCTGGGAGACAAGTGTCCTGGACTGGTTGAGAAGGGATTAAAAACCAGCAGCCTTCACCACCATAAGCCCGCAGATTCTTTTCCCATTTCCCTCCCTGCCACCCAGCAATCTCCAATGCAACTTGAAGGGGACACTAAGACGGACCATACACACGAGCAGCAGCGCCCAGAGAGAAACCCTCTCCAACCACAGCGTGGAGACAGCTGACCACAGTGCAAAGGGATCACGATAGCAGGGCTGGGTGCTGTCACCCCAGCAAACCAGCGTCCCTGGCCCACCTGTGCCCCAACTTGGGTATCGCGATCCTGTTCTCCCCATCGTGACATCCAGTCCAGGCTTTCAAGACAGCCAGCCCGAGTTCCAGACGGCGGGGGCAGGTGCCTTCGAAGGCCTGGCTGGCTGTCCCGACAGGCGTGCACTCAGTCAGCAGCCTGGACGCCCCAACTGCCATCCTCATAGCCACTCTTGTTAATACTTTTGCCACTGCACAGCCTATCACAGCCTCTAATCCCGGTCCTGAAACAGCAATCATCCATTCAAGGGGACTCCTCTCATTTTCCAAACAATTGGCCACCAATCAAAACCAAGTAAGGAGGAGGATGTGGGATGGAGGAACAGGGAGGAGAAACAGAACGAGGGAATACTGAAGGATTTGGTGGTCCAGAGGAGAGAGGAAATACACCTTGGAGATAAGCTGCACCCTACTTTTCCAAGTAGAGGTCCCCAACCCTCTGTAGGTTGGCTTTTATCAAGATCCACTTGGGATACCCATAATTCCCACCTACAAGTCCAGGGTAGGTGTTAGGGCTGATGAAAATGGCAAAGCCATTGCCTTCTGATCACCACCCCTAATAATTATTGCAGTGAAGCCTCCTTGCCCATGTAGAGATGGCTGGGACAGGGCGGAAGAAGTTGGCTGGGCAGGTTGGCTCAGAGCCCCCTGAGATGGGGGATGACGGAGGTTAATTTGGCACACTGAACCCCCTCTTCTCATAGGTGCTTTGAGGTCCTTCTCTTGAATCCAGTTGGTACCGCCCCTTGGGCTAGTAGAGGGGGAGTTGAGCTTGTCTCCTTCTCCCCGGTTTCCATAGATTTGCCAGGAAGTTGGCAAGTGGGATTCTCCTTGGCTGGTGGAATTTGGGGGGATCCAAAAGGATAGGGGTAAGCTGAAAAGGAGAGCTTTTTTCTGTCTTTTTTTTTTTCTTACAAAGATTCTAAGAAAAACTCAGGATGGGGGGGCTTTGGAAGGGGGACCCAATTTAGCCCCATGTCCATACTTTTTCAATGCCTCTTAGGGACCTCCTCAAAGAGAAATGGTCCAATTTCCTCCCCTCTATCCAAGGTCCTCTCCCCACAGAGCGGCTCAGTTCCAAGGAAGTTTGGCACTTTTTTTTTTTTTTTTTTTTAAATGGGGAAACTGGGGAGAGAGAGTTGAGACATTTGAGGAGAGGAGGAAGACAGACAGAGACTAAGATAGAGACAGGACAGAAAACAATGGGAACCACACAGAAGAAAAAAAAAGAAAGTCATAGGGAGCCAGACAAAGAAAGGGGGGAAGACGCTTGGAGAAGGTATGGGAAGCTAGAGGGCAAATGAGAAGGAATCGGGAGACAATTCAATGCAGCAAACACTTATTAAGCACCTACTTGGTGCTGAAGAGAAGGGTGCAAGGAGGCCACTCAGAGACTCTGAGATCGGATTGGCTAATAGGGAGACAGGGAAAAAAAAAGAGGTGATGGGTTTTTCAATAATCCCCATCCCTGGCCCCACATCTGTGTCCCCTCTGGACAAACTGCAGCACAAAAGATTGAGGTCAGATTGCAGAAGAGACTTTCAAGAGATGGCAAAGATGGTAGAGTGAGTTTCCCAGGGTAAGATGGGGAAAGGTGTGTGGCTCTCCACTCACCAACATGGTGAGCAAACTAGCTCACTGAGCTAGCAAACTATACCTTTCAGATCGCCCTGGCTGGCTGGGTAGGGGGTCCTCAAGAAATATGAATAGGGAGGGGTTGTTACACAGACATTCCAAGCAAACACTTTGCAGGAGGCCCAGCCTCCAGAGATGTGTCTGTGTGAGAGGAGTCCTGGACCCGGCTGATTGGGACCCAGACTCCAGCGAATGGGTTTGTAGAAAGTGGCTGCCAAGCAAAGGATGCAAATGATATGCAAATGAGCCCATTCAGATCCCACCTCCCCACTCCCAGACCTTACTTCACCTCTCCCTGGCTCCTTCCCCTCCTCATAGGGGCCTGGGGGGCTGTAGAGGGATATTCCAGCTAGATACTGTAATACTCGCGTGCAGGTAGAGATACTGTGAAATACTGTAAGGTCTTTTGAGAGGTGGAGGGGAGCAATGCTGCCCCCACCTCTAACCCCAAGAGCCCCCAACGGTAGTAGAAGATATGTACAAAGTTACATCAAGAATTGTTTTGGCACTCAGATCTCCATCTGGGTTCAGTCTGGAGATTAGGGGTGGGGCAACAACAATGGGAAGTGGGGGATGGGGAGGGGGAAGTGGGGCCTGCCCCTCACCCTGGAGATGACAAGGGCATGGAAAAAGTCACCCCAGTGCCCAAGTTACAGCCTCCCATTGGGTGGAAGGGCCGGGGTGGGAAATTCAGTGCAAGGTACCTCGAAGGCTATTGCTTTCTAGGGATTTTCACATTTTGATTTGGGGGTGGCTCTCTAGCAAGGGAGAGGGATCTCCTAGGCTTTAGGGGCAAGAATTGTCTCTGTGGCTTTTCTTCCCTCCTTTTTTAGGAGAGAGACAAGGAGGCTGGATTTCCCCCAAAGTCATAGAGAGGAGAAGGGTCTGGAAGACCTAGGAGGGGGACAAATGGGGGAGAGGGTGGGCATGGGGCGCCCCTCCCCCAGAGATGCTGATGATGGAACCAGGGCACTGGGCGCCCTGCTTTGGGTTGGAGAAAGTGGAGGTGGTCTCCAAGGAGGAGGGGGAGATGGGTGGGGGTAGAGGGAGGTCTTAGCTATCCTAGTCTATAGGGTTGTCAGGCCCTGAAATCTCAGTCTGCCAACAGGTCCTTAGAGCTGACCACAGCCACAGCACTCAGGGAGCCACTCCCAAACCAACTCTCAAGGCCGCCTGGCTTGTCAGACTCCATCAGAACCTTCTAGTTCTCCAGAGCCCCTGGTGAGCACACCAAAACATTCTGATCCATCAGACATCACTAAAGCATGCCAGCTTGCTGGAAGCCACCAAACCAATCTAACCTATCAGACCACACAAAGCATTCTGGTCCAAGGGACCCTTCCATGGCTCACTGAACTCTACACCGGGCCACACTGGCCTGACAGAGCCACCACACATTTGGCTCACCCAATTCAACGAAACAAAGCCACGCAGACACAGGCATGCACACAAAAGGCAGGGGTGGGAAGGGAGGTCTTTAACAGTAGTTTGCACTAGGTCCATCTCCCACCCCTCCCTCCAGGGCGAGTTCGCAGACTTGACGTGTTTGAATGGAGATGACCCTGACAATATTGGGTTTTTTTCCCTTAGAGTTCTCCAGATTGGATCCAAGTCCCGTGCCTTATTCTCTTCCTAGGAAGACCCCCAGGCCAACACCCACCAAAGAAGGGTGTGGAGGGAGAAGGCAGGTCAGAGACTGGTCACTGTCCAATACAGGAAGTACATGCTTCAGTCTAATGACATCACAGGAAGTGACCTCTAGGCACCACCAGAAGTACATCTTCCCATGATATCACCAAAGTGACCTTCAAGGAAGAACTCATTGAGACATCACAGGAAGTACCTGCTCTCTTACGTTCACAGGAAGTAACCTCTGGGGAACTGCTTCCTGTGACATCATAAGAAGCGCCTAGAAGCACCCCAGAAAGTACTCAGTGACATCACAACAGAGGCCCTCATTGCCATTACTCTAAACCATCAGAGATACCACACCAAGTTGATCCAGCCTCTTGCGAGTCTTGCCCACAGGACTGGCCCAATCCCAGAGCTGGCATCCTTCCCAGCAGCACCGTCCCTGCCCCCCATACAACCTGACAACAAAAGAGTGAACATTCCCACCTAGAGGGACAGCTCCAGTGGGAGGAGAGTAGCTGAGAAGATCTGGGAACTCTGGGGTCCCTGCTCCAAATGCCCCATTTCAGCTCAGACGCCTCTGCTACCTCTACTCCCATGGCTTCCCTCAGATCTAGAACTGAAAGCAGAGAGGTGGGGTATTGTGTTTTGGGGAAGCCCCTCATTCTGGATGACCCAGAGGCTCCCTCCCCTCCTCCCATATGGAAACAAAAACTTATAAAGGGGGAAAAATCCTTACCAAAAAAAAAGAAAAAAAAAAAAGGAGGGAAAGAAAGAGAAAATAACGCTTTGTTTTCTATTAAAATCAACAAAATGCAATATATACAGATATCACACAGACCTGGGCCCTGGGACAGGAAGGGTCAGGCCCAGCCAAGCACAGGGAGGGAGGAAGGAGGGGTCAGTTCCGGGCTGGGGAGGGGGCTTCTGAGCCCCCTTCCCAACCGTCACTCAATCCTGCCTATGACTACCAGAAGGGGAGGGTGCAGTCGGGCCTACCCCAGCCCCATCCCAAGAGGAGCAGGACTACACCAAGCTGAGGTCAGGAGTTGGGGGGAGGAGGAGAGGGAGGAGGAGGAGATGGGAGGAGAGAGAAGGGTGGGAGCACACACCACAGGCCTCATCCCACTTTCTGGGGGTTTGAGGCCCTCACTCCCTGCTCGTAGGTGACCCGCTGACTGATGAGGTATTGAGCGGCTTGCGTGGCCGCGGGGCTGCCCGTGATGGTGACCCGCCGGTTCCGCGTGCCTGGCAGGAACTCGCCCTTCTTGGAGATCTGGATGCGAGCGCCCGTCAGCTCCTGGTACTCCACCAACGTCTTGCCCCCCTTCCCCAGGATGGCTCCCACCAGGTTCTCAGGCACCGCAATCTCCACCAGCTCCTTGGCACTCTCAGCCGCCAGCTTCTCCGCTGTCAGGAAGCCCCCGGCCGCACCGGCCGCGGCTGCAGCGGCCACCAGCGGACCGCCCCCTCCGCCCGCCCCGCCGCCCGCCCCGGCCCCGAGGTAGCCGTTGGCGGCTGCGGCCAACGCAAAGGACCCCAGGGCTCCGGGAGGCGGGGGCGGTGGCGGGGCGGCCCCTCCAGCTGGCCCGGCCCCGGCCTCGCCCGCGTAGGATGCCAGGAGGTTGGCGGCGGCAGCGGCTGCGGGGTTGGCCCCGGCGGCCACGGCAGCCAGGACGCCGGAGGCTGCGGCCGAGTTGAGGCCCAGGCCCAGGGAGTTGGTGTTGTAGCCGTAACTGGCCAGCGTGTTAAGCGCCGTGCTGATGGCCAGCAGGTCGGTGCCTGAGAAGGCGGGCAGCGCGGCGGGAAAGGCTCCCACGCCAGCCAGCCCGGCGGGGCCCAACAGGCCGGAGGCAGCGGCGGCCGACGCTGCGGCCGCGGCTGGCAGCACATCCGCGGGGCTGGCGTACGGAGAGCCGGTGGGATTGGAGTTGGCCACGGGGCCTGCCACATTGGCGTAGCTGATGTTGAGGCAGCTGCTGCTCTGGGGGTCTTCTTGTACCTTCTGCACGATGGCGCTCACAGCCTTGTGCACCTGCTCGGGTTCGCCGCTGACCGTCACCACGCGCTCCTGCAGGTTGATGCCCTCTGGCTTCTGGGACAGCTGCACCCACGCTCCTGACTGTTCCATCACGGCTTTCACCGTGGCGCCCCCCTTGCCGATGATCAGGCCCGCCGTGCTGTTGGGGACGATCAGCTTGGCCTGCGTGGGGAGCAAAAGAGAGGGTCTTTAATTTTATTTTTTAAAATTAAATTAAATTAGGCCGGGCGCGGTGGCTCACGCCTGTAATCCCAGCACTTTGGGAGGCCGAGGCGGGCAGATCACGAGGTCAGGAGATTGAGACCACGGTGAAACCCTGTCTCTACTAAAAATACAAAAAATTAACTGGGCATGATGGCGGGCGCCTGTAGTCCCAGCTACTGGGGAGGCTAAGGCCTGAGAATGGCGTGAACCCGGGAAGCAGAGGTTGCAGTGAGCTGAGATCACACCACTGCACTCCAGCCTGGGTGACAGAGCAAGACTTCGTCTTAGAAAAAAACAAAAAAAAATTAAATTAAATTAAATTAGGCTGGGCACGGTGGCTCTTGCCTGTAATCCCAGCACTTTGCCGGGCTGAGGCAGGCAGATCACTTGAGGTCAGGAGTTGCAAACTAGACTGGCTAACACGGTGAAACGCCATCTCTATAAAAATCCAAAAGTTAGTCAGCTGTATGTTAGCACATGCCTGTAATCCCAGCTACTCAGGAGGCTGAGGTAGGAGAATTGCTTGAACCCAGGAGGTGGAGGATGCAGTGAGCTGAGCTCGGGCCATTGCACTCCAGCCTGGGTGACAGAGGGAGACCCTGTCTCAAAACAAAATGAAATAAAATTATATATATATAAAAAATACATATGTAGAGACGGGGCCTTGCTATGTTGCCCAGGCTGGTCTTGAACTCCTGACCGCAAGTGATCCTCCTGCCTTAGCCTCCTAAAGTGTTGGGATTACAGATCTGAGCCACCAAGCTGGCGAAGGGAGGGTCTTTACAGTGGCTGGAGACTGCGAAGTCTCAGGTCATTCCCCACCTCTCCTCTCCAGCATCCAAAATCAGGCCCAGCATGGCCTTTTGACATGCACCAGTATGGTCCAACTGGTTGTTAAACATATTGAAATATTTCAGGTCAGGTGCAACAGCTCAGGCCTGTAATCCCAGCACTTTGACAGGCTGAGGTGGGAGGATCACTTGAGCCCAGGAGTTTGAGACCAGCCTGGGCAACATAGCAAGACCTTGCCTCTAACATTAATTTTTTTAAAAAAAACTGAAATATATCCACAACAGTTGGTTAATGAATAGCCCCTCAACCACCCTGTCCCATGTACCTGGGACTCTTGGTGCCTCCTCTGTGTCCAGCATCTAAAAGCTTAATGGCTGATCCAATGGGGCTTTCCAGGAGCTCACTCCAAGCTTGCACTGTGGCCCACCCATGCCTTTTAGCGTTAAGTACTCTGACTTCCAGCCCTCGAAAAGCCTTCATTAAGCCCTTACTTTACAGATGAGCCTCTTGAGGCCCAAGAGGTGAAAGGACTTGTCCTAAGGCCCCCCAGTTAGTGATGGAGCTGAAATCTAGGCTCTTGGGTTCCTGATCTATTGCGCTCCCCTAGACATGGTCTTCTCGTTTAACTCTCTGCTGTTATGGGCTGAAATTGTGTCCCCTTCAAATTCATATGTTGAAGGCATAACTCCCAGTACTTTAGAATTTGACTATATTTGGAGAAAGGGTCTTTAAAGAGGTAATTAAGGTAAAAGGGGGTTATTAGGGCAGGCCCTTATTTACTGACCGGTGTCCTTATAAGCAGAGATTAGGACACAGATGCACACAGAGGGAACAATGTGTGAAGACACAGGGAGAAGAAGGTCAAGGAGAGAGGCCTCAGAAGAAACCAGTCCTGCTGCCAGCTTGATCTTGGGCTTCTGGCCTCCAGAGTCATGAGATATAAACACCTGTTGTTTAGACCACCCAGTCTCTGTCACTTTGTTATGGCAGCCCTAACAGACTAATCTAGTTGTCATATCTGTAAAATGAAGATAACACGAAGGCTTTTGTCTAAGAAGGCAGACGTAAGTGGATGTCTTGGATGTCACACAATGGATCAGGAACCCAAGAACCTAGATTTCAATCTCCTTCTAACTCCTGGGAGGGGAACACTCCAGAATGAAGACGTTGGTCATTTGAATATGGTGACCTCTCCTTTCTCAGTTGCAGAGCAGCCCATCCTTCAACCACCCATCTGTCCAAGCATCTGCAAGTCTGATCAATCTTAATTCCTGCGGAGATATTTCAAAACCAGTCATCTCCTTTTGCACCTCCGAGAGCATTTCTACACAGAAATTCCTCCCTCTCAAAAATCCTTCCCATGTCCCCTTAAGCCCTGGGGGTGTCTGAGAAATCTGTGGAGGTGGCAGTTTTGGTTGTTGCAAGGACTGGGGGGAGATGTGGACTGTCAGTGGGGAGGACCATAGGTGTCTGTACCCCACAATGGAGAGTCAGTCCCTCACAAGGAAGAGCTGTCCCAGGCCCTATATGTCTACTTTTTTTTTTTTTTTTTTGAGTCTGAGTCTCATTGTGTCATCCAGGCTGGTATATGCCGTGGCGCGATCTTGGCACACTGCAATCTCCAACTCCTGGGTTCAAGCGATTCTGCTGTCTCAGCCTACCTAGTAGCTGGGATTACAGGCACCCACCACCATACCCAGCTAAATTTTTTGTATTTTTAGTAGAGACAGGGTTTCACCATGCTGGCCAGGCCAGTCTCGAACTCCTGGCCTCAAGTGATCCAGCCGCCTCAGCCTCCCAAAGTGCTGGGATTACAGGCATGAGCCACCACAGCCAGCCACTATATGACTACTTTTGAAGGTTCTGTTGGACATTCATGCGGATGAAGAGCCTGTTTTTAAATCTCTGAGCCCATGTCTGGGCATGGTGGCTCATGCCTGTAATCCCAGCAGCTCGGGAGGCCAAGGTGGGAGGATCACTTGAGCCCAGGGGTTGTAGACCTGCCTGGGCAGCATGGCATGACCCCATCTCTACAAAAAAAAATTAAAAACATTAGCTGGCCTGGTGGCACATGCCTATAGTCCCAGCTACCCAGGAGGCTGAGGTGGGAGGATCACTTGAGCCTGGGAGGTATAGGCTGCAGTGAGCCGTAATTGTGCCACTGTACTTCAACATGGGCAATATAGTGAGACCCTGATGCCAAAAATAAATAAATAAATAAATAAAAAAAGTCTCTGAGCCCAGAACCCAACTGACACAGTGAGACCCTATCTCAAAAATAAATAAATAATTAAAATAAATAACAAAACAAAACAGAAAAAAAATCTCTGACCTCAGAGCCCAACCCCATGATACACGTAAGTACAAGTATTGTTTGCACGGTTTTAAGAGCTACTGAAATTTCCAGGAATGCAACTACCAGTAAATCAAGAGTGGATTGTGCTTTGTTTTACTCTGCACAAGAGTTTTCATCATTTTTTGAAAACCTGGCATCAGTAGCAACGGCATTTGTATTATTTAAGTCTCCAATATTACACTCTGGATCACTTTACATTTGTAGTTGTCTCACTTAGCTATGCTTAGGTGTGAGCAGCTGCCTAATTCATTATTCCTTCCATTGTGGTCCTGATTGAGTATTTATTTACATATTAAAATTCACCTTGGCTGGGTGCAGTGACTCACACCTGTAATCCCAGCACTTTGGGAGGCTGAGGCAGGGTGAATCACTTGAGCCCAGGAGTTCAAGACCAGCCTGGACATCATGATGAAACCCTGTCTCTAGTAAAAATACAAAAATTAGCCACGTGTGGTGGCATCTGCCTGTGGTCTCAGCTACTTGGGAGGCTGAGGTGGGAGAATCACTTGAGCCCAGGAGGTTGAGGCTGCAGTGAGCTGTGACTGTGCCACTGTACTCCAGCCTGGGCAACAGAGCAGACCCTGTCTCAAAAACAAAACAAGACAAAGCAAACAACAACAACAACAACAAAGAAACAAAAAATAAAATAAACTTCACCTTATTTTATAACAAATCACTTTCCTTTTATGCCTTCTTTATTTTAAAAAGTCTCATGGGATAAAACAAAACATGGTATATCCATACAATGGAATATTATTTGGCAATAAATTGAATGAACAAAGTACTGATACATGCTACAGCGTGGATGAATCTAGAAAAAAATATGCTAAGTGAAAGAAGCCAGTTACAAAAGACCACAGCTGAGTTCATTTACATAAATGTCCAGAATATGCTGGCCAGGCTGGTCTCGAACCCCTGACCTCGTGATCTGACTGTCTCAGCCTCCCAAAGTACTAGGATTACAGGCCTGAGCCACCGCTCCCCGGCCAGCATCCTAGTTTTTAAATGTTGGCAACCTCTTCAAAATGTCTAAGAACCACTGTGCAGAAGAAACAATGCAATGTACTAGCCAGGGTACCCATCTGTAGTCTGTGCATATAAATCCCTGAAAAGCTGCCTTGGACTCCAGAGTCACCTGCTCGGGTTTAAATCTTGGCTCCCTGTCTGATGCTGGGCAAGGGGCCTAACCTCTTTGAGACTCAGTTTTCTCATCTGTAAAACAGGGATATTCAGACCTCCTCCATAGGACTATTATGAGGCTTAGTTGAGCTTATGCGTGCAATGGTGAGCTTGAAATCCAAGCATGACCACAAGTAGCTGGAACTGAGTGTGAGTGCCCTTCAGGTGACTCACAACTGCTACTATTGGCAGATTACACCTCAGTCCTCATGTTTCTGCTTGGCCCTGTGGGCGAAGTCATCATCTATTCATTCAAATAAGTAACATGTGCTGAGCACCTACTATGTGCCAAGCATAGGGCATCATGTAAGTAATGTGCAATTAATATAAGTCCATAGAAGCACTCGAGAAATGATTATTGTTGGCCAGGCGCAGTGGCTCACGCCTGTAATCCCAGCACTTTGGGAGCCCGAGGCGGATGGATCATGAGGTTAGGAGATCAAGACCATCCTGGCTAACACGGTGAAACACCGTCTCTACTAAAAATACAAAAACGGCCGGGCACGGTGGCTCAAGCCTGTAATCCCAGCACTTTGGGAGGCCGAGATGGGCGGATCATGAGGTCAGGAGATTGAGACCATCCTGGCTAACACAGTGAAACCCCGTCTCTACTAAAAAATACAAAAAACTAGCCGGGCGAGGTGGCGGGCGCCTGTAGTTCCAGCTACTCGGGAGGCTGAGGCAGGAGAATGGCGTGAACCCAGGAGGCGGAGCTTGCAGTGAGCTGAGATCCTGCCACTGCACTCCAGCCTGGGCAAGAGAGCCAGAGTCCGCCTCAAAAAAAAAACAAAAACAAAAACATGAGCTGGGTGTGGTGGCAGGTGCCTGTAGTCCCAGCTACTCGGGAGGCTGAGGCAGCAGAATGGCGTGAACCCGGGAGGTGGAGCTTGCAGTGAGCCGAGATCGCGCCACTGCACTCCAGTCTGGGCGACAGAGCAAGACTTCATCTCAAAAAAAAAAAAAAAAAAAAAAAAAAAAAAAAAGAAAGAAAGAAGGAAAGAAAGAAATGATTATTGTCATTGTTATCCCTATGGATGGAGTTGGATTTAAATCCCACATCTGTGGTACAGCTATTATGGAAAATAGTCTGGCAATTCTTCAAAAAGTTGAACATAGATTTATCATATCCCAACAATTCCACCCTAGGCATCTACCCAAGAGAGCTGGAAATACATATCTACAAAAAGACTTATTCATCATAGCTAAAAAGGAGAAACAACCCAAATGTCTATCAACCGATGAACAGACAAGCAAAATGTGGTCTACCCATACAATGAAACATTATTTGGCTATAAAAAGGAGTAAAGTTTTGACACATGCTACAATATAGATAAACCTCGAAAGTATTACGTTAAGTGAAAAAAGTCAGACACAAAAGACCATATGTTATACGATTCTGTTTATATAAAAGATCCAGAATAGGCAAGTCCACAGACCAAAAGTAGATTAGTGGCTGGAAGAGGTTGAGACTGGGGTCTGGGGGAATGGTGAGTGACTGTTCATGGGCACAGGGTTTCTTTTTGGCATGATGAAAATGTTCTGGAATTAGATGGCAGTTGATGTACAACTCTGTGAACATACAACAAAACTACTAAACTGTACACTTCTAAACAGTGAAGTTTATAGTATGTGAATTATAGCTCAACAGAGCTGTTACTTCAAAAACAAAAAAAAATCACCAGGAAAAACAAACAGCCTGACAAATCAAGAAGATGGAATAGCATGTTCACAACCAGAACCAGGAGTGGTATTTAGTCTGTGATGCAGTATTTTAGAGCAGTGAAGGAAGGATAGATTGGCCGAGAAAAGGTTTGAGGACCAGAGGTTAATCATGTGAGAAAAATAAAGTTAGGTTTTAATTCCTACTTCTTCCACCTCCTAGCTGGTGGCCTATGAAAGTCCCTTTACTTCTCAGAGCCTCCTTTTCCACATCTGTAAAATGGGCATACTATTCCTGATCCATACGATCTGTGCAAATATTCAGTGAGACACTGGCAGCGTGCTCTCTGGTAGTCACCCAGTCAACAAGGTTGCTGTTTTTACAACATGGCAAGATCCAAATCCTAGGTTGTTTTTGTGTTTTTGAGACAAAGTCTTGCTCTGTCAGCCAGGCTGGAGTGCAGTGGTGTGATCTTGGCTCACTGCAATCTCTGCCTCTCAGGTTCAAGCGATTCTCCTGCCTCAGCCTCTGCAGTAGCCAGGATTACAGGTGCCTGCCACTGTGCCTGGCTAATTTTTGTATTTTTAGTAGAGATGGGGTTTCACTATTTTGGCCAGGCTGATCTTGAACTCCTGGCCTCAAGTAATCCGCCCACGTCAGCCTCCCAAGGTGCTGGGATTACAGGCATAAGCTACTACGTCCAGCCTCCTAGTTTATTATTTAGTAACTGTCTGAGCTTAGGCACATGCCTTCACCTCTCTGTGCCTTATCTTCCTCATCTTCAGTATTAGCATAACCACACCTACCTTATATTATTATTGGAAATCTTCTTCTTCTTTTTTTTTTTTTCTTTGAGACAGAGTCTCGCTCTGTCGCCCAGGCTGGAGTGCAGTGGCTGGATCTCAGCTCACTGCAAGCTCCATCTCCCGAGTTTATGCCATTCTCCTGCCTCAGCCTCCCGAGTAGCTGGGACTACAGGTGCCCGCCACCACGCCAGGCTAGTTTTTTTGTATTTTTTTTAAGTAGAGACGGGGTTTCACCGTGTTAGCCAGGATGGTCTCGATCTCCTGACAGCGTGATCCGCCTGTCTCGGCCTCCCAAAGTGCTGGAATTACAGGCTTGAGCCACCGTGCCCAGCCCTTTTTTTTTTTTATTTTGACAGAGTCTTGCTCTGTCACCCAGGTTGGAGTGCAGTGGCATGATCTTGGCTCACTGCAACCTCCACCTCCTGAGTTCAAGCGATTCTCCTGCCTCAGCCTCCAGAATAGCTGAGACTACAGGCGTACACCACCATGCCTGGCTAATTTTTTGTATTTTTAGTAGAGATGGGGTTTTGCCATGTTGGCCATGCTGGTCTCGAGCTCCTGACCTCAGGTGATCCACCGTCTCGGCCTTTCTTTTTTTTTTTTGAGACGGAGTCTCGCTCTGTCACCCAGGCTGGAGTGCAGTGGCCGGATCTCAGCTCACTGCAAGCTCCGCCTCCCGGGTTCACGCCATTCTCCTGCCTCAGCCTCCCGAGTAGCTGGGACTACAGGCGCCTGCCACCTCGCCCGGCTAATTTTTTGTATTTTTAGTAGAGACGGGGTTTCACTGTGTTAGCCAGGATGGTCTCGATCTCCTGACCTCGTGATCCGCCCACCTCGGCCTCCCAAAGTGCTGGGATTACAGGCTTGAGCCACCGCGCCCGGCCCGTCTCGGCCTTTCAAAGTGTTGGAATTACAGGCGTGAGCCACTGCTCCCGGCCTGTTATTGGAAACATTCAATGACTAAAGTGATGCCCAGTGCCTGGCACATGGGAAGCGCTAAGACAATGGCAGCTGCCTTCATCATAGACCCTGAATTGTAGAACCACAGCATCTTAGAAAGATCTGCAGATGCAGACTCATAGAATCTTGGAATCCCAGGACATTAGAACAGTAGAATCTCAGATAATACATGCTTAGAATCTTGGAATCACAGAGCCATAGAACTGCTGAAGTTTTAGAACCAGAAGGACCAGAGACCATCTGCTCCAGTGATTTGCAAGCCCATGGAAATTTGCAAATACTACTACTGCTACTGCTACTACTATTACTACTACTACCACCACCAACAACAAGAACAACAAAAGCAGCATCAACAGCTAACAGTTTAATATCGTAACTTATCTAGGTTCCACCACAACCCTAAGATAGATGTTATTATTACCCCATTTTCTAGATTGGGAAATGGAGGCACAAAGAAAGAACTTGCACAAGTTCTTTCACGGGTAATGAGCAGTAGAGTCAGGATCTGATCCAAGGCCAGAGTTTATGCTCAGATTCCTAAGCCTTACCAGAAATATTGATTCAGCGGTTCCTAGGACCCATGAATCTGCATTTTAAGCTACCCAGATGATTCAGATATCAGCTAGGGGTGAGAGCCACTGGTATAACCCAGAGGTGGCAATCTGGTGATCCTCAGGCCCCAGTCAGTCTACAGCCATATATATTTTTTTGACCTTCATAGTGTTTTAAAAACAGAGTTGGCCTGGCGCAATGGCTCAGGCCTATAATCCCAGCACTTTGGGAGGCTGAGGCTGGTGGATTGCTTGAGTTCAGGAGTTTGAGACCAGCCTAGGCAACATGGTGAAACCCTGTCTCTACAAAAAATACAAAAATTAGCCAGGGGCCGGGCACGGTGGCTCATGCCTGTAATCCCAGCACTTTGAGAGGCCGAGGAAGGCAGATCACCTGAGGTCAGGAATTCGAGACTGGCCTGGCCAATATGGTGAAACCCCACCTCTACTAAAAATACAAAAAATTAGCCAGGCGCGGTAACGGGCGCCTGTAATCCCAGCTACTTGGGAGGCCAAGACAGGAGAATCACTAGAACCCAGGAGGTGGAGGTTGCAGTGAGCTGAGACCATGCCATTGCACTCCATCCTGGGCAACAAGAGCAAAACTCTGTCTCAGAAAAATTAAAAAAATTAAAAAAAAAATTAGCCAGGTGTGCTCATGTTCACCAGTAGTCCCAGCTATTCAGTGGGCTGAGGTAGGAGGATGGCTTGAGCCTGGGAGGTCGAGGCTCCAGTGAGCCTAGATCATACCACTGCACTCCAGCCTGGGTGACAGAGTGTGACTCTGTCTCAGACAAATATATATTAAATAATAATAATAAAAAAACCAGAGTCAACATTTTTAAGTCAGTTGATCTAAAAAATTTATGGCTTCTTTTGAAAAATTTGGAAGATGTGGTAGCACTAGGTCCATGTTCCCAAAGTGCAAGAATTCGGTGGAGTTGAGTGGCAGCTTCTCCCTCCAAAGATGGCATACCCTCTCCAGAGAGCAGCAACCCTCAAGTCTTTTGTTCCCCTTTTCAATACTTTAGTTATTTAATTTATAATCCCTGGTTTGGCCCAGCTGCTGTACTGTAATAAAAGAGAAACTGAGGCCTACACAAGGAAAGGGGCTCTGAGTAACACGGCAAGTTCAAGGCAGAAAAGAAGTAGACCTGTTTCCTGACTCAAAAATCCCACAATAACAACAGAGAACATTTTGGGGGCTAATTTTCTATGCGTTATACACACAAGCTACGTGCTTTTCAAACATCAACGAACACTAACCATCACCCTTAAGGAAGCATCATAATGAATGTCATTTTACAGGTGAGAAAAATGAGGCTTGGATAAATCAAAGTCACTTGCTCAAGGTCACATAGGATGTAAGTACTGTACGGAGAAGGATTCAACTCAACAACAGAGCCCAGAGCCTGAGTCTTCAGCTATGATCTCTCTCAGTCTTTGGAACACACGAGTAATACGGCAGAGAATAAATCCTGGTTCTATAACCTTTCGACTCCACTGTCTCAGAGCTCCTGTGGATTAGGGGGAGGCGGTAGAAGGCTCAGGCACAGATGGTGCTGACCCCATTTTCCTTGCAACATTCACAAACTCTTGATGAACCCTGAGTCCCTTGTGGCCACGACCAAGGCGGAGGGAAGAGGCAATGCGCTCGCCTCCCTGTAAACTGTGAATAACCTGTGCCCTGCTGGTGGGAAGGGATTCGGGAGAAACCTGGCGGGGAGCGAGGAGCGGAGTCGCTTCAGCACCAAGGACAGCGGCCGCGCTCCACACCCCAAGCCCCGCTGTCTTTTTTGGGAGCGCTCCACCCTGCAGCGCTCCTCCAGGCTTCTCCGCCCACCGTTTCCACAGGAGCTTAGGGGAACTCAGGCCTGTGCTCTGCCCCACCTGAGGGCAACGACAGGACCCAAGAATTTCAGATTTCTTTTACCGACGCCCTCTCTCCTGTCTTTGCCTTTAGGTAGACATTGACTATCCCTCGCAAGGGGCCCTCCCAGCCCAGGGGTTCTCGCCCCATTGCACGGAGTACGCATGCATAGGGGAGTGGGGACGGGAGAGAAAACGGGAGCCAGCTCTGCGTTCCCGTTCCCTTACCCACTTCCGGGTCCGGGCCGCGCGGCCCGCAGCTTCGAGGGGAGCTCACCTGCCCGGTGCGCACCGTCGTCATGGCAACCGGAGAGGCCCGGGAAGCGATTGGCCACTCCCTGCCACGCCCCTATGCCACAGCTTCCCCTAACTGAGGCAACAGAGGAGCGCTGCCCGCCCCTTTCCATTCCTTCCTGGAGAGGGCTGTGTAGGAGAGGGACCCACATCTGCTCTCGCTAATGAAACACCACCCCTACCTCCATACGTTAATTATGGAGGGAAGGAGGATGAGAGACTATTTGTAAACTCTTCTGGATGTGACTGAACCGTCACTGAGGTCACTTCCGGCGATAACAGGAAGTGGGAGGCAGGTCGTTCGGAGAGACAATGGGATGAGGTGGAAGGGAGAAGAGGAACTAGAGAATCCTAGGAAGGATTGAACAGTAGGGAATCGTGCCACATTCTCCCAGACGTTCACTCCCTCTCTGGAATCAAGCCCGCTCCAAATGGTCTGGAGTCCTTTCTATACTATTAGAGCTGACTCCCTAAGAATAATACTAACCACTACCATGTGGTCTTTGCCTGATGAGATTTTTATCAGCTTTGTCCCATTGAACCTCACAGTAATGTAGTGATGTGGGAGGAATGTTTCTTCGTGAATGTCACCAGCTTTACAGCAACCCAGTCTCTGCCCCAGCTGACCTGCTTGGCTCTGTCGGGGTTCATCGTGGTTTGGGGTTGAAGGATGTTGACCACCTCAGGCTTGGTCATCGCTTGTGGGATTTCTCGGACTTTCTCGGCAATAAAGCTGTGCACAGCATTCAAGGCCTCTGCTGTGCCCTGTACTAGGCATACCCGCTCTGTGGTTCCTGTTGAGCAAGGGAGAGAGAGGGCACACTCATGAGACAGGAATAGGGACATTCCTGAGAGACAGGCCCCATTTAATGGAAGAGGAAAGCTGAGGTCCAGAGAGTGGATTTGACTGATCACACAGTGAGCCTGGGGGAGCAGGCATGGGCCCCTAGGCCATGACAGGTAGCTGGGAGAATGAGTGGAATCCTGCTTTATAATCTGCACTTCATCTCCCTCCCCTAAAACAACCTCTAGGGATGGAAGAATGATGCTTAAGTGTTTTGCGATGCCCACAGCAGCCCTGGGCAGGGGAGACAGGGCTCAGCTGCCTCTTCTCAGTTCTTGCGGTTCCCTGGTTGCTTTGGCAACCATTCACTCACTCCACCCTCCTCCCCTTCTGGAAGCAGAGAGCTCAGGCCTGCAACGGTTGCCACAGTAACTGGAACCCCCTTATCGGTCTGGCTGGCCGGGTCCTCAGCCCACCCCCAGGGGGACGAGGGACGAGGCCCTGTTGTCATGGCAACCCCTGAAAGCCTGCAGCGTCGGCCTCTGGGCTTTTTGGAGAGGATGGGGGAAGAGCTGGGGGATGGGGGAGGCAGAGGAGAGGCCTGAGGGCCTGTCTGAACCCACCAGATGGAGGGCTGAGGGGTGGGGGAGGGCAGGGGTGTGGACAGGGGAGAGCAGGGTGGGTCAAAGGCTACTTGTGGAGGAGTGGGGACCAAGGAATTGGGGAGGGAGGTGGATGGGTGTCTTTCCTAGAGATTCTCCAGATACTGGCTGTGGCTCTGTCCTGGGCATCCTTCTCATTTCTGCATGAGAGTGTTGGGGAGTGGGGGCACGGGGAAGAGAGAAACTTGGGGGGTGTTGGGATATATGCGTGAAAGAGACTCTGGGTGACACTGTGACCAGCGTGTGTGTCTGCGAGGCTGTTTGGTGAGTGGGGTGTGTGTGTGTGTGTGTGTGTGTGTGTACTTGAGCAGGACTGACTAGATGATCCTAATCTGTGTTTGTAGAAGACAAAGTGCAGAGACTGCCTTATGAACAGACTATGTGACACAGTGATTCTGGTGAAGATGTTCGTGTGTGCCCTCGTGTGTGGGCCAGACTTTGGTGTCGCTTTGATGATCAAGGTTACGTAGACTCTTTGTGAGACAGAGCTGAGTGTGTGTGAGAGTTCGAGAGAAAGAAACAAAAGAATCTCACAAAGTGGGATCGAGGCTGTACAATGAATATATACCACTTTGAGACTGGATGGCAGTGTGTGTCTGCATCTGTGTGTGTATGTGTGTTTGTGAAAGTGAAAGAGACACACACTTCTGGATGTTTCTAAGACTATTTGGATGACCAGTGTGTGTATAAATATATGTATTGGAGACAGGAAAGACCCTATGACTGGCATGTGTGAACCTGAGAAGGAGACAGCAAGACAGACAGACTCAGGTGTCAGTTTGTGGGACTTTTTGGATGACTGGTGTGTTTGTGTATGTGTGTGTGTCTCAGCATGTGAATTACAGTGAGACAAAGAAAACTTGACTGGTCAGTGTGAGAATCTGCGTGCCTGGGTGAGCCGGGATGTGTGTGATGTGTGGAGTGTGAGTGTGTCTCTCTCTCTCCTTGAAGGGAGTTCTGCCTCTGAGAATGTAAAAGGTCTTGAGTGTGGCTGGGCACAGTCGCTTACGCTTGTAATCCCAGCACTTTGGGAGGCTGAGGTGGGCGGATCATGAGGTCAAGAGATCGAGACCATCCTGGGAAACATGGTGAAACCCCGTCTCTACTAAAAATACAAAAATTAGATGGGCGTGGTGGCACACGCCTGTAGTCCCAGCTACATGGGAGGATGAGGCAGGAGAATCGCTTGAAGCTGGGAGGCGGAGGTTGCAGTGAGCAGAGATCACACTGCTGCACTCCAGCCTGGCGAAAGGGCGAGACTGTGTCTCAAAAGAAAAAAAAAAAAAAAAGAGGTCTTGAGTGTGTGCCAGGCGCCGTGTGGCTGTGTACCTGTGTGTCTGGGATACCTGGGGTGTGCGTCAGTGTCCAGCAAGCACTTCAGTGCAGCACGCTGGTGCCATGACCCTGACTCCTCGATTGCTACTTCCCAGTCTGGCAGGCTAGCCTCGCCATGTGTCTGGGCGCCACTGTCTGTGGGTCACTTGTATAGCTGACATCCCCCACCCGCTTTGGGCCATGTTCCTCACTCTTACTACCCCCCCCAGCCCCAGAACAATGGCTTGGTCTGAGCCAAGGGTGAGTCAGCCTGCAGTCTGCCTCCGTCTGGTGTAAATAGGAAAGGGTGTGGGTTGGGGTGGGAACTAGGGGGCGGGGTAGGGGGAGGTGGATGCCCCAGGAAGAGCAGGCCGAGGGTTTGCATCTCTGTGAAGCTTCCTTCAAACTCAGGAAGTCCTTGACCTCCCATCCCCTTGTAGTTCTTACAAGGTGGCCCACAGGGGCTTTTTGGGGGGTTGGTTAAGCCCCCAAAGAGTGTCTAATAATAACAGCTGACCCTTATACAACCCAAGTGTCAGGCACCATTCTAAGCACTGTTTTGTTTTGTTTTGTTTTTTCTGAGACAAGAGTCTTGCTCTGTCACCCAGGCTGGAGTGCAGTGGTGCGATCTCGGATCACCGCAACCTCTGCCTCCCAGTTCAAGTGATTCTCATGACTGAGCCTCCTGAGTAGCTGGGATTACAGGCATGTGCCACCACGCCTGTCTAAGTTTTGCATTTTTTGTAGAGATGGGATTTCGTCATGTTGGCCAGGCCGGCCTCAAGTGATCCACCCGCCTCGGTCTCCCAAAGTGTTGGGATTACAGATGTGAGCCATCATGCTTGACCAAAGTACTTTATACATACGTGTTCACTTAATATATGAAGTAGGCAATATCATTATTGATTGTCCCTAATTCCCTGCTAAGGACACTGAGGCATACAGAAGGCTCAAGATTTGTTCAAGTTCTCTTAGACGGTGGTAGTGGATGTTCGGAGTTTTGAACCCAGGTGTCTGGCTTCAGAGTCTCTGCATTCTGCTAAATTTGGTGTGTATGGAGTGATCAGCTCTATGTGTGTGTCTTGGAGGGAGGCATAAAATGATGACAGTTTTGTTTTTGTATTTTTGATATTAAAAGAAGATGAATATATTAAGTAGTCGTTCAAGACTTTGCGCTTTGATGGAAGTGTGTTATAAAACCATAAACATGTTTTTTAAAGTGTGTGTGGTGAGGCACAGTGGCTCATGCCTGCAATCCCATCACTTTAGGAGGCCAAGGTGGATGGAGGGCTTGAGCTCAGGAGTTCAGCCTGGGCAATATAGCGAGACCCTGTCTCTACAAAAAAAATATGCAGGCCGGGTGTGGCAGCTCATGCCTGTAATCCCAGCATTTTGGGAGGCTGAGGTGGGTGGATCACCTGAGGTCTGGAGTCCGAGACCAGCCTGCTAACATGGTGAAACCCCATATCTACTAAAAATACAAAAAATTCGCTGGGCATAGTAACGGACGCCTGTGATCCCAGCTACTTGGGAGGCTGAGGCAGGAGAATCACTTGAACTGGGGAGGTGGAGGTTGCAGTGAGCCGAGATCGCACCATTGCACTCCAGCCTGGGCAACAAGAGTGAATCTCTGTCTCAAAAAAAGAAAAAAAAAGTAGCTGGGCCTGGTGGTGCACACCTGTAGTTCCAGTTACTCAGGAGGCTGAGGTGGGAGAATCACCTGAGCCCAGGAGGCTGAGGTTGCAGCGAGCCACGATCGTGCCACTGCACTCCAGCCTGGGCAACAGAGCAAGACCCTGTCTCAATATAAATAAATAAATAATAAAAAGTGTGTGTGTCTGTGCTTTTCTTCAGCAGTTAGGGTCTAAAGTTTCAAGCAGATTTTCAACATCAGACAGCATTTTAGAATCCTTAGGGTGGCCGGTGGTGGTGGCTCAAGCCTGTAATCCCAGCACTTTGGGAGGCCGAGGTGGGTGGATCACGAGGTCAGGAGATCAAGATCATCCTGGCCAACATGGTGAAACCCTGTCTCTATTAAAATAAAATTTAAAAAATGAGTTGGGCGTAGTGGTGCGTGCCTGTAGTCCCAGCTACTCGGGAGGCTGAGGCAGGGGACTTGCTTGGACCCAGGAGGCGGGGGTTGCAGCAAGCCGAGATTGTGCCACTGCACTCCAGCCTGGTGACAGAGCAAGACTCTGTCTCAAAGAAAAAAAAAAAAAAAAAAAAAGGAATCCCCAGGGTGGATCTGGGCTGACGCAAGGGAGTGTGTGTGGCCCTTGGGCAGGTACCTGCCTTTTTTTGCATTTCAGTTGCTCCATGTATGTATGACCTGGATGGATTGAATCTAGGGCTTTGAGATCCATCACAAAGGAGGGGAGGTTCTTTGTGTGTTCTGCCCTTCCCTTGGGGTTAAGTGCTGGGTAGGTTTTTATTTCGTGTAGTAGAAACGCAAGTGCAGTGTGTGTGAGTGTGTGTGTGAGAGTGTGTGAGTGAGAGCGTGTGTGTGAGTGTATGTGAGTGTGTGAATGTGAATGAGTGTGTGAGCATGTGTGACTGTGTGTGTAAGCGTGTGTGTGAGTGGGGGGTGTATGTGAGCGAAGTGTGTGTGAGCAAAGTGTGTGTGAATGAGTGTGTGTAAGCATGTGTGACAGTGGGAGTGTGTGTAATCGTGTGTGTGTATGTGAGTGTGAGCATTGTGACTGTGTGTGTAAGCGTGTGTGTGGGGTTGTGAGTGTGTGAGCATGACAGTGTGAGTGTAAGGATGTGTGTGAGGTGTGTGAGTGTGATTGTGTAAGCGTGTGTGTGAGAGTGGGGTGTGTGCGAGTGTGTGAGAATGTGAGTGTGTGTAAGCATGTGTGACAGTGGGAGAGTGTGTAAGCGTGTGTGTGTGAAAGAGTGTGAGTGTGAGCATTGTGACTGTGTAAGCATGTGTGGGGGTGTGTGAGTGTGAATGTGAGGGTGTGAGCATGTCAGTGTGAGTGTAAGCATGTGTGTGAGGGTGTGAGCGTGTGAGACTGTGTGTGAGTGTGCCTGTGAGAGTGTGAGTGTGTGTGAGTGTGTGTGTGCTTGTGCATGCGAACGTACTAGGCCCAGAGTGCCCTTTCAGTTTCTCCACTGTCATTTCTCACATGTTCTCTCTGCTTTGGCTACATTGACCAAACTGCTCAGTAGCCTCTGAGTATGCCATTTTGTCTTCCTGGGCACACTTGCCTGCACTTTACCTCGCTCATTCTTCTCTACTGCTCTGGTCGTCTCTTCCAGGAAGCTCTTCCTGACCTCCCTGGGCTGGGTCCTTTGTGCCACCTGGGCTCCAACCACCAACCTTTGGACTTCCCTGTCCCAGCCCTGACCACTCTGGGTCATCACCGATGTGATGTCTGCCTCCCTGGCTGGGATATGAGAACCAAGGAAGCAAGGTTGGGACATTTCAACCACTGCTATTGTCCCCATTTCTGTCCAGCACAGGGCTGGCATAGAGGAAGTGCTCAGAGAATGTGTGTTGAATGAATGAGTGAATGAATGAATGACAGGGTGTCAAGCCAGGAGTGGAGGGAAATGTTTTTTGTCTCCTGCAGTAGCTTTTCCATTTCCTGCATTCCTGTGGGGTTCTGGGAAGTCCTGGGGACAGGACTAGGACACAGGGGGCTGTGTCCTGCTTCTCTGAGTCAGCAGCCGGCTCATGCTGTATGATCTGGAAGTTGCATGCCAGGAGTGGGGATGGGGGCTGACCACATGTCCGGGGGCTGAGGAGAGACGCTGGCTCCTGTTGCTTGTCTGAATACTGTTTGACCTGGTAGGACCAAGGTCTGTTCTGCCTTCTGGGTTTCCCAGCTGCCTGGCCTGTGGGGTGTGTCATTGGGTTGGGAGGGGACGACATGTCTCGTGGCACAGAATGTGACCCAGGAGCAAGGAACCAAGTGTCCTCGGAGGAACATTCCGAACAGAGGTCTTATCCATACCTTGTGGGCTACAGGGGAGTGGGGAAAACTGGGCCAGGGTGGAAGAGAAAAGGAGGAGGTGTGCCTGGTTCACTCGATTTTTCTCTAAACCTCTTGCCAAAGCTGCTTAGTGAGATGGGAGGCTGGGGGCAGGGTGGATGGTGGAGAGAGAGAGAAGAGGAGAGAAGAGAGAGAGAGCAGAGAGAGAGAGAGGAGGAGAGAGAGGGAGGAGAGAGGGAAAGATAGGAGAGAGGAGAGGATGGAGGGGGGAGAGAGAGAGAGAGAAAGAGAGAGAGAGAGAAAGACAGAGAGAGAGAGAGAGAGAAAATGAGCGTGTACTGACCCTGGGCTCCAGCTCTGGTGTTTGACCTAAAAAATCCAAGGGGATTAAGGATGAACTAGAACCAGCACTGGACCAAAGATGCAGTTCAGGAAGCCTTCCCTGGAATCCTAGATGTCGATGCTTGTCGGGCATTAGTCTTGGGAGGGAGATAGGGAGGGGTGAGAGATTTTGGAGGGAATAGAGAGTGGAGGGGGCTTGGAAAATTTATGGTTGGGGGAGAAAGATGGAGCAGGAGGAGAGGCAGAAAAGGGACTGGGTTTGGAGGAAGGGAAGAAAAAACCAGGAGGGAGATGAGACTTAGGGGGAAAAAAAAAAAAAGAGACACAGGAAGGGAGAGACAGACAACCAGAGGCAGAAAGAAATGGGTGACGCCAGCAGAGGAGGACCCCAGTGAGAGGGGGCTAGTAGATATTGGTTGAATGGATGATTGAACAGAGTTCAGAGAGACAAGAGGAAAGGAAAAACGTGAGGCTATGAGAGGTGGAGGGAAGGAAAGGATGGGGAGAGAGACAGGAAGACAAAAAGAGAAGAGGAGGGGAGGGACAGGGAAAGCAGAGGACAGGTGAACAGGACAAGAGATGGGGGATATCCAAACAGAACCAGAGAGATGGACAGACAGAGGCAGACAGAGGGGCAAGAGACAGAGGGAGGCGGAGGGGAGCAAGAGATGGGAAATCGGAAACAGAATGAGAAGGAGACATAAAGAATGACACCGAGACAGAGAAAACCAGTGAGACTGGGCAAGAGGGGGTGACAGAAATCCAAAGCTGGGGGGCACATTTGTGGAACACGGCTGGCTGGCCCCCAGGCCCCGAGGGACGCCCTGACACCTGCCTCTCTCCCCACCCTCGCTCCTCCAACTGACCAGAGGGGGCAGGTGTGTGGGAAAAGACACATCTGCCAGCGCATCATGCAAATGAGCTCATGAATATGCAGTAGGCCCATTGTCTTGCCCTGCCCCCACCCCCATCTGCTCGGCCAGGCCCCTCGGGCTGGGGGCAGCTCTGTCCCCTTAGGGGGAAGGGAGGCCCCCTCCTCACCACTGTCACTGTCCCTAGGGCAGACTTTCCCCCTATCTAGGGCCCAGGTGGGAGGGAGAAAAGGAGAAAGGGAGGAAGGGCAGGGAGGCCTAGGGCAGAGACCTGGGCCGGGGCTCACCAGGGTAGAAGTCTTTGGACTTGGAGAGCTTGATGGTGGCTCCCGTCTCTTTCTGCAGCTGCACGATGGTCTGCCCGCCCTTGCCAATGATGGAGCCCGCCGCGTAGCTGGGGATCAGCACCTTCAGGAAGTATTCGCCTTCCTCTGCGGGGGCACACAGGGTGGAGGGGGGTGAGCGGGGGAGGGGTCTTCACCTTTGGACGGGGTGAGCAGAGGAAACCCCAGGGGTCACAGTAGCAGTATGGAGAATAATACAAATAATGATCTTCATTCACTCATTCATTCATTCAACAAATAGTTACTGGGCACCTGCTATGTGCCTGGCACTGGTCTAGGGAAACGGCCAAGAAGAAAATAGACAAAGCTCCCCGATTTGTGGGCAAATGAGGCAAATAAGGCCGAAAGAGTTTTAGTGATTCAGCCAAGAGCTCGCACAGCTAGCTACATTCTTCTAGGTGGGGAAGACAGATAGTATATTTCATGTCAGATGGTGGGACTCCTAATGACACAAGAAAAGGCAGGAAAAGGGGGTCAGGGAGGGTGGGAGGCTGCAGTGTCAGAGAGGGAGGCCAGGGAAGCTCTTCCTAAGAATGTGGCATGCTTTATTCATCATCACACACTTCTGCAGCACCTGATAGGTGCTACACTGTTCTAGGTACTTTCCAAATACCAGTCCTTTGAATTTTCACACTTATCCTATGAAGGAACCCATCATACAGATGAGGAAACAAAGGTGAAGAAATCACCCAAGGACACTTGTAGATGGCAGAGCTGAGACTTGAAGAGTCCGTGCTCTGAACTATTATGATCAGCAGGCTATGGAGGAAGGAACAGAACCACGTGGCTATGTGAAGGACGAGTGAGTGCAAAGGCCCTGGGGTGCGACTGTGCCTGTGCTCTTCCAGAGGGACTAAGGAGGCCCCTGTGCCTGGGGCTGAATGAGAGAGGGGAAGAGTGGGAGGAGATGAGGACAGAGAGGGGTGCTGGTGGTGAGGGGTGATGGGGCTCGCAGGCCACAGCGAGGTCCTTAACTTTTACTCCAAGTGAGATGGAGCCACGGGAGGGACGTGGCCTGACTTAGGTTTTAGGAGGATTCCTCTGATGCCCATGAGGGGAGCAGACCATGAGAAGCAACGGTGGGAGAGCTGGGGGCCCAGTGAGGTGGCGACTGCGATGGTCCAGGCAGGAGGTGACGGAGGTCTGACAGGTGGAAGCGGTGAGCGGGGAGGCGGAGGAAGGCTGGATGCTGGGGATACTCCAAACACTCACTTTTGACCAGGCGCTGTGTTGAGTGCTTTGTGGGCTTGATCTCGTCCGTTCCTCACAACCTCACGGTGAGGTGGGTGGAATGAGCTCCATTTTTACACAAGAGGAAACTGAGGCACAGAGGGGCACAGAGAAGTGAAGGCACCAGCCCACGGTCACTACCAGCCCAAGGACATGAACACAGCTACCGGGCTCAGATTCAAATCCAATTCTGATTCAGTCTCCTCCCATCATTGCTTAACACCCTCCACTCCTGGGGACCAACACAATGAAGGACAGCCTCGAAGACCTAGAAGCAGTGCCAGTGGCAGCTTGTGGAGTTTTGGCCATTCTTTGTTATAGGCCAATTTTCCTTTTCTTTCTTTCTTTCTTTCCTTTTCTTTTCCTGAGACACGGTCTTGCTCTATTGCCCAGGCTGGAGTGCAGTGGTGTAGTCTCGGATCACTGCAACCTCAGCCTCCCGGGTGTAAGGGGTTCCCCTGCCTCAGACTTCCGAGTAGCTGGGACTACAGGTGCCTGCCACCACACGCGGCTAATTTTTGTATTTTTAGTAGAGATGGGGTTTCGCCATGTTGGTCAGGCTGGTCTCGAACTCCTGATTTCAAGTGATCCGCCCATCTCAGTCTCTCAAAGTGCTGGGATTACAGGCGTGAGCCACCGTGCCTGGCTGCCATGTCCAGCTAATTTTAAAAAATGTTTTTAGTAGAGACGAGGTCTCCCTATGTTGCCCAGGCTGGCCTTGAACTCCTGGGTTCAAGTGATGCTCCTGCCTCAGCCTCCCAAAGTGCTGGGATTGCAGGTGTGAGCCACTGCACCTTGATTATTATAAACCAGTTTTCTTGACCATGTGAAAAGCATTTTGTTAATGCAGTCTCAAGGCAAGTATCTAGCCTCTCCTGCCCCTGTTGCCCCTAAGTGCTTTCAGGGTGGAAATTCTGGACCCTTCTCAGTGTAAGAAGATCCTTTGTGGCCGGGCGCGGTAGCTCACGCCTGTAATCCCAGCATTTTGGGAGGTGGAGGCGGGCAGATCACGAGGTCAAGGGACCGACACCATCCTGACCAACATAGTGAAATCCTGTCTCTACTAAAAATACAAAAATTAGCCAGGTGTGGTGGCGTGTGCCTGTAGTCCCAGCTACTCGGGAGGCTGAGGCAGGAGAATCGCTCGAACCCAGGAAGCGGGAAGTTGCAGTGAGCCGAGATCGCGCCACTGCACTCCACTCCGGCCTGGCGACCCTTTGTGATTTGGCCCCACCCACCTTTCCAGCTTCACTTCATCTTCCTCCGTGGGCCTCAGGTTCAGTGGACTTTTTCTTCCTTAAATGTGCCCTGCTCCTTCCTACCTTTGGGCCTTTGCGCATGCTCTGTGCCTGGCAGCTTCTCTTCCCCTCAATTTTTTTTTTTTTCTTTTGAGACGGAGTCTCGCTCTGTCGCCCAGGTTGGAGTGCAGTGGCGCAATCTCGGCTCACTGCAAGCTCCGCCTCTCCGGTTCACGCCATTCTCCTGCTTCAGTCTCACGGATAGCTGGGATTACAGGTGCCTGCCACCATGCCCAGCTAATTTTTGTATTTTTAGTAGAGACAGGGTTTCACTATGTTGGCCAGGATGGTCTTGGTCTCCCGGCCTCGTGATCTGCCCGCCTCGGCCTTCCAAAGTGCTGGGATTACAGGCGTGAGCCACCGCGCCCGGCCCTCCTCAGTCAATATCTTTTGTCCTTTAGGTCCTCACTCAAATGTTGCTTCTTCTTGGAAGCTTTCCTTGAACCCCAAAGATGGGATGAATCCCCCCGTTTCATGCCTTCAGAGTAACTGATCACAGAGGTCCACTGTGGACCACATCCATAGAGGTCACCCGTGTCCCAGGGACTTGAACAGTGTCCCCAAAACTTGAACAGCACATAGTAGGTTTGCAATAAGCACTGGGAAAAGAAAGGGAGGAGTCAGGCCATCCTGCTTCCACATTTTAAGGTCTTAAACCATTCCCCAATGGTTTTTCAACTTTATCTTTTAAGCTAAGGAAGCCTATTTTCCTTCCTTCCTTCCTTCCTTCCTTCCTTCCTTCCTTCCTTCCTTCCTTTTCCTTCCTTCCTTTTCCTTCCTTCCTTTTCCTTCCTTCCTTTTCCTTCCTTCCTTCCTTCCTTCCTTCCTTCCTTCCTTCCTTCCTTCCTTCCTTCTTTCATTCATTCTTTCTTTTTTTTTGAGACAGTCTCGCTCTTGTCACTCAGGCTGCAGTGCAATGGCACTATCTCAGCTCACTGCAACCTCTGCCTCCTGGGTTCAAGAGATTCTCCTGCCTCAGCCTCCCGAGTAGCTGGGATTACAGGTGCTCACAACCACGCCCAGCTATTTTTTTTTTTTTTTAGTAGAGATGGGGTTTCACCATGTTAGCCAGGCTAGTCTCAAACCTTGGCCTCTCTAAGTGCTGAGATTACAGGGGTGAGCCACAGATCCCAGCCAGGAAGCCTATTTTCAATGTCTCACGTAAAACCTCAACATATAGAACAGATAAAAGAGAAACTGCTCTAACTCTCCCTGATTTCTCTCTGTCGCCCAGGCTGGAGTGCAGTGGTGTCATCACAGCTCACTGCTGCCTCGACCTCCTGGGCTCACACGATCCTCCTGCCTCAGCCTCCCAAGTAGCTGGGACTACAGGCGTATGCCACCACTCCTAGGTAATTTTAAATTTTTTTGTAGAGACAGGGTTTTGCCACATTGCTCAGACTGGTCTCGAACTCCTGAGCTCAAGGGATCCGCCTGCCTCAGCCTCCCAAAGTGTTGGGATTACAGGCGTGAACCACCACACCCAGCCTCTGCCTGGTCTCTTAAGATGAAAGTTCTGTGTTTCTTTATGTGTTTAAGATGGAGGTGTAGGAAGAGGGGCTAGATGTGGCTTTGCAGGCATGGGGAAGGGTCCAGAATTAAGGAGTTTCCCTGAAACCAAGGCAATCCTCTTAAACTTGCTTAATCAGACCATTAAGCCTATTAGGTAATTAACCCCTCTCTGGTGCCTTCCTACCAATCATCCTGAACCCTACTGAATTCATTCTCTTCCATGGACTCACGGAGATGTCCTCTTCCCCACCCTCACCCTAAACTTGTCACAGATACAGGGTACTTTATCTCTGGAAGGCTCAGAAAGATGGGGAGGGAATTCTCACTAATCCCTATGACTCCATCCTCTCTCTGCGTCTTCAATTTCACTCCCCATCTTCTCTCCAGCCAGAGCATCTTCTCCGCTTCCCTCTGAGGGTGGAAGGTATTCATCTTCTCTGAAGAAAACTGGGGTCACCCTCTTCCCCATTTTCTGCCCCCTCTCTCTTGTACTTCTTCAAACTGTGCCTGAGAATTTTTGTATGAAACAGCAGAAGCAATTCTAGACTAAGAGTGACATTTGTGGTCGGGCACGGTGGCTCATGCCTGTAATCCCAGAGCTTTGGGAGGCCAAGGCGGGCGGATCACTTGAGCTCAGGAGTTTGAGACCAGCCTGGCCAACATGGTGAAACTCCCGTCTCTACTAAAACTACAAAAATTAGTCGGGCCTGGTGGCACACGCCTGTACTCCCAGCTACTCGGGAGGCTGGGGCAAGAGAGTCATTTGAATCTGAGAGGCAGAGGTTGCAGTGAGCCGAGATCGGGCCACTGCGCTCCAGCCTGGGTGACAGAGTGAGACTCTGTCTCAAAAAAAAAAAAAAAAAAAAAGTGAATTTTGCCACTAATGGGCTCTATGCCCTTGGGCAAGTTGCCTCACCTCTTTGGGCCTCAGTTTTCCTCATCTATAAAATGGGAATCGTGATAGTGCTACCTCATGGGGTTACTGTAATTAATGAAAGAGAAAATGTAAGGAAAGGTACTTGGGATGGTCCCAGGCACATGGAGGATTTGAGAAATGTTAGATATCATCATTATCAGTATTGCCTACACCATGAACACAACTTCAGTGCTTATCACAGCATCAGACACAGAGCAAGCACCCTACACGTGGGATTTGTGGGTTGGGTTGAGAGGTAGGAGAAGGAGGGGCAATCCCACTTTGTTAATCAACCATTTCCCTAGGGGGCTGTCCCAAACTTTTCCCTTCGTCTTGGAGGAGGAATGTCCTCTCACTGATATAAGCGAGACCTTGTCTCCATTCTCTGCACTCAGCCTCTCTCTAATTCGTCTTTCTCATGCCAACTTATAGAATTTTGCCCCTTTTATGTCCTTCTGTACTGGAATTATTCTTTCTTCTCTTCTTCTCTCCTTCCTTTCCTTCCTCCAACAAATCCTTCCTGAGCACCCATGACCTTCCAGTCCTTGGTTCAGGTGCTGGGGATGCAGCAGGGAACAGACAAGGTCCCTTTCCTTTAAATTCCTTTTAAAATGCATTTATTTATTTATTTATTTATTTATTTATTTATTTATTTATTTATTTATTGTATTTTTAGTAGAGACGGGGTTTCACCCTGTTGCCCAGGCTGGTCTTGAACTCCTGGGCTCAAGGAATCTGCCCACCTTGGCCTTCCAAAGTTTTGGGATTACAGGCGTAAGCCACCGTGCCCGGCCTAAATGTATCTATTTAAAGAAGAAATTAGGCCAGGTGCGGTGGCTCACACCTGTAATTCTAGCACTTTGGGAGGCCGAAGCAGATGGATCGCCTGAGGTCAGAAGTTCGAGACCAGCCTGACCAACATGGTGAAAGCCCATCTGTACTAAATACAAAAAATTAGCTGGATATGGTGGCACATGACTGTAATCCCAGCTACTTGGGAGGCTGAAGCAAGAGAATTGCTTGAACCCGGGAGGCAGAGGTTGCAGTGAGCTGAGATGGTGCCACTGCACTCCAGCCTGGGCAACAAGTGCGAAACTCCGTCTCAAATAAAAAAAATAAATAAAGAAGAAATTTAAAAATCATTGCTAATAATTGGAGCTTGAAGGGCTGGTTATGTTTTGTTCTCCCTAACGTACATTAATATAAACATACGATGTTCAAAAATTTAAAAAAAAAGTTTGTCCATGGACCACCTTAAATAATCTTGTTGTATTAAACTAGTGCAAATCTGACTTCTGGAGACCCCTCTTCAAGTGAGTCTCCTATGGACAGTGATTGGCTAAGACCTCCCCTGCAGAGACTCAGAACTTGAATTCCCAGGAGTCCCCCATTGTGAGCATCAGTTCGTGCCGGTCCTTCCCAGAATTTTCTGCACATCTTTTCTGTTTGGGGCAGTTTCCTACCATGTGAGTCCTACCTCCCCAGAAAGAAACCAGGTCTCTATTGATCAGCCTTCCTTGTAGCAAGGGCAGACACGTGACCTCAGCTGAACTCAGAGCCCTCAGCCATCACGCACGCCCACCCTGTTTGAACAACCAAGGCACTGCTTGTGAGAAAGTTCTCCCTTCTAATGAGGCAGAATCTACATACCAGAACTCCGCACCCACCCATTCCCATCCCACTCTTCACTCTTCGCTTGGGTCCAGGCAGCTCCCTCTACCCAATGGCAGAGTCTGAAGAACCGAAGATAGCAAGTTCAGGTCTCCTGATTAATTTCCTGCTGCAATTTCAAACATTTCCACCTTGGAAAGGTGCCATCTTTCCCCTTCTAGTCACTGAGTCTCTGCTCTTGCCCCTCTGTACCCACCCCCTCAGGGATGCTTCTGACGGCTTTCAAAAATCCCAGTGCTTTGGCAGGCTGAGGTGGGCAGATCACCTGAGGTCAGGAGTCTGAGACCAGCCTGGCCGACAAGGTGAAACCCTGTCTACTAAAAATACAAAAGTTAGCCAGGCATGGTGGTGGCATATCTGTAATCCCAGCTACTTGGGAGGCTGAGGCAGGAGAATCGCTTGAACCTGGGAGGCGGAGGTTGCAACGAGCCGAGATTGTGCCACTGCACTCCAGCCTGGGTCACACAGCAAGACTCCATCTCAAAAAAGAAAAAAAAAAAAAATCAGCCAACACTCCCTTCCCCCTTCCATAAATAACCATTGCCTACCCAAGAGATTTATGGTGTTGTAGTAAGAGTGGCCTATTTTAGTGTCAGAGAGTTCACCCTCTAAAGTGGCTTTGATCTTGAGGGTCATGAATGACAAAAGTAAAGCTGAAGGGCTGTGGGTTGTCGAGGTGTTGTTTTTGGTGTTAGTCTGGATGCAACATCAATGTTAGGTGTTGCCCTCATAGCACTTCATGGTTTTGTTTGGAGGCTGGGGATGGGAGAGCTGGCATGTTCTATGAGGGAGGCTGGGGTTTGACATCGGTATCATCATCAGGAGCCTGTGGGGATGCTGCTGGCAGAGGATGGTGAGGGTGTGGGGTGGGAGCAGTACGCCAAGGAGGCGCGGGACTTCAGACATGTGATGTGTTTTTGTGAATGGCGGTGTTGCCTATTTGGTGTGAAATGCAATACAACTACAGTGTGCTTATGTAGGGATGAGATGCTGAAAGGTGTGATGCTGCCTTGAGTTGTGACTGTCTCTGAGTGAGAGAAAGGCAGATGGGCCACAGTTTTCTTGAAGTGAATCACCATTGGATGGTGAAAAGGGAAAATGACATTCTCAGTGGCACTTATATAATAATAATAATGATGATGATGATAGCGACTGTTTACTGAGCACTTACCATCTACCAGCCTTACGCTACGTACTTCACATACGTAATCTCATCTAACGCACACAACCCGGAGAGGTAGATCTTCCTGCCTCCATGTTTCAGACAAGCAGGCTGAGGCCCAGAGCAGTGAAATAACTCGCCCGAGGATTCCACACCAAGCACATGACAGTGGCAAGACATGAATCCTGAAAGATCTCATTCTAGGAGGGGCTCTTAACCCTGGTGATGTTGACTTCATGATAAAGAATGTGGCCAGGCATGCTGGCTCATGCTTGTAATCCCAGCACTTTGGGAGGCCGAGGTGGGTGGATCACCTGAGGTCAGGGGTTCGAGATCAGCCTGGTCAACATGATGAAACCCCATCTCTACTAAAAATACAAAAATTAGCCAGGCATGGTGGCGCATGCCTGTAATCCCAACCACTCGGGAGGCTGAGGTACGAGAATTGCTTGAACTCGGGAGGTGAAGGTTGCAGTAAGCCGAGATGGCGCTACTGCACTGCAGCCTGGGCAAAAACAGAACAAAACAAAACAAAATAAACAACAACAACAAAAACAAAGAATGAGGGATATGGCTGGGAATAGTGGCTCACACCTGTAATCCCAGCACCTTGAGAGGATGAAGCGGGTGGATCGCCTGAGATCAAGAATTTGAGACCAGCTTGGGCAACATAGCAAGACCTGTCTCTACAAAAAAATTCAAAGAATTAGTCAGGTGTGGTGGTGCACACCTGTAGTTCCAGCTACTGGGGAAGCTGAGATGGGATCATCACCTGATCCTGAGAGGTCAAGGTTGCATTGAGCCATGATTGCACCACTACACTCCAAGCCTGGGTGACAGAGTGAGACCGTCTCAGAAAAAAAAAGAAAAAGAAAAGAAAAGAAAAAAAGAGGGACGTTAGGAGCAAGATCTGGCTGGTGTAAGCTATGTTGAGGGTGTGAGATATGTATATGTGTCTGTATATGGGTTTTTATTTTTGGGGGGTTGACAGAGGTGGGAATATAGTCAGGAGTACGGGGGTCCATTATTATTGCAGCTTAAGAATTACGATCTGTATCAAGGGGGGCCACCGTTGCCAGACTGGGGTCATTTATTTCTGCAAAGAGTCCCTGACTAGAGTTTCCGTCCAACCTCTTCACCCAAGTCTTCCTGCCCTTAGTGTCTTGTTTTCCTCCCAGCAGCACCTGCCAGCCACTCGCAGTGCCCAGAAGCGAGTGTGAACCGCCACCATCTCCTCCATTTCTCCCATCTGCTCCCAGAGGCGGGCAGGAGGGGCAAGAATCTCATCTGTCCAGTAGGGTACTGCTTTCTGGGACATCCAGGAAAAGCCCTCACTCCTCTGAGCCTCAGTTTCCCCATCCAAAAATAAGGTCCATTCTAGTGTCTCCCCACACAATGGAGCCAGCCGCCTGAGTTCACATCATGGTTCTGCTGCTTATCAGCTGAGTGACGTTGGGCAAGTGACTTAACCTCTCTGTGCCTCAGTTGTTCATCCGTAACATGGGTTAACATCATAGAATTGTTGTAGGGATTAAGGAATTGATCCATGTCAAGCACTTCCCATGACAGTTCCTGGCATACTGTAGTATCATAAGTCTAGCCATTATTATAACTGATTATTATTATTCCATCATAGCATGTTGGGAGAATGACAAGAAATTGCACGTAAGGCATTAAACAATAATATAGGTAGCTATTGTTAGTATTATCCTTGCGGTCACTTTTTTTTTTTTGAGATGGAGTTTCGCTCTGTTGCCCACACTGGAGTGTGGTGGCGTGATCTCGGCTCACTGAAACCTCTACCTCCCGGGTCCCAGCAATTCTCCTGCCTCAGCCTCCTTAGTAGCTGGGACTACAGGTGCCCACCACCATGCCCCGATAATTTTTGTATTTTTAGCAGAGACAGGGTCTCACCATGTTGGCCAAGCTGTTCTTGAACTCCTGACCTCAAATGATCCACCTGCCTTAGCCTATCAAAGTGCTGGGATTACAGGCGTGACCTACTGTGCCCAGCTCCTTATGATCATTTTTATGTGCCTATATGGCAGATGAGGACACTGAGGCTCAGAAAAGGGGATGGGTTGAGACAGCATCCCCCAGCTATGAATGTATATTATTGAAAGAAGCCCTCAATTTTGGGGTCAAAGTCCTGGACCCTTGCCCAGCCCTGCCCCTGAGTGTGTTTCTGTCAATGGAGGCCTGTCCCTCTGCATCTCCCGGCCTCAGTTTCCCCATGGGTAAACAGAAGTGGGGTGGGAGACGGTCTGGAGGAGATGGTCCCTAAAGGCTCATCCTAATTTCCCCGCTGTGGAGGGAGGCAGGATAGCACAGTGGTTTTGTCCAGGAGCTCCAGAACTAGGCAGCCCAGGGTTGGGTAAATTCTAGCTCCATCACTTAGACACCATGTGACCTTGGGCAAGCGGTTTCACTTTGCCGAGCCTCAGTTTTCCTCATCTGTAAAAAGATGCTCAAATCATCTCTCCCAGGGGTTGTATTGAGATATTAACCCATATCTCAGAGTAGTAGGTGCCACGTAGGCAGATGTGACTGTTACTAGCAGCAGTGGCATCAGTGTTAAATTGTGCTGCGAAGTGATCAGATTCTAAGCATCTCAGTCCCTTTAAGAGAAAGGTGGGAACCCCCTAACCTCTAGAGGTTAGTGGGTGGAGGGCTAGACAGTCTGACTGGGCTCAGGGACCTCCTGGGTCCCTGATCTCTCCAGGACTGGGAACAGCAGTGGGGCAGGAAGGAGGGAAGGAAGTCAGGGACATATTCATGTGTGTGCTGGGGGTGGGGGAGCAGGAAGAAGGACAGGAAACTCCCTCCCATCCCCTCCCCCAACTTCCCTTTCCTCCAATTTCTGCTGGACACCCTCATGGGCATCCAGGGGGTCCCTGATTCCTGTCCCACCTGGGTGGAGGTCGGGGAGGGCTAGGATGGGAGGAAGAAAGTTGGCTTGTATTCATCTGCAGGGAGGAGGTGGGAGGCCCCCACCCCACCCACTGCCAGGCCTGACGGAGAGGAAAGGGTGCACTCTGCCTGAAGCCATCCCTCTCCCATCCGGAGGAAAAGACCAGAGGAAGTGGAGATTTTGGCAAGGTGACCGCGGGGAGGGGCTTGTCCTCTCTGGGGTCTCCCTCCTACCAGGGAGCTAGGGGACTGGGCTCTGAGGACCCCAAGAAATCCCACCTCTTCCCTGAGCCCTCCACAGCAGGGCATGCACCTAGAGCTCCCAGCTGGGCTTTTCTTCTCGGGTACGCACACCTCCTTGGGTCACACACCCAGGGAGAGCCCCTCTCTTCCCTCACACCGCCTTCCATGGTGTCAAACATTCAGCAATCTCCAATACACAAGGACACACACACACACTCTCCCTTGTCAAACACACGCAGAATCATCCCCATATCTCTGGTGTCACACAGTCAGCCATTTCACACACACACCTCTCCTTGTTACACCCATACACACAGCTGGGTGTCATACGCACACGTGCCCTGTCACATGGGGACCCATCCTTCCTTCTCCTTTTTACACACCCTCGTGCGTTTCACCCACAAGCCCCAGTCTTTCCCTCGTCATACACCCACCTTCCCTGTTGCACACACCCCCTCTGATGTCACTGTTGCACACCTCCATGTGTCACACCCAGCCACAGCCTCTCTGGAGTCACACCCACACCCTTTCCTTGTCACATCCCCTCACCAGCTTCTCTGAGTCCCACCCCACCCCAGCCACGCCTGTGTCACACACACTGGACCCCTTTCCTCTGATCTACACGGCCTCTTCTGGCTCACGCCCAGGACCAGCCCATTCAGCGTCCCCCACACACCCCCTTGCTTGTCACACACACCCTCTCATGTGTCACACTCTGCCACAGCCCTCTCGGGGGTGACAAGCACACACCTTTCCTTGTCACACGTACCCGCTGGAGGGTCTCAAATATGGAGCCCGACCCCTGTCCCCTTTCTCATACACCCCCTCTATGCTGTCATATTCCTGATCCCTAATGTCACACATCCAGGCCGTAGAGGGCACACATACACACAAGCACACACATACATACCTGTCCTAGTCTCACATTCTCCCACCTAGCTTTACACACCACCCTTTCCTCCATTTCACCCCACACACCCACCCAGCCTGTTCCCACGCACGATCCCGCCAGGGCCACACAAGCCTTCCTCTGGGACAACCCTTGTTCAGGACATCCCCAGGGAGGGAGGCTGGGAAGCTCCCGGTCCACAGGCCTCTACTCCTTCCCCTCCCCCAGCCAGGACACGCGAGCCCGGGGAACACCCCTGCCCCGAAAGGGTCACATCACACACCCCTCAAGGACACACAAGACATCTGCCCTGAGGCTCTCACGCCCCCATCCTCTGCGCCCCCCAAGGACACTTATCACGCCCTCCCCCCCAATCCCTCTTCTGCTTGAACCGGCTCCCAGCCCGGGCCTCGGCAGGGAGGAGGGTCCAGCCTCCTCCAGCTCTCCGCTCTGTCCCCCACCTCGGGGAGGGTCTCTCCCCTCCCCAGAGCCCTTGCACCTGCCACGGGAGGGGGGAAGGATGGAGAAAGGCGAGGCCCCCTGCCCGCTCCCCCGCCCGGAGCCGCAGCCCTTTCTCACCTCCCGTGTTGCTGCGCTTGGTGCGGGCCACCTCAGAGGGCCTCTTGCGGGAATCCGGGGCCTCGGGCTCCATGGGGGGGGCCTGGGGCGGCGGCTGCTGCTGCTGCAGCCAGCTGCAGCAACGGCAACGGCACTGTGGCAGCGACAACTAGGGAGAACTGGGGTTACAGCGGCAACGGCGGCGCGAGACAGCAACGGCTGCAGGACCTGAGAGGCCGATGAAGAACCGATACACCATGCCAGCGACCATCATCATGAGTGGGGGCAGGGGAGCGAGAGACGAGGGAGGAGGGAGAGGGACGATGGGAGGAGAACAGTGGAGAGGGTGGGGGAGCGGAGAGAAGGCGAAAGGGGAGCCGGTTCTCGGGGGGCTGACAGAGCCTGGAGAGCGGCTGTGAGTAGAATGGCAGGGCCGAGGGGGGGTCTCCGATAGAGCCGGGAAAGAACTGAGGAGTGGGGTCTCTCCTGGGACCACAGAGGCTGGGGACTGGACGCGCCACTGGGGGGACAAGACCCCCCCTCTCCTCTTGGCTCCCTGGGGCAAGAGGGCCGAGCCCCCCAGACCCTGCTCGGGGCGGGGGGCCGGAGGAGCGTGGCCGGAGGTGGGAGGCGGAGGCGGCCGCTAGTGGGGACCCAGGGGGCGGCGGGCGCGGGCGGCGGCGGCGACGGGGCTGGCGGTGGCTGCTGGCCCGAGCATCTTCTTCCCGGAGGCTCCCACAGCGCCTGGCCCCTCCCACCCCACGAGGTCACGCCCATGCCGGGTAGGGCCACGCCCTTCGGCGCCCCCATTGGTCCAGCCTGAAGCCTGGACCACGTCCCTCTGGGTTGGCCACGCCCCTCCCGGCGGCAGAGAGCTGGACCCGAGTCCCCCAGGCTGCTGGGAGGACCCCGGGCTCCTCCAAGCCTCCCCACTCCTCACCTTGAATGAACGTTTATTGAGCACTTACTGTGTGCCAGGTCCCGTTCCAAGCAAGCACGTCACAGACGTTATCGCATTTAATCCCCAGAGCGACCAGCTCTGTGAGTTACACTTATTATCCCTATTTTACAGATGAAGAAACAGCCTTAGGAGCATACTTTGACTTCACTTGGTCAAGACAAGAAATTTCGGCTGGGCGCGGTGGTTCATGCCTGTCATCCCAGTACTTTGGGAGGCCGGGGCAGAAGAATCACTTGAGCCCAGGAGTTTGAGACCAGCTGGGCAACAATATAGTGAGGCCCCATCTTTACAAAAAAAAAATTTTTTTTTTTTTTTTTTTAATTATTAGCCAGGCGTGGTAGCACATGCTTGTAGTCCCAGGTATCCTGGAGTCTGAGGTGGGAGGATCGCTTGAGCACAGGAGTTTGAGGCTGCAGTCAGCCATGATGAAGCCTGGGAGACAGAGCAAGACGTCTCAAAATAATAATAATGATGATGATGATAATAATAATAATAATAGAAAAAAGAAAGAGAAAGAAATTTCACTTCACTCTTTTTCAATCCTTTCAGCTGGGAAATTCTCCTTCAACTCTTTCATCCATCCTTTGAAGAATCAGCACCGTGATGCTGAAAGGCCTCAAGGGATTGAATTCACTGAGCAGGAGTTGCAGCCTGAGCACCCGCCCTGGGGCACAACTCCATTCAAACAACAGTACTTAGAGACTACCTACTAAGTGCCAGGCACTGTCTTTGATGCTGCAGATACAACAGGGAACAAAACAGCCTTGGCCCTTGTACAGTATTACTACTCATGTCATTAAGAAAAATTGGTTTTCAGATGACAAAGTGGAGGCCTGGGAACATCGAGGGTGGCTTGTCCAAGGGCACACAGCTTGACAGAGAGAAACTGGGATGTGAACGCAGGACAAGTCCAATTTCAGAGCCCAAAATCATTGGAACTAGGGGGCCTTTCTTTGGAATGGATCATTGCTGTTATTCTGTGTTCCTTGATACCAGAATTTCCTTCTCCCTGGATTCTTAATCTCCAAGGAATCTTTCCTTCCTGCGTTGGTCAGGGGCAAGATTAGGCTTAGAGGGGGTCTGGATGTGGGTAATTGTGGCTACTGTGGAATCTGCGGCAGGGGGATCGGCTCCAACATGCCCCCTGCTCCTCCCTTGCCATGCTCTCAGGTCCCCAGGATGGGGGGGTAGCAGATGGCCTGGGGTGGATGGGGTGGCTACCCATCTGTCCCCTCACCCCCATTGTCCTCAGAGCCAAGGGGGATGGAAGGGGGCTGTGGTCCAGTGCAGTCTGGATCCTCCCCCTCCATCTTCCTGGAGGGAGCTGAGGAGCTGGTTGCCATGGAGACAGGAAAGAGGCAAGAGGGATGCAGAGAGATACGGGGGTCAGGCTGAGTTCCACACCTTAGACCCTTTGAGTCAAATAGCCTCACACCACACAGGTACGTATCCCAACATCCATGAAGTTAGCTGTGAAGTTTCCCCCTCTGTGTGACACACACAGAGTCACACTGGCCCTGTTGCAGGTGCAAAGGTGCACAGTTTCAACACAGTCTCACACAGAAACACTCACAGGGGATAGGCACACACACACACACATACACACTCATCTGTAATGCACATTCAATCATGCAGACGCAAAGCCACAACACAGGCTCTCATACACAAATAGACACACACATATCTAATATGGAGGTATGTCCCAGGTGCACATATTCAGAGCCACGACAGTTCCACACTTGGCCCCGCACACTCGGAAAAGTTACAAATCCATGATCAAAGCCACAGGACATCCATGGCCTATGTTACATAAGACATATGAGCGACATGTGATGTATAGACTGACGAACAGACTCAGTCATTCCTTGCACACACATCGGGTAAACACACACATTTAGATACACAGCCCACACAGGCTAACACACACAATAACTGGACTTCACGGGTCACTCAGTGACACGCACAACACACATGGAAAGCTGTGTGCCACTCAGCCCCCACCCCCGAGTCATGCCTGCAGCCCCAACCCTGCGCTCCCCGCATCGAGCCCTCCCATTTGGACACACACAACAGCACGGTCGGTCACGCACTCACACTCACACACAAACACAAACCTCCTGCTAGATATTTTTAAACCCAGGCTAGTTCTGCTTCCATGGCAACCGCCCCAAACCCATCACCATAGCAACCCAACGTCAGCTTTCCAAGCACCAAATCCTGGGGGACTGCAGGGCCCCAATCAGAGGCTGGCAGAGGGAGCTGCTGCACCCTTTACCATCATCCATGCCTCCCCTGTGCCCCCACCCCAGAGCTTTCAGGGGAGCAGTCACCCTAGTCTGGGCAGGGGCCAGAGTCAGGGATACCAGAGAGCCAGACCAAGCTGGGACAGGGGCATCCCCAAACCTGCCTGTTCCTTCCATCCTGGCAGAGCTATATGGAGAGGCTCGCTGGAGTGAAGGTTGGCCTGCACAAGCCTGGGTGTGCATTCTGGCTCTGCCACTTACATGCCGTGTGACTTGGCCATGCCCTTACCCTCTCTGAGTCTCGCATTCTTTAATTTGGAAAATGTTGCTGCTGCTGTTAATACCCCCTTTATTTTTATTTTTTATTTATTTTTATTTTTTGGTACTTTTAGTAGAGACGAGTTTTCACCACGTTGGCCAGGCGGGTCTTGAACTCTTGATCTCGGGTGATCTGCCCGCCTCGGCCTCCCAAAGTGTCAGGATTACAGGCGTGAGCCACCGTGTCTGGTCAATATCCCCTTTAAATAACTGTTATGATTTGGTGGTTAAAAGTCCAGGCAGATCTACATCCAGATTCTGGCTTTCCCACTTCTTAGCCATGTGAACTCAGGCAAGGGCCTTCTCCTCTCTATGACAAGTCTCGGGGGTAAATAGTCCAACTACACAGGGCTGCTGGGAAGATTCCCCAGCCAAGTGGTATGGCAACTGTCCTAAGAACTTTGCATGTATTCTAACGTATTTCAGTCTTAAACACGGTCTTATAGGTAGACTACTATTCTTATACCCATCTTGCAGAAAAGGAAACTGAGACCCAGAGAGCTTGCCTGGTGTCACATAGCTACACAGTTTAGAAGGATGGGATTTGGGCCGGGCGCAGTGGCTCACACCTGTAATCCCAGCACTTTGGGAGGGCGAGATGGGAAGATCACTTGAGTCCAGGAGTTCAGGACCAGCCTGGACAACATGGTGAAACCCCATATCTACTAAAAAATTCAAAAATTAGCCAGGAGTGGCTGTGCACACCTGTAATTCCAGCTACTTGGGAGGTTGAGGCACAGGAATCACTTGAACCCAGGAGGCAGAGGTTGCAGTGAGCTGAGATCGTGTCACCGCACTCCAGCCTAGGTGACAGAGAGACACTCTGCCTCAAAAAAAAAAAAAAAAAAAAACAAAAAAAAAAAAAACCAAAAAAAAAAAAAACAACAATGAAGGAGAAGAATGAATAGGATGGGATTTGAGCCTGGGCAGTCAAAGACACATCTTTAGCCATTTCTCTCTCCTGCCTCTCAAAGAGGGCAGTTTGGAGAAGGGTGATAGAATGGTACATCCTTGGAAAGGCTTTCTAGCTTTTGTTTTCTGGGATGAGATGAAAGGCCTCAGTCTTCCAGCCTGCAGAATGGAGGTTGAAATGATACTGCTGGCTGGAGTGTCAGGAGGATCAATGCACCTGTTGGGCTCTGAGGACAGGCTGGTGCGCCTGAGTGCTCTTGTAGGTGCAGAGTAGATCAGGAGAGGTTGGGCGAGTGGGCAAATGGGCAAGCATTACCTGTGCAGGCTCAGGCGGGAAGCTCACTGGGGCTCAAACCTCAGCTTTCCCAGCCTGGTGATCTCAGGCACGGGCTGTCTCCAGCCTAAGCCTCAGTCTCACCATCTGTCAAATGGGAATCATGACCATACTCGGGGTATGACAAGGAGTCCATGAGCCAAAGCAGGCAAAACCACTTGGCATGGATCTCAGCAAAGAGATAAATCTGAGCTGCTATTAATATCCTCCATCCACTCAGTGCACAGGATTTAGGAGAGGCAGGACTGCAAACTTTTTTGCAGGGTTTTTGCAAACTTTGTTGACTCACAGTGAGAAACACACTTCATGATGCAATGCATATATTAGGTTGGTACAAAATTCATTGCGATTTTTGTCATCAAAAGCAACGGCAAAAACCGCAGTTATGTTTGCACCAATCTAATACAACTGAAATGAAAGTTTCATGAAACCACGCTTCATCTCCACCTTAGTCTACATTATGTCGACACTATGTGCACAGACTCTGATTTTTTTTTTTTTTTTTTTTTTGAGACAGAGTCTTGCTCGGTTACCCAGGCTGGAGTGCAATGGTGTGATCTCGGCTCACTGCAACCTCCACCTCGTGGGTTCAAGCAATCCTCCCGCATCAGCCTCCCAAGTAGCTGGGATTACAGGCACCTGCCATCATACCCGGCTAATTTTTGTAGAGATGGGGTTTCACCGTGTTGTTCAGGCTGGTCTGGAACTCCTGACCTGAGGTGATCCATCCGCCTTAGCCTCCCAAAGTGCTGGGATTACAGGTGTGAGCCACTATGCCTGGCTGACTCTGATTTATTATATGCTATTGAAAAAACTACTGGTTGATTCCACAGCCTGCTAAGCAGTTGTGACCGACAGTACAGAAAACCCTGGTGTGGAGATTAGAATGTGGAATCCTTGAGTCCCTGGAGGATTTTAAGCAGGGAAGTGACACGGCCATCATAGGGGCAATGAAGGAAAGGGGGCTAGATGGGGGCTGGGATGAAGCCACAATGGACTCTATGGAGGAGGGCTTCTTTGCCTTTACCCCCTGGCAGAAGCAGGGGACATGGAGATTGTTTGAGCCTGGGAATTCAAGGCTGCAGTGAGCTGTGAGATGGAGAGGTGTGGTCATATACCAACAGCAGAAGGCAGCTATCTCAGCGCTTTGCACAAAAAGGTATAGTGGGGAGGAGCGTGAACCCCAGACACTCATCTGCTCGGCAAATATTTACTGAGCACCTACTATGTGTTGGGCACTGTTCTAGGCGCTGGGGATACAGCAGTGAACAAAGCAGATACAGATTCCTGACCTCATGAGCTCACGTACCGGGGAGACAGATAATCAAGTAAAAAAGGAATACATAGAGTGTGATAGATGAGGGTAAGTGCTGTGGGGAAAATGCAGCAGGGGAGGAGGAGGCATAGGATATGGGGGCAGGGGAGATGGCTGCAATTTTATTTATTTATTTATTTATTTATTTATTTATTTATTTATTTTTGAGATGGTGTCTCGCTCTGTTGCCCAGTCTGGAGTACAGTGGCGCAATCTCAGCTCACTGCAAGCTCCGCCTCCCGGGTTGACGTCATTCTGCTGCCTCAGCCTCCCGAGTAGCTGGGACTACAGGTGCCCGCCACAATGCTCAGCTAATTTTTTGTATTTTTTAGTAGAGACGGGGTTTCACTGTTCTAGCCAGGATGGTCTCAATCTCCTGACCATGATCCGCCCGCCTCGGCCTCCCAGAGTGCTGGGATTACAGGCGTGAGCCACCGCGCCCGGCCTTTTTTGTAATTTTTTAGTAGAGACAGGTTTCACCGTGTTAGCCAGGATGGTCTCGATCTCCTGACCTCGTGATCCGACCGCTTTGGCCTCCCAAAGTGCTGGGATTACAGGCGTGAGCCACCGCGCCTGGCCTATTTATTTATTTATTTTTAGATGGAGTCTCACTCTGTCGCCCAGGCTGGAGTGTGGTGGTGCAATCTCAGCTCACTGCAACATCTGCCTCCTGGGTTCAAGCGATTCTCCTGCCTCAGCCTCCCAAGTAGCTGGGATTACAGGCCCGCGTCATCATGCCCAGTTAATTTTTGTATTTTTAGTAGAGATTGGGTTTCACCATGTTGGCCAGGCTGGTCACGAACTCCTGACCTTAAGTAATCTGCCCACCTCAGCCTCCCAAAGTGCTGAAATCATAGGCATGAGCCACCACACCTGGCCTGCAATTTTAAATAGGGTTGACATTGAGAGAGAAGGCCTCGCTGAGGAGTGACATTTGAGCAGAGACCTGAAGGAGGTGGAGGCAGTGGGCTGCATGGGTCTGTAGGGGGAGCAGCAGGTGCAAAGGCCCTGAGGCAGGAATATGCCTGGTGTGTTGGAGGAAGAGCAAAGAGCCTAGGGAAGGTGGAGGAGAGCAGGGGAAGGAAATAGTGGGAGGAATAAGGCTAGAGTGTTAGTCAGGGAGCCAACTGTACAGGGGGCCTTGAGAACCACAGTAAAGACTTTAATTTGCACGCCTGTAATCCCAACACTTTGGGACGCCAAGGCAGGAGGATCCTTTGAGACCAGGAGTTCGAGATCAGCCTGGACAACATAGTGAGACTGTGTCTCTACAAGAAATTAAAATAAATTAGCCAGATGTGGAGGCATATACTTCCAGCTACTCTGGAAGCTGAGGATCGCTTGAGCCCAGGAGGCCAGGGCTGTAGTGAGCCAAGATCACGCCATTGCGACAGCCTCGGTGACACAGTAAGAGCATGACTCTAAATAAATTTTTTTTTTTTTTAAAGACTTAGATTTGACTCTGATTTAAGTGGGAGCCATGGGAGGGTTTTGAACAGAGGAAGAACTTGAGCAGACTTAAACTCAGGCTATTCACGCTCAGTGAAATGAAGACCACACAGGATCCTTCTGGGTTGGACACAGTGGTTCATGCCTGTAATCCCAACACTTCGGGAGGTCAGGGTGGGAGGGTTGCCTTGAAGCCAGGAGGTTGAGGCTGCAGTGAGCTGAGATCACACCACTGCACTCCAGTCTGGGTGACAGAGTGAGACCCTATCTCAAAAAAAAAAAAAAAAGTGGGGGAGGCCGGGCACCGGTGGGTCATGCTTGTAATCCCAGCATTTTGGGAGGCTGAGGCGGGCAGATCATCTGAGGTCAGGAATTTGAGACCAGTCTGGCCAACATGGCGAAACCCTGTCTCTACCAAAAATACAAATATTAGCCAAGTGTGGGGGCGGGCGCCTGTAATCCCAGCTACTCGGGAAGCTGAGGCAGGAGAATCACTTGAACCTGGAAGGCGGAGTAAGACTCTGTCTCAAAAAAAAAAAAAAAAAAAAGATTGGGGGAATCCTTCTGGCTGTGTATGAAGAACATGGTATCAGGGATAGGGGCAGAAGTAAGGAGCCCAATAGGAGGTGACTTGGATGATCCAGGTGAGAGGTGCTGGTGGTTGGACCAGGATGTGAGGCAGCAGTGCTGGTGGGGAGATGTCTTGGAATCCCAGTTCTCCCCTGTGACTTTGGGCAAGTCATTTCAGAACCTGTTTCTCTATTTACAGATGAGGATGATAATAAAGCTGCCACCTCACAGGGTTCCTGTGTGGTCTTCATTTCACTGAGCGTGAATAGCCCCTGGCACAAGTGCCGCCTGCCATTGTCACTAATTTTATCCTCGAGGTTCCTGGATCAGGGCACCTCTGTACCCTACCCAGTGTGGTGCACAGGTGGGCTTTGGGGAGGAGGATAAGGAGAAGAGATTTAATCTTGTGTGTTGATTGTGTGGTTATCTGATCCTGAGGATATCTGAGTGAAGGCTTTCTCTTCCTAACAGCCTCACTGTAGTAGGCAGTATTGAAGTCCAGTGAGGAGCGTTAGCTTGCCCAGAAGCCCACAGTGAGTTGGGGGCTGAGCCAGGGCTAGAGATCTATCCCTGCCTCCTGTTTCTCAGGCCTGTGTTCCCAGTCCTGGCTGCCACCTTGGTGATTTTGGCAACTGACTGAGCCCCCTCCCCCGCCCCAGCCTCAACATCTTCCTATGAGTCCCTGCTGCCTCTGGGAGAAATTCCAAACTCTCCCAGTTGCTCAGGCCAAAACCTTGCAGTTGCCCTTGACACCCCTTTCTTCCTCACACCCACATCCACTCCATCAGCAAACCCTTTCTGCTCTACCTCGAGTTCCAAATCTCACCCCATCTCCCTACCTCCAGCAGCACCACCGAGTGGGGGTCCATTAGCTCCCACCTGGATTCTCCCAGGGGCCTCTTCTCTCAGCCACCCACTTCCACACCGGCCCACCCTTCACGAGAAACCAGTTATCTTTTTTTTGAGACCGAGTCTCCCTCTCTCGCCAAGGCCAGAGCGCAGTGGCTCAATCTCAGCTCACCGCAGCCTCAGCCTCCTGGGTTCAAACGATTCTTCTGCCTCAGCCTCCCGAGTAGCTGGGATTACAGGCATGTGCCACCACACCTGGCTAATTTTCGTATGTTTAGTAGAGATGGGGTTTCACCATGTTGACCAGGCTGGTCTCAAACTCCTGACCTCAAATGATCTACCCGCCTTGGCCTCCCAAAGTGCTGGGATTACATGCATGAGCCACCGTGCCCGGTCCAGAGTCATCCTTTTCAAAGGTGAGTCAGATCACACACTGTGCTGTATCTAAAAGAAATAAAATGGGGGTTTCTGGCCAGGCACAGTGGCTCATGCCTGTAATCCAAGTACGTTGGGAGGCCGAGGCAGGAAGATTTTGTGAGGTCAGGAGTTCAAGACCAGCCTGGGCAACACAGTGAAAGCCCATCTCTTAAAAAAAAAAAAAAAAAAAAAAAAAAAATTCAGCCTCGCACAGTATCTTGCACCTGTAGTCCCAGCTACTTGGGAGGCTGAGGTGGGAGGATCATTTCAACCCAGGAACTCAAGGCTGCAGTGAGCCTTAATGGTACCACTCACACTCCAGCCTGGGTGACAAAACAAGAGCCTGTCTCAAAAAAAAGTGTGTGTGGGGGGGTGATTTCCATAAGAACCTTGAGGAGCAATTTACATTGCTCTATTTCTTGGCTTAGGTTGTAGAAGAAGAAGGCACTTTCTGTGTGTCTCTTATGACTACAAATAGTATGAACGGGTCGGCCGTGGTGGCTCACACCTGTAATCCCAGCAGTTTGGGAGGCTATGGCGGGTGGATCACAAGGTCAGGAGTTCGAGACCAGCCTGGCCAACATGATGAAACCCCATTTCTACCAAAAAGTACAAAAATTAACTGGGCGAGGTGGCACGTGCCTGTATTCCCAGCTACCTGGGAGGCTGAGGCAGGAGAATCGCTTGAAGCCAGGAAGTGGAGGTTGCAGTGAGCCAAGATCATGCCACTGCACTCCAGCCTAGGTGACAGAGCGAGACTCCGTCTTAAAAAAACAAAACAAAACAAAACAAACAAGCAAACAAACAAAAACCCCAAGTTGAACTGTAACAGAGCTGGGCTTTGAACCCTGGCAGCCTGGCTACAGGGGCTGTCTTTTTAAGTGCTTCGCCAGCTGCCTCCCTTTCTCACGTGTCCCCCTCCCTCAGCTGTAACACCTCCCCACCCCATGGTCCTCTCCCTCCCTGGCGATCTTGGTGCTTCCCTGGTTTAGAACCGCAAGTGCGTAGACTTATGCTGATCCTATGCAATCATTTTCGGTTACATTTAATTTTAGTAATTTCTCCCTTTCATCTGTCCCCTTACAGGCGCCCACTCTTGTGTACTTAATTTTTGGCCTTCCCATCCTTCTATTCTTTTATCAAGATCCCTGTGTATCCTTACAGTTAGTTTTGTGTATGTGTGTTTTAAATTTGTAGAGTCGTCGTTAAGCTACAAACCTCATTCTCTTTCTTTCTTTGTTCTTTTTGAGAGCCCTCTGTGTGGATATGCTTATTTCTAGCTGGAGATGAGTGAGTCTTGCAGACTCTGGAGAGGCTGCCCCGGTTCAAGTTCCATCCTCACTGCTTATGGGATGAACGACCTTGGGCAAGTTACTTAACCTCTCTGGGTCTCAGTTTCTCCATTTGTAAGATGAAAGTTGTTAAATAATGGTCACTTTCTCATAGGATTGTTGCAAGATGGTTTTTGGGTTGTTTTTTAGAGATGGAATCTTGCTCTGTTACCCAGGTTGGAATGCAGTGGTGCCATCATAGCTCACTGCAGCTTCAAACTCTGGTACTTACTTGGTCTTGAAACCCACTGGGAAACAGTAGAACAGTGAGTTTTGCAAAGGCGGGAACAAGGAACTGAGTAGAGGGTACCTCCTTATGCTGGAAGGTCCTGGGCTCCAGCGATCCTCCTGACTTGACTTGCTAAAGTGCAAGCTGATATCTTTTTTTTTTTTTTTTCTGAGATGGAGTCTTGCTCTGTTGCCCAGGCTGGAGTGCAGTGGCATGATCTTGGCTCACTGCAACCTCTGCTTCCCGGGTTCAAGCAATTCTCCTGCCTCAGCATCCCAAGTAGCTAGGATTACAGGCACGCGCCACCATGCCCAGCTAATTTTTGTAATTTTTAGTAGAAATGGGGTTTCACCATATTGACCAGGCTGGCCTCGAACTCCTGACCTTGTGATCTGCCCACCTTGGCCTCCCAAAGTGCTGGGATTACAGGTGTGAGCCACTGTGCCCGGCCCAACTGGTATCTTAAAGCACTCAGCATCTGGCATTTACTGAGCAATACATTGATGTTAGCTTCTCCCTCTTTTACATTGCTGTGTAGTATTCCACTGTGTATTCCATATTCTACTTCTCCAGCCCTAATGATGGACATCTAGTTCCCTCCAACTCCTTGCTGCCTAAATTGCATTTCAATGGACATCCTCATACAAACCTCATTTACAGTCCTGTTGGACAGCGTGATAATTGGGTCATCAGGCATCCTCACATTTAATTTCTTAAAGTATTGCTGGATTGTTCACCAGAAGGGATGCACCTATTTGGCCTCCTACCATCCGTGGTGAATGATCCATTCTTGCATATATTCCTTCAGAACTTGGTGTTCTTAGATTGTCTAATTTTTGCCAATCTGTTGGATGTCAGAGAATGAATGTATTGCTTTGATACTTTTTTTTTTTCCTTTTTTTGAGATAGAGTCTCGCTCTGTCACTCTGGCTGGAGTGCAGTGGTGCGATCTCAGCTCACTGCAACCTTTGCCTCCTGGGTTCAAGTGATTCCCCTACCTCAGCCTCCCAAGTAGCTGGGATAACAATACTCAGCTAATGTTTTTGTATTTTTAGTAGACGGGGTTTCACCAGGTTGGCCAGGCTGATCTCGATCTCCTGACCTCAAGTGATCCACACGCCTCGGCCTCCCAAAGTGCTGGCCTGAGCCTGAGCCACCATACCCAGCCTTAATACTTTCTTATGTAGATCAGCTTAGCTTCTCTGGGTTTCCTCAGTCTTCATCTCTACCCAGAGTTATCACAAACTGACGTGTGTGTGTGTGTGTGTGTATAAGGCTATCAACATGAACCCTTCAATATTATATATGTGTGTGTGTGTGTGTGTGTGTGTGTGTGTGTATATATATATATATATATATATATATATATATATATATAAGTATTTTGGAGACAGGGTCTTGCTCTGTTGCCCAGGCTGGAGTGCAGTGGTGCAATATCAGCTCACAGCAGCTTCAACCTCCTTGTCTCAAGCAATCCTCCCATCTCAGCCTCCTGAGTAGGTGGGAGCACAGGCATGCACCACCACACCCGGCTAATTTTTGTATTTTTTGTAGAGTCGGGGTTTTGTCATGTTGCCCAGGCTGGTCTCAAACTCCTGAGCTCATGCAATGCACCTGCCTTAGCCACCCAAAGAGCTGGGATTACAGGCCTGAGTCACCATGCCTGGGCCAAACACTTTCATATTTTAATTGCTGACACAGTAGAAAAGGAATCATAATAGTACATCCCTTCTAAACTATTAAGAAGATTCAATGAATGATAATAGCCACCGTTTATTATGTGTTTACTACACGGTGTGTGCTGTGCTAAGCTGTGTATGTATTTACTCACTTATTTCCTCTAAAAGCTCTGGGAGGTCCCTGCTGCTGCCATCACCCCCATTTTATAGATGAGAAAACTGACACATGAAGAAGTTGACTGCAAGAAGCAGAGCTAGGATTGAAATCCAGGCAGAGGGGCTAATTAACCATCTCACTGCCTCTCCATGAACCTATGCAGGAAAAACACACAGGGCTTCACGAATGTTCTGTATCATCTCACCTGTGATACTCAGGCAGGGCAATCCAGAAGGGCTTGGGGAATGTTTTCTGATTGCCTCTGCAAATTTCTTTTTTCGAGATGAGGTCTCGCTCTGTTGCCCAGGCTGGAGTGCAGCAGCACGCATAATCATAGCTCACTGCAGCCTCAGTTTCCCCCGTTCAAGACATCCTCTTGCCGCAGCCTCCTGAGTAGCTGGGACTACAGGCACACACCACCGCACCCAGCTAATTTTTTTAATTTTTTATTTTTAGTAGAGATAGGGTCTCACTATGTTGCCCAGGCTGGTCTTGAACTCCTAGGTTCAAGTGATCCTCCCTCCTCAGCCTCTCAAATAGCTGGAATGGTGGGTGCAAACCACCATGCCCAGCTCCAAATCAGCTCTCGGTGATGTTACCAATGACCGCTATGTGGCTCAGTCCCGTCGTCCAGTGGCCTGTCCTCATACTACTTGAACTCCCTCCTCATTGACAGTCATGCCTTCCTCCTTGGTTTATTTTCTCCCTTAGCTTCCAGGACACTCCACTCTCAAGACTTCCCTTCTGGCCCAGTGGCTCCTCCTCTGCAGTCCTCCCCGTCCTTGGAGTCTTTAAACATTGGATGGCCATAGGGCTCAGTTCTTGATTCTCTTCTCCTTTCTCTCTTCACTCACTGTTTTGGTGATGGACTCCCAAATTAATCAATCTAGGTTGGATCTTATCCCTGAACTCAGACTCATGTTCACCCGTACTCTCAACATTTCCACTGGGAAGTCTACTGGGTACCTCAACATGTCCCAAACCAAATTTCTGATTCACATTCTCCTCCTGTCGCCCCGTACCTGCAATTCATCTAATCTCAATAAATGGAAATCTCATCTTGGCATCTTTTCAGATCAAAAACCTTAGAGTTGGCTGGGCGTGGTGGCTCACGCCTGTAATTCCAGCACTTTGGGAGGCTGAGGTGGGTGGAACACCTGAGGTCAGGAGTTCAAGACAAGCCTGGCCAACATGGTGAAACCCTGACTCTACTAAAAATGCAAAAAATTAGCCAGGCATGGTGGCGGACACCTGTAATCCCAGCTACTCTGGAGGCTGAGGCAGGAGAATCACTTGAACCCGGGAGGCAGAGGTTGCAGTGAGCCGAGGTCGCGCCATTGCACTCCAGGAAACTTAGAATCATTTTTGATTCTTCTCTTTCTCTTCCTCCCAACACTCAATCCATCAGCAAATTCTGTCAGCTCTACCTTCAGAATAGATTCTAACCACTTCTCACCACCTCCGCTGTCACCACCCTCGTGGAAGCCACCATCACCTCTCATTCTAATGATTTTTTTAATCTGTTGCTTAAATTTTTTTTATTGAGGTGAAATTCACATTAACAGAAAATTAACCATTTTAAAGTGAGCAATTCAGCGGCGTTTAGTACATTCATAATGTTGTGCAATCATCACCTCCATCTAGTTCCAAAACATTTCATCACCCCCAAAGGAGACCTCACACCCATTAAGCAGTGTTTACCCATTCGCTTCTTCCCCCAGCCCCTGGCACCACAACACTATTTTCTGTCTCTATGGACTTGCCTCTTCTGGACACTTCATATAAATGGAATCATACACTATGTGACCTTTTGTGTTTGGCTTCTTTCACTTAGTATCATGTTTTGAAGGTTTTATCCATGTTGTAGCATCTATCAGCACTTTATTTATTTTCTCTTTTTCTTTTGTTTTTGAGATGGAGTCTTGCTCTGTCACCCAGGCTGGAGTGCAGTAGCACGATCTTGGCTCACCGCAACCTCCACGTCCCGGATTCAAGCAATTCTCCTGCCTCAGCCTCCTGAGTAGCTGGGATTACAGGCATGCACCTCCACGCCTGGCTAATTTTGTATTTTTAGTAGAGACTAACATGGTTTTGCCATGTTGGCCATGCTGGTCTTGAACTTCTGACCTCAGGTGATCAGCCCGCCCCGGCCTCCTAAAGTGCTGGGATTACAGGCGTGCCACCGCGCCCGGACTTATCTGCTCATCAATTTATGGACATTTGGGTTGTTTCCACCTTTTAGCGATTGTGAATAACGCTGTTATGAACATCCACGTACAAGTATTTGAATACCAGTTTTTAATTCTCAGGTATATACCTAGGAGTGTAATTGCTGGGTCATGTATTCATTCTGTTTAACTTTCTGAGAAACTGGCTGTTTTCCATGTCCAAATTATTTTAACAGCCTAAGTTTTTTTAATTTAAAATTTTAATTTTAGAGATCGATTCTCACTCACTTTCCCAGGCTGGAGTGCAGTGTTGAACTCCTGTTCTCAAACAATCCACCTGCCTCAATCTCCCGAGTAGCTAACAGCCTATTCTTAATGCAGCCACCATCATGATCATTTAAGACATGAGTAGGCCAGGCGGTGGGGCTCACCCCTGTAATCCTAGTACTTTGGGAGGCAGAGGCGGGTGAATTGCTTGAACTCAGGCATTCCAGACCAGCCTGGGTAACATGGCGAAACCTCGTCTCTACTAACAATACAAAAGTAAGCCAGGTGTGGTGGTACATGCCTGTAATCCTGCTCTACTTGGGGGGTTGAGGCAGGAGGATCGCTTGAACCAGGGAGGCTGAGGCTTCAGTGAGCTGATATGGAGCCACTGCACTCCAGCCTGGGTGACAAAGTGAGACCCTGTCTCAAAAAAAAAAAAAAAAAAGACATGAGTAAAATTATGTCCTCTCTGCCTAATACCTTCAATGGCTCCCACCTCACTCAGAGTAAAACAAAAGGCCTCACAAGGGCCTACAAGGCCTTATATAACCTGGTCTCAGGCATCCTCCCAGACATCATCTTCTATCACACTCCATGCGCTCAATATTGACGTCCTTGCTGTTTCTTAGAAACACCAGGCATGCTCCCACCGCAGGGCCTTTGTACTCACTGTCTCATCTTCTTGGAACGCGCCATCTTGGTACCCTCAAGGGTGGCTTGGCCAGGAGCGGTGCCTCACATCTGTAATCCCATCACTTTGGGAGCCCAAGGCAGGTGGATCACATGAGCTCAGGAGTTCGAGAGTAGCCTGGCCAACATGGTGAAACCCCGTCTCTACTGAAAATACAAAAATTAGCCAGGCATGGTGGTGTGCGCCTGTAGTCCCAGCTACTTGGGAGGCCGAGGCAGAAGAATTGCTTGAACCCAGGAGGTGGAGGTTGCAGTAAGCTGAGATTGCGCCACTGCACCTTGAGTCTGGGCCGCAGAGCAAGACTCCATCTCAAAAAATTTAAAAAAAAAAAAAAAAAAAAAAAAAGGCCCTTTTGGGGGGGTCCCACCTGTAATCACAGCACTTTGGGAGGCCGAGGTAGGCAAACCACTTGAGGTCAGGAGTTCAAGACCAGCCTGGCCAACATGGTGAAACCCTGTCTCTACTAAAAATACAAAAAAATTACCTGGGCTGTATGGTGGGCACCTGTAATCCCAGCTACTCGGGAGGCTGAGGCAGGAGAATTGCTTGACCTTGGGAGGCAGAGGGTGCAGGGAGCCAGGGCGCCACTGCACTCCAGCCTGGGCGACAGGGTGAGACTCCGTCTCCAAAATAAATAGATGAATAAAAAAATTCGTGGCTCATTCACTTGCGTCAGGTATCTGCTCTAAGTCAGCTTTTCTGAGATACCTTCCTGCCCCTCCAACCCCTGGTTCCAGCCTCTTCACTCTGCTTTATTTTCTATGTAGCACTTATCACCCCAGACCTGGACATTCCTTTTTTTCTTTCTTCTTTTTTTGAGATGGAGTCTCGCTCTGTGGCCCAATCTGGAGTGGAGTGGCCTGATCTTGGCTCACTGCAACCTCTGCCTCCTGGGTTCAAGCGATTCTCCTGCCTCAGCCTCCCAAGTAGCTGGGATTACAGGCATGCACCGCCATGCCCAGCTAAGTTTTGTAGTTTTAGTAGAGATGGGGTTTTGCCATGTTGGCCAGGCTGGTCTTGAACTCCTGACATCAGCTGATCCGCCTGCCTCGACCTCCCAAAGTGTTGGGATTACAGGTGTGAGCCACCGCGCCCAGCCTATTTCTTTACTATATGCTGTTGTCTGCCTTCCTTTCACTAGGGTATGATCTTTTCCTGTTTGTTACCAGATGTTTCTACTCCAGCACCCAGAAAAGTGCCTGGAACATAGCAGGTGCCCAATAAATGGCCTGACAAGTGAGTGAAGAAATAAGTTAAGGAATGAATTGAACTCCACTTACAGATGAAGAAAGTGAAGTTTCCAGAAGAGGCATGACTTGTGGGAGGTCTCACAGCCGGTAAGGGAAAGCCTTGAGATTCTAATCCATGTTCCTTTTTTTTAAAAAAATGTTATTTATTTATTAATTATTTTCTTAGAGACAGAGTCTTGCTCTGTCACTCAGGCTGGAGTGCAGGCATTTATGGGATTTAGCTGAGGGGAAGGTGAAGTGAGAATACATTAAGATTGGGCTTAGAGGGATATTTTTATGTGGGTCATAGATACTTCTTGGGTACTTAAACCACCTGATTAGTTGTCACGGTGTAGAAATGGCTTCCCGGAATGCTTCCATTGTGTAAGGTACTAACTCACTAGATGGGAGGCCACAGCCTACTAATGGCATAAATGTGTCTTTTAGCTGCTCATTCCAGAAGCATCTGTGTAACAGAAGTGTCAAGAATTGAAAGGAAGCGTGCGTGGTGGCTCACACCTGTAATCCCAGCATTTTGGGAGGCTGAGGTGGGAGGATTGCTTGAGCTCAAGAGTTCGAGACCAACCTGGGCAACATAGTGAAACCCCATTTCTACTAAAAACAAATTAAAAAAAAAATTAGCCAGACTTGATGGCGTGTGCCTGTAGTACCAGCTACCTGGGAGGGTAAGGCAGGAGGATCACTTCAGCTCAGGAGTTCAAGGCTGCAGTAAGCCATGAACATCCCACAGCTCTCCAGCCTGGCGATGAAGTGAGACCCTGTCTAAACAAACCAACAAACCAACCAACAAACCAACAAACAAAAAATTGAAAGGATTGAGGCAGAAGTTAGTCTGTGGAAACATTTTCCAAAACATAGTTAATATATGAACGAAACTTTATGAAAGTTTTCCTTTTTCTTTTCTTTTCTTTTTTTTTTTGAGATGGCATCTCACTCTGTTGCCCAGGCTGGCGTGCAGTGGCACGATCTTGGCTTACTGCAACCTCCGCCTCCCGAGTTCAAGCGATTCTCCTGCCTCAGTCTCCTGAGTAGCTGGGATTACAGGCGTTTGCCACTGCACCCACCTAATTTTTTTGTATTTTTAGTAGAGACAGGGTTTCACCATGTTGGTCAGGCTGGTCTTGAACTCCTGACCTCGTGATTCACCTGCCGCGGCAAATCCCAAAGTGCTGGGATAACAGGCGTGAGCCACCGCGCCAGGTCAAAAGTTTTTTTAGATTTGCAAAAGATTTAGATAACATCACCAATACTGATTTGTGAAGCTGAAACTTGTTCTAAATTATAATGAATTTTTAAAAAGTTCCATCAACCACGCTAGAGGAAAGATAACTTACTTTTCTTTTTGTAGACAAGGATATTGTGAAACATGCAGCTGAAAAAGTAGGAAACGTCACATAGTTGTGTCAGGCAGAAAATTAATAAAAACATTACGTTATCCTTTGGGATTTTGCAATGTTTGTGGTATTTGGCTCTTTTAAATATGTAATTTGTTATTATTTCATATTCTAAGTAAACTTTCATATCATACAGTATTTTTTTTTTTTCTTTAAACTTTGTTTTCCTTTCTTAAAGAGGGCTCTCCTCCCCCATCCCCGCGCTCAGTTCCTTTAGCTGGATCCTTCCAGTTCATGACTGATTGGTTTAAAATATGGGTCGTTCAAAAGCCGAGTGATCCCGGGCTAGTGGCTGTACCCCTCTGAGACAGTTTTCTTAGTGGTAAAATGGAAATCATAACAACTCTGCAGGGCTAATTATAAAGTTTAAAAAAGCCAAGGCCTGCAAAATGCTTAGTGCAGGTTTGGAATGCACCGAGCGATGACAAATCTCAACCTGTCTTTATGCTGAGACCACTCCCCAGTTTCCGGAGCCGCGGCCACTATCTCCCCAGGCGCGTGCACACCCGGCTCTCCCTTCCAGGCCCTCCCCACCACGTGGGCGCGGCCTACCCTCCCTTAGCGGGTAATAAGCGGAGCCAAGCGGCTGCTTCCGGGATTCTTTCCCTTCCACTCTGGGGAACAACCCTTTTGTATGACTGGCAGCATTATTAACCAGTAGTGATTAGAGAAGAGCCCGACGGTAGGTGCTTCCCTCAAAATGGTTCGGAACTCCTCTTCCAAGTTAGCCAATTGGAAGCTTTGGAGGGCGGGTTCTCCTCTGGGGCGGGACAGAGTGACGGGTGTCTCTTTTGGCTAATGGAAACTTGGCTGCTTGTAAGCCGTGACCAATCAGAAGCGAGAACGCAGGATCCTGGGGCGGGGCTGGAGCTTCGTCAGTTGAACCGCTCGCGAGGAGGGTTGCCAGTGGAGAAGGTGAGAGGCAGCCGGAGTGGCGGGTGCGCGGGCCGTGGTGGAGGTCTTGGGGGGAGGGGAGGGGGTTCTCTCTGGGGAGAGTGGCCTGCGGTGGGCAGCTGACCCGGCCTTGTCGGAATCAGGAGGGAGGGTGCCCTTTAACAAGGGTAGGTGCTTGATTGAGGTGTTGTGAGACTGAGCGCAGCGTGTGAGTTGGGGGTGATCTGTATATCGCAGGAGGGTCTTCAATGGGGAAAGTTGTAAAGCAGGAGACAGCAGATGGTAGAATATACAGATGCCCTTGAAATGCAGCGTGGCGATTTAGTAGGAGGTTTTAAGGCAGGGGGTCATTACAGCGCACTGTGATTTACAAGCTTTGATTTGGGTGAAAGTCGTGGGAAGAAGCAATATTGAGGAAGGGAGGGAAGGAGACCTCCAGGGATAAGGATGTACTTTAAAGAGATATGAAGCCCTATTATGCCTGTGGCGTTTACTACATGCTGTGCACCTGCCAAGTGTTTTAGGTGAATTAACTCTTAAACTTACTCTACTGATGGTTAAGAGTGTGGGCTGTGGCGTCGGGTTGAATCCCGAATTTGAATCCTGGCTCTGCCGGCTTTGGGCGAGTTGTTTAACCCTTCTGTGCCTCAGCTTCATCATCGGTAGAATGACCTCATCTCTTTCTATACCATTGGCTAGCTTCACCCTCTTTATCTAATGAGAACTCCCAGCTGTGTATTTCCAGCTTGGATCTCTGCCCTGAACTCCAGACTCATATCGTGGCCGACTCTTCTCTATTTGGAAGTTCATTTGACTTTCAGACATAAACTTGTCTCAAACCAAACTTGAGGTTTCTTCCTTTCAACCTCCAAACCCAGTTGATGGCACATTCATCCTGCCAGGTACTAAGATCAAGAAGCTTGGAGTGTTCTCTTTGTTTTGAGACAGAGTTTTGCTCTTGTTGCCCAGGCTGGAGTGCAATGGCGCTATCTCGGCTCACTGCAACCTCCGCCTCCCAGGTTCAAGGGAATTACAGGCGCCTGCCAATTGTTTGTATTTTTAGTAGAGAAGGGGTTTCACTAAGTTGGCCAGGCTGGTCTCGAACTCCTGACCTCAGGCGATCCACTTGCCTCAGCCTCCCGCAGTGTTGGGATTACAGGTGTGAGCCATGGTGCCCGCCTAGCTTGGAGTGTTCTTCATTCCTCCCTTTTGTCTCACTTATATATAGTCTAGCAGATCGCATTAGCTCTGTTTTCAAAACACATGCAGAATCCAACCACGCCTCACCAGCTCCTTTGCTACCACTCTGGCCTAAGTTGTCCCCTGCTCTTATCTGGTCTGTTGCAGTGGCCTTCCAGGTGGGCTCCCTGCCTCTCACTGTTAGGGGGATCTTAGTAGAACAGAAGTCAGGTCAGGTTGCTCCTCCTTTCCAATCCTGTCCTGGCTCCCACCTTACACTGCAGAAGTCTTCACCATATCCACGAGGCCCCGACCTATTGGTTTCCTCCTCCTCCCTCCCCTCAACTCCCATCACCTCTCTCAGTCCCCTGGCTCACTCTGCTGCAGCCACCCTGGCCTCCTTGCTGTCCTTTGAACATAACGAACACATTGCCACCTCAGGGCCTTTGTACTCGCTGTCCCCGAACGCACTGCCACCTTAGGGCCTTTGTACTTGCTGTCCCCGAACGCACTGCCACCTCAGGGCCTTTGTACTCGCTGTCCTCTCCTTCTGAATCAGGTCTTCTCAGGTGTCTGCGTGGCTTCTCCCACGCCTCTTTCAGGTCTCCGTTCAGATGTCAGCTTCACAGCCAGGCATTTGCTGACTACTCAAGCTAAAATAACTCCTGTCACCGTGTGGCCCCTCACTTGGTTTTATTTTTGTTCATAACACAACTACCTGACATATATTATTATTAGTATTATTTTTGAGACAGACTCTTGCTTGGTCACCCAGCCTCGAGTGCAGTGGCGCAGTCTCAGCTCACGGTAGCCTCCACTTCCTGGGTTCAAGTGATTCTCCTGCCTCAGCCTCCCAACTGGCTGGGATTACAGGTGTATGCCACCATGCCCAGCTCATTTTTACATTTTTAGTAGAGATGGGGTTTTGCCACGTTGGCCAGGGTGGTCTCGAACTCCTGACCTCAGTTGATCCGCCCAGCTCAGCCTCCTAAAGTGCTGGGATTACAGGCGTGAGCCACAGCACCGGGCCTATTATTATTATTATTATTATTATTACTTTTTTTTTTTTTTTTGAGATGGAGTCTCTCTCTGTCACCCAGGCTGGAGTGCAGTGGTGTGATCTCAGCTCACTGCAAGCTCTGCCTCCCAGGTTCACACCATTCTCCTGCCTCACCCTCCTGAGTAGCTGGGACGACAGGCACCTGCCACCATGCCCGGCTAATGTTTTGTATTTTTAGTAGAGACGGGGTTTCACCGTGTTAGCCAGGATGGTCTTGATCTCCTGACCTCGTGATCCGCCCGTCTCGGCCTCCCAAAGTGCTGGCATTGCAGGCGTGAGCCACCGCGCCCAGCTTATTATTATTTTTTGAGATGGAGTCTCCCTCTGTCACCCAGGCTGGAGTGCAGTGGCACCATCTCAGCTCACTCAACCTACACCTCCCAGGTTTGAGTGATTCTCCTGTTTCAGCCTCCCAAGTAGCTGGAACTACAGGTGTACACCACCACGCCTGGCTATTTTTTGTAATTTTAGTAAAGATGCCGTTTCACTATCTTGGTCAGACTGGTTTCAAACTCCTGACCTCAAGTGATCTGCCCTTCTCAGCCTCCCAAAGTGTTGAGATTACAGCATGAGCCACCGCGCCTGGCCCTCACATCAATTATTGTTGGTTTATATCCACTGGGCTTTTTGGACCTCCCCACTAGTGTGTCTGACTCCATGTGAATATGGAACCTGGCACCTGGAAGAGCACATGGTGTTTAAAAAGTGTTGCTTCTCCTGTACCATCCTCACCATCCTTGCTGAGGGTGATATGGGGCGGGGTTGCTGAACTAGGAGGGTCCTGTGTAGGGTGGTGGGGTCAGAGGTGGGGGAATAAACTGGACAGATTGTGGCACCCAAGGGCAGAAGGAACCTTTAGTGTCTGAAGGAAGTGGGAGGAAATGCAGATTCCTGGGCCCACCCCCAGGGTTTCTGCTTGTGTATGGTTGGGACCCGACCTAGGAAGCTGCATTTTCAGAAGCACTTGTGGTAAGGATTATGTTCCCTGGCCATCACCGTGGGAAACACTGTTAGCTGGTTCGGAGTTTGCTGGGGCCACCGTGGTGATTGAGACACCTCCTGGCCCAGCCTGGGAGTCAGGGAGGGCTTCCTGCAGTGCAGGAGAGGGGATTGGAGCTGAGACCTGGAGGAGGACAGGGAATGAGCTGAGGGGAGAAAACCTTGGCTGTATCCCCAGTGCCTAGAACCCCATTTCCTGGCATCTCCCATTAAATTCACAAGCAGTCCCTGAAGATACAAGATGGATTAAAATGGCTCTGCCCCTCACGGGCTCCTGGTCTGTCACATAATCAACAGATCACACAGATGGTAACAGGGAGTGCCAGACACTGTTTGAAGCACCTTATATACATTAAATAGTTTAATTCCACAGCAACCCTGTAAGGTAGGAGCTCTTATTATCCCACTTTACTGGTGGGGGAAGACCCAGAGAGGGCAAGTGCTTTGCCCAAGGACACACGAAGGATAAAGGCAGCTGGAATCTGAACGCAGAAGTACCCAGTGTGCAGCATGTGCTATGCTTAAGGTGTGAGGCCGCATTTGGGTTAGTTCTGGGAGGAAACAGGAGGTGGTCAGGGAAGGGCAGCTGGGTAAGGGGAAGGAGGACGAATGTTTCTGTCCTTCTTTGTGGGATCCTAGACAAGCCTCAGTTTTATCCCCTGTATAATGGGGATGGTCATAATACCCAGCAGAGAGCAGAATTTAGGGTGAGTCATTCATTGGGTTATTAAGTGTGCATGGTTCTTATCTAAGGCAAAACGCCTTTGAGAGACAGAGGAAGAGGGAGTCTGGATGCCCCAGGGGGAACTGGGGTGCCGCAGTGTACGCTGTAGAGATTTCATTGCTTGGTTCCCCAGAGGGCTTTTCTGTCTCTACATTCCATGGGGACAATGTAGAAGGCTTTGGTCTGTATTCTGGGGCAGTGAAGGGGGAGTTCTATCCAGCCTCAATTCACCCACGTGGTGGGGAGGTGAGGTCAGAATGGGATCGGGAAGGGGGTCATCCAGGCCAGGCCACGTGTGTGAATGTGGGGCGGAGGTCTGCTGCAGGGGAGAGCCCAGCTAGGGTATGGCTGGGCTGGAATATGTGTTGGTGGTGGTGGGGAGCTGCAGTGTGTGGGGAAACAGCTATCAGGTGGGGGCTGCCAAGGGCAGTGATTTGCCCATGTCTGGTATGGGAGGTAGTGATGTAAATTTGTCTTTGGTGAGCGCAGCGTGGAGAGTTTTCAGCTCCGGCCCCGGGGTAAGAGCTGTGAAATCTGTGAGCTATCCGGGGAGAGCCATTTGGAAGGTGGAGCCAGGGGTGGTGATGTAACACTGGAGAGGAAAGGGGTCATCCTAGTGAATGATGAGAGGGAGAGAACTGGGGGCTGAAACACTCAGTTTAAGTGTGCCGGCGCCGTGATGTCATGAGGCCCGAGAACTGGGTCAGGTGTGTGGGCCAGGATGGGGCCTGGGGGGCAGCCGCACAGTGCTCGCAGGGATGGGGTGGTGACGTCATGGGTTGGTGAGGGCGGGGCCTCGAAGGCACCGCTGGGATGCGTGAGGTCAGGAAGGAGGCAGAGGCTGAGAAGAGGAGCTAGCTGGGAGAGGCTCAGGACTGGAATGAAATCAGCCACCAGGATGAGCCACGGGTCATTCCGAAGCAAGGATGGAGGATGCAGGTAGAGGGACAGGGTCAGCGGTGGGAGGGGAGAGAGGGCTCAGGGTCCGGGGAATCCTAGAAGTGGCGGTGGTGGTGGGGTCCGTGGGGAGGAGGGGTTGTTCAGAGAGGGCTCTCCAAAGGGAAGAGAAGTGGAAAATGTGTGTGTGGGTGGAGTGGGGGTGGGGGGTGGGGTTACAAGCAATTTGAGAGGGAACAGAATCCAGGTGAAATATGGAGGTGATGGAATACAGGCTGAAAGTGGGGTGTGTGGAGCAGAACCTTGAGCAAATATGCGGGAAGAATGCAGGTGGAATAACGGGGTGCATTGAAGTTCAATATGCGGGAGCCCTAGGAGACCGTGGTTGGCTGGTGTAGGGAGGAGAGTGCGGCTGCCTCCCTGCCCCCAAATCTGGGAGAGCAGAATGGAATGAAGGGGCTTTGGACGGGAGAGAGGGGGCTGGTTTCTGGGGAATGTAGCATGAGGGTTGGGCTGGAATATGTGGAGTGGGAGGTTCTGCAGAGAAGAGGGGAGAGGGAGCCCAGAATTCCGTGGCCATCTGGGGGACAAGTGACGGGCAGCTGGGGTCAAGGAGGCCGTGTGGAGCGGGCACGGGTGTGGGATTTATTCCATCAGCAGTTACGGAGCGCTTAGGATATGCCTAGAGGAGGGGATGGGGCCGGGCAGCCGGTGAAGTTTGTGGAGGTGAGAGAGGTGTAAGTGTGCAAGGGGAATTGAGTTTAGGCAGAGTATTCGGGGGCTCGATGTCTGGGATGAGGGCGGGGTGGGGGCTAAGGATAAGGCCGTGGGATGCCGAAAGGGGCTGGTCTTCGCGGGGTGGATATGGGGGGTTTCTGCCGGGCAGTGGGGAAAGGGGAGTTGGCGGCGGGGATGCGGTGTGGCGCGCCCCCTTCCTCTGTGCGGTCTCCTCCCGGGAGTTGGGGACCACAAGTGGGGGCGGTGATGCTGTGCGGCTCCTCAGGTGTTCAGTTGCGTGGGTGCCTCCTACGCCTTGGTAACCCGGCGGCGTCTCCGCTGATTGGTTCTGGGAGCCGTAGGGGGTCGGGTTGATGGGCGGGGTTTAGGACACCCAGTGGGGCGGGGCCAGCTCTGCCACTCACTGCGTTGGGATCAGGGGATGTGGGATATGTTGAAACGTGCAGCAATTTGTTTGCGGCGAGATTGAGATTATTATTTTTTATTTATTTATTTTTTTTCTGAGACAGAATCTTGCTCTGTCACCCAGGCTGGAGTGCAAGGGCACGACGGCGTGCAGCAACCTCCGCCTCATGGGTTCAAGCGATTCTCCCGTCTCAGCCTCCCGAGCAGCTGGGATTACAGGTGCCTGCCACCACGCCCAGCTAATTTTTGTATTTTTAGTGGAGACGAGGTTTCACCATGTTGGCGAGGCCGGTCTCAAGCTCCTGACCTCAAATGATATGCCCGCCTTGGCCTCTCAAAAGTGCTGGGAGCCACCGCACCCGGCCGAGATAGAAATTATTAACCTGGACTTATGAACCACCAGAGAATGAAAGCACAATTGCCAGAGTGTGAATTTTCCAGGGGAAGGGGGTCCTCGAATTCATCAGCCCTTCCAAAGCGCTCTTCTCCCAAATGAAGTTAAGAGCTGTGATCTAGAGAGAGGTGTCTGTCAGGATGTCTAGGGCCCAGGCCATTGCCCTTGGGCCTCTGAGAAAAGAGATCTATGGATGGGCCTGGCGGGTGGTAATTTGGGAGCCCCTGAAATGAACTTGCAAAAGGTTGTGGGACTATTCATTTATCTGCGGAAGGCTCAGAAATTTCATTAGATTCTCAAAGGCTCAAGGACTCTAAAAAGGGTAAAAATCCCTTACCTGGAGTTTCAGGGATCATCTTTTTTTGCCTCACAATATTATATTTTCTGATATTAAACTTTATTTTATTTTACTTTTTTGAGATGGAGTCTTCTTGTATTCCTCGTGGGCTGGAGTGCAGCAACATCTCGCTCACTGTAACCTCCCAAATTCTGGCTTTGCCGATTCTCCTGCCTCAGCCTCTGGAGAGGGGATTACAGGCATGGGGCACCACACCTGGCTATTTTTGTATTTTAGTAGAGATCGGGTTTCATCATTGTTGACCAGGCTGGTCTGGAACTCCTGACCTCATGATCCACCCTCCTCAGCCTCCCAAAGTACTGGGATTACAGGTGTGAGCCACTGCACCTGGCCTGCTCTGACCCCCTTTTAAAAGCTTGGCTCATCCTACTCCAATACCCTCCCATCCCTCTTTCCAGCTTGACTTTTCTCCGCAATGTTTGCTGAATGAATGAGTGAATGAATAATAAATATATAATGATTATAAGACTTAATAAAGTAATGCTAATATTAATCATGATTCTTTTGTTGGCAATCATGTATTTCTTTTATTTCTTTTCTTTCCTTTCTTAACTGAGTTGGGGTCTCACTCTGTCACCCAGACTGGAGTGCAGTGGCAAGATCACAGCTCACTGCAACCTCTGCCTCCAGCCTCCCAAGTAGCTGAGACCACAGGCACACACCACCACACTTGGCAATTTTTTTGTATTTTTAGTAGAGATGGGGTTTCACCACATTGCCCAGGCTGGTCTTGAACTCTTGAGCTCAAGCGATCCTCCTGCCTCAGCCTCCCAAAGTGCTGGGATACCAGCTGTCAGCCACCGCGCCTGGCTTGGCAATCATGTATTTCTAGTATCCAGCATGTATTGGACACAGCAGCCTGCAGGTCTCAGTACCAAGAGCTTTTATACATATTGCCCAGTGTAATCCTCACAATAAGTCCACGAGGTTGGTGCCATTGTTATACTCATTTTCCAGATGAGGAAACTGAGGCACAGAGAGGTGAATTCGCTTTCCCAGGATGCCACAGCTGGTAAATGATGGAGCCAGGATATGAGGCCTGGCCTTCCAACTCGTGAGCCTGGGCTCTCAGCTCCTCTGGATTTCTCTCTCATCCCCTTCTCCAGCAACCTTGACCATGGACCAGCCGGCCGGCCTGCAGGTGGACTACGTCTTCCGGGGTGTGGAGCATGCTGTGCGGGTGATGGTTTCTGGGCAGGTGCTGGAGCTGGAGGTGGAGGACCGGATGACGGCTGACCAGTGGCGGGGCGAGTTCGATGCTGGCTGTGAGTGTGCCTGCCTGGGGTGGGCTCACTTTTCCTCTCCTGGGATCAGCTTCTCCCAGAAGATGAGGCCACCCTGAATCCTGCTCACCCGCCTCTTCTATGTGGTTATAAAACCCACCAGAGAGCAGAATTTAGCTCCAGAAGCTCTCCAGTGTGGGGAGGGATGTAGGTCTTGGTGCTCAAGCCAGAGACACGAGTTGGGTAGAGTTGGAGAGCTTAGATGCCTTGCCCTGGGGCTGGGCAAGCCGTCAGACCTCAGGAGAGACTTTTCTCCCCACCCAGTCATTGAAGATTTGACTCACAAGACAGGGAACTTCAAACAATTCAACATCTTCTGTCATATGCTGGAGTCAGCCCTCACTCAGGTAGGGCCCGGGGTGGCGGGTGCGGGTGGGGGGGGGGTTCTGTCTTCCAGGTTCCTGGGGGGTTGATGCCCAACTGATGTGTGTCAGACCCTCTACCTCTTCCTTCATCGTGGGAAGAGGGCAATCGTTTTCTTCTTTTGCCAAATGTAAATGGTTCATTTTGAATTTAATGATAGTTATTCTCATGTAGAAAATTCAGGTCACAGAGAAATACAAAGAAGAAAGTAAAAATCACTCCATCCCTAATACTCGCTTCTGTTAATATTTTGGTGAAAATCACTCCAGCCATTTCTCCATGTCTCTATTTGTTTCCAAATACATGTGTGTATGTATGTGTGTGTGTGTGTGCGTGTGTGTGTGTATGTGTATGTATTTGCAGACCTGTAATTATATATAGTTTATCTATTTTCCAAGATATTCTGCAACCTGCTTGTTTTTGTTTGTTTGTTTATTTGTTTTTTTGAGATGGAGTCTCGCTCTTGTTGCCCAGGCTGGAGTGCAGTGGTGGGATCTCAGCTCACTGCAACCTCCGCCTCCCAGGTTCAAGCGATTCTCCTGCCTCAGCCTCCTGAGTAGCTGGAATTACAGGTGCACGCCACCATGCCTGGCTAATTTATTGTGTTTTTAGTAGAGATGGGGTTTCACCATGTTGACTAGGCTGGTCTGGAACTCCTGACATCAGGTGATCCACCCACCTTGGCCTCCCAAAGTGTTGCAATTACAGGCATGAACCACAGTGCCCAGCCTAAAAGTAATAATCGGGGGAAAAAAAGAAGGTTAGAACTCAGAGTGACAGGGTTGAGTGGTATTTAGATATCTTTTTTCTTTCTTTCTTTTTCTTTTTTTTTTTTTTGAGGCAGAGTTTTTCTCGGTTGCCCAGGCTCAGTGGCACAGTCTTAGCTCACTACAACCTCCGCCTCCTGGGTTCAAGTGATTCTCATGCCTCAGCCTCCCAAGTAGCTGGGACTATAGGTGTGCCCACCATGCCCGGCTAATTTTTGTATTTATTTATTTATTTTTTTGAGACACCGTTTCTGTCGCCCAGGCTTGAGTGCAGTGGCACGATAGTGGCTCATTGCAACCTCTGCCTCCCGGGTTCAAGCAATTCTTGTCCTTCAGCCTCCCGAGTAGCTGGAATTACAGGCATGTGCCATCATGCCCGGCTAATTTTGTATTTTTAGTAGAGACGGGGTTTTGCCATCTTGGCCAGGCTGGTCTTGAATTCCTGGCCTCGCGTGATCCACCTGCCTCGACCTCCCAAAGTGCTGGGATTACAGGTGTGAGCCACCACGCCTGGCCTGGACAAGCAATAGTTTCTTGAAGGTTGCCACTGTGCCTGGCCTGGACAAGCGATAGTTTCTTGAAGGTTAGTTGCAGTGTGGAATCTGCATCCTCATCAGTGAACTTCTTGTATTGTTACCTTAAATTCCACTGACTTATCTTGCATTTTGCATGGATCTTTTTTTACCTGTGGATGACTTTGTAACATCATGCATTGGTCATTTGGAAAATCTTGGTTCACTAAGTTGCGCAGATTTTTCAAATGTTGACACATTGCCTTATATAGTATCCAGAAGTCACATTTGTTAACATCCTCACCAATCTCCCCAGGAAAGTCTGTGAACACCAAGAAGCTATCAAACACCCAGTGGAAGGTACAGGTTTTCCAAAATTCTAATTTTAAGTGGAAAGCTTGAATTTTGTTATTGGCAAGACATTCTGTTAGCTGTTTCTCTTGAAGTGACAGGCTCACTTTGTTCATTTTTGAGAAAATGTCTGCCAGATAGCCCAAGTCTAAATAACCATAGTTTTGTCTGTCAGTCGTTTTTTTTTTTTTCAAGTAAAAATAGTGTTCCATGAAAAACGGCTAATTTAGCTCAAAACTCAGATGCAGAATCGCTTTTTCCTGAGACCAACGTCATACTTTGGCGTGCACAGAAGTACTTGATGTGTACTTCCCATTTTCTTGCACAATATAATAAAGAGATGTGTCCTCTAGGAGCTGGATTCAATAAAATTAATAATTTTTACTGCTTCATCGAGAACATTCCGATGTTTCATTTCCTGTGTTTTATGGTTGATTTGCTTATTTACTTGTTTGTTTATTTCTCTTGCCCAGCCCCCCGCTGAGACTGGGGAGATACAGTAACCTCCAGTGTCATTCGGTGCCAGGAGCTTGGTTTCTGCTAAGGCACCAGCAGTTTTTCCCACCATTGCTTTTGTACCATTTGCACACATGTCAACACAGTGCTAAAGACAAATGACATCTTTGTATTATTATGAAAGTAGCTTTGACCTCAGTGGACATCCCCGAAAGGGTCTTGGGGACCCCCCCCCCAGGGATCTGGAGACAGCACTCGGAGAGTCACAGGTCTAAGCTGTTCTCTGTGGTTGAGCATTTAGGTTCTTTCTGGTTTCTCCCTTTGATGAAGTCCTTGTGTCTGTCCTGGGACGGGGCCATGTTGATCACCAGCCTTCGCGTAGGAAATTCTAGCCCGCCTAGAGAACAGGAAGGGCTGTGGCCCAGGTGTGTGCTAGGTGCCCTCAGTGTGGTGGTGGCGGGTGCCGTGGCAGCTCCTCCTCTCCTCTCCTGACAGAGTAGTGAGTCAGTCACCCTGGACCTGCTGACCTACACAGACCTGGAGTCCCTGCGGAACCGCAAGATGGGGGGCCGCCCAGGCTCCTTGGCCCCCAGATCGGCCCAGCTCAACTCCAAGCGCTACCTGATCCTCATCTACTCTGTGGAGTTTGACAGGTGGGGAGAAGGGACTGGCTCCAGGGCCAGGCTGGTAGGCGGGGTGGGAGAGCGTGTGGGTGGATCTTAGGAAGTCCTGGCACCCAGGCAAGGTGACATTGGTTAAGCCTTGCCTTGGGAATCTCACCTGTTGGGATTTGTATCATTTAGTATTGTGTTTGGCTACAAGTAGCAGAATAACCATCACCAGTATCCTAAACAAACAATGCATCACATAACAAGATGTCTAGGTAGGTTGGCTGCCACCTGTGCAACAGTTCACTAGGGACTCAAGCTCTTTCTTTTTTTTTTTCCCCTTTACCATTGTTAATGTGTTGGCTTTTTTTTTTTTTTTTTTTTTTTTTTTTTTTTTTGAGACGGTGTCTCACTGGGTCACCCAGGCTGGAGTGCAGTGGTGCGATCTCGGCTCACTGCAACGTCTACCTCCCAGGTTCAAGCAATTCTTGTGCCTCAGCCTCCAGAGTAGCTGGGACTATAGGAGCCCACAACCACGCCTGGCTAATTTTTTTTTTTTTTTTTTTCCCCCCGAGACGGAGTCTCGCTCTGTCGCCCAGGCTGGAGTGCAGTGGTGCGATCTCGGCTCACTGCAAGCTCCGCCTCCCGGGTTCACGCCATTCTCCTGCCTCAGCCTCCCGAGTAGCTGGGACTACAGGCACCCGCCACCACGCCCAGCTAAATTTTTGTACTTTTAGTAGAGACAGGGTTTCACCATGTTATCCAGGATGGTCTCAATCTTCTGACCTCGTGATCCACCCGCCTCGGCCTCCCAAAGTGCTGGGATTACAGGCATGAGCCACCACGCCCGGCCAATTTTTGTATTTTTAGTAGAGATGGGGTTTCGTCATGTTGCCCAGGCTGATCTCGAACTCCTGGTCTTAAGTGATCTTCCCGCCTCAGCCTCTCAAAAGCACTGGGATTACAGGCATGAGCCACCGCGCCCGGCTTGGCCTTTTGACTTCATCTTTATCTCTTCATGGCCACAAAATAGCTGCTGGATCCCCCAGTCATTGCATCTATATCAAGGCAGGAAGAAGAGGGACAGGGCTGAGTTTATTAATTGCATCTGCTGTTTTCATCAGGAAAAGAAACGTGTTCCCAGAAGACTCCCAACAGATTTCCTGTAATATGTGGCCAGAAGTGGTCACATGCAAGGGATGCTGGGAAAATGAATATCTGGCTTTCTAGCCTTTATAGGGGGAGGCAGCAAGGAAGTTGGGAATGGCAGTTGTGTAGCTGGGTGACCGTGTCTGCCCCATGTGTTGGTAACCACTGGATTTCTTAGTGGGAAGTTACCAATCCTCTGTGAATAGCATCTCATGAGGCTGTTAATCACAATGGCCCACCTTTCCCCAGCCAAACCGGGGTCACCCAGGCCAGGCCAACCAGAATCCCCCACTGTGGCATCTGAATTAGGATTGTGTTTGGCTGCAAGTAACATGATACCAGCGTTCCCTTCATCAGCAGTATGCGACAAGGAAGTTCCCCCAGACTACACCAGGGCTGCCAATCCCAGTGGTTTCCAAATTGTTATATAAGAGACTTTCAGAGGTGGTGACTGGAACAAGGAAGGGGCCTTGAGGATGTGCTCATAAGCCCCTAGGATGGTGCAGTTTTTGGAACTGTGTGTTTTCGCATTCTGTGGCTCTTAGAGGCTGGTGTTTACCCTCAGGTGCATTCTTGGCCTCTGAGATGCCACGGTTCTAATCCCCCCTCCTCAGGATTCACTACCCGCTGCCCCTCCCGTACCAGGGCAAGCCAGACCCTGTGGTTCTGCAGGGCATCATCCGGTCACTGAAGGAGGAACTGGGCCGCCTGCAAGGGCTGGATGGCCAGAACACTCGGGACACCCGGGAGAGTGAGATCTGGCGCCTGCGGGAGCAGTGAGTCTCGGAGGGGTGGGCAGCTGGGGCGGGTGGGAGCCCTGGAGCCCTCCCATCATGCACTGCAGGGCCCATGCTTGGCCCTGTGGGGAGGATGACTGTCCTTTGCCCACCATGTATTTATTCATTTTTTTTTGCGACAGAGTCTTACTCTGTCGCCCAGACTGGAGTGCCGTGGTGCGATCTTGGCTCACTGCAGCTTCCTCCTCCTGGGTTCAAGCCATTCTCCTTCCTCAGCCTCCCAAATAGCTGGGATTACAGGCACGTGCCACCATGTCCGGCTAATTTTTGTATTTTTAGTAGAGAAGGGGTTTTGCCCTGTTGGTCAGGCTGGCCTCAAACTCTTGGCCTCAGGTGATCTGCCCGCGTTGGCCTCCCAAAGTGCTGGGACTACAGGCATGAGCCCCTGCGCGTGGCCTCTGAGCCCCTCTTCTGTACCTTTGGGCTGGGTGGTGCTGGGGACATAGCGGTGACCAAGACTATCTTGGCACTGCCCTCCTGGGACTGCCAGTCCAGGGAGGGAGGCAGATAGATGTGTTTGCAGACAGTGAAGGCTCAGAGTGGGTGGGGACCTGACCCTGCCTGGAATGGGAAGGGTGTTCTTGGCAGAGGGAGCAGCATGTGCAAGGGTGCGGGGAGGTCGAGCTCTATGTAGGTGAATCCACCTTCACAGGGTGCCCCTTCTGTGCTAGCCCCGTCCCTGCCACTCACGTGGTGCCCAGCCCTGGGGGAGATGGGTGCTAAGTATATAACCACCTGAGTATATCATTACAGATGGAGATGCCTGGGGCAGGACAGGGAGCCTGTGCCATGCGAGGCTGTCACAGGACTCCACTGGGGTGTGGGGTGGGTCAGGCACAGGGGCTGGGGAAGTGGTGTAGGCAGAGGGAACAGCCTGGGCAAAGTCCTTGTGCTAGATGGGAATGCGGTGAGAACAAGGGAATGAATGAAGTGAAAGAAGCAAAGGCTTTTGGCCTATATATTCATGCCTGTCATGTGCTCGGTTCTGTTGGGGAGATGAATCTGGGGCTTGATCGCTACCGTGGAGAGGCCTGGCTCATTGTGGACTAATAATATTTTTAGTAATAATAACACCAGTAATTAATGATTATTGAACATTTAACTGTATGCCAGGGCTGCTCTGTGCTTTATGATTGAATTCATTTTATCCTCACAGCCGCCCTATAAGGTAGGCACTGCTATTATCACCGTTTGACGGAGGCCCAGAGAAGTTAGGGACCTTGGTGCAGGTCACATAGTGGGTAATATGGCTAGGCTGGACCTGAGATCCAGGCAGCCAGCGCCGAGCCTCTGTTGTTTTCCCAGCTGTTTGTACTGTTTGTGGCTGCAAGCCCAGGACAGAGCTCTAAGTGCCGACTGGGAGGACCAGTCCTTATGGGAGCTCACGGGGCTGGGGAACCCCGCCGGTCTTCGGAGGAGCTCGCCTGTGTACTGCTGGGCCGAGGAAGGCCTCATTGGGGAGGCCAGAATTTATCCTCAGGATCTGCTCTCAGGCTGTGTGTGTGTGTGTGTGTGTGTGTGTGTGTGTGTGTGTGTGTACGCGCGCACGCTCTGTCTCAGGTGGTGTGTGTGTGTTTCTAGGTTTGTGTTTCTGGATGTGTGTTTCCCAAGATGGCCACAAGGTGGCGCCCTCCACCCTTTGGAACCAACCACAGAAGCCTTGAGATCCCAACGGTGCTCAGTGGCTTCTCTTCCTCTTCCCAGCCAGGAATTAGGGAGTTTGGAAAGGTTCTGAGATTTATTCCTTCATTCAGCCAACATTTATGGAGTTCATGCTGTGCCAGGCACACTGCCCGACACTGGTTAATGTTTATTATGCTAGACATGGTCTAAGCACTGTGAATAGATTCTTACAGCCTAACAGGCTGGCATTCTTATTATCGTCCCTCTTCACAGATGAGAAAAGATGGTCTGAGGCTCAGAGATGTGAAGTGAAACTGCCCAGGGCCACCCAGCTTGTTAACAAGTGGAATAGAGTTGAATGCAGTGCGCCCGGCCATGCAGCCTGGGGTCCTGTGCAGTGAACCAGACAGGTGGAGGCTCTGCCCCCAGAAAGGTGGGATCCACATGGGAAACGGACACTCCTCTACATGCCAGGTCTGCCAGGGTTGGTGCTAGGATGGAAAGGTACAGAGGGCTGGGAGAGCGGAGAACGTCAGGGGCAGGTAGGCTTTCCGGATGAGTGGAGTGGCTTTTGCCAGGAGAAGAAGGAGAGAAGGTTCTGGGAGGTGAGAATTGCATCTGGCTGGAGCCTGTGGGAGAGGGAGGCAGGAGGCGAGGAGGGGAGAAGTCAGGTGGGTAAGGGCTGAATAGAAAGGAAAGCTCCTTGTTGGAGAGTGTGGGGAACCACAGATTTTAAGAAGGATTTATTAGGAAAAATTCCAAGCACCACAAAAGTAAACCGTAGTGTAATTTGCACGTACTTGTCCCCCAGCTTCAACAGTTACCCACGTTTGCCCATCTTGTTTGAGGTACTGCCACCCCCTGCCCTGTAGCAAATCCCAGTCTTCGTATCTCCTCTGTAAAAGCTTCAGTGTGTATCTTTAACATATAAGGATATAAGTGCTGTCATCACGTCCAACAACATTAACAAAAATTCCATCATGTCATCTGAAACCCATTGCGTATGCGTTCACACTTACACTTCTCTGATCACCTCTCAAGTGTCTTTTTTGCAAGTGGTTTGAATTCGTCCTGTATCTAAATATGGCTGCACATTGCAGTTTGTTGAGGTCTTTCTTTTCTTTTTTTTTTTTTCAGTCTTGCTCTGTTGCCCAGGCTGGAGTGTGGTGGTATGATCTCGGCTCGCTGTATCCTTGACTTCCTGGGCTCAAGTGATTCTCCCACCTCAGCCTCCTGAGTAGCTGGGACTACAGGCACATGCCATCATGCCCAGCTAATTTTCATATATATATACACACACACACACACACATATATATATATATATTTTTATAGAGACAGGGTTTGCCCATGTTGTCCAGGCTGGTCTTGAACTCCTGAATTCAAGCCATCCACCTGCCTGGGCCCCCCAAAGTGCTGGGATTACAGGCATGAGCCACTGAGCTTGGCTGATGTATTTCTTAAATCTCTTTTAATTTATATCCCCTTCACCACTTTTCATGCTACTTATTTGTGGAAGAAATCAGGTTATTTGTCCTGTAGAGTTTTGCAGTCTAGATTTTGCTGAAATTTTCCCTAGCAAGCATACTCAGATGGAAAAATGAAAAATAGATTTTGCTGATTATATCGCCATGGTGTGTTTAATGTCCTCCTCTGTCCCCTGTACTTGCAGTGAAGTGGTGGCTAACCGTATATAGGTTTAATCACATGTCGGGTAGGTTTTGGCAAGATGCCTCCTTTGGTTGTGTTGAGACTGATGGTTTCAGCTGTTGAGAGCTGGCTCCCTCTTTTATAAAGTTCTCTTCCGCCTTTCAGCCCGTGCAGTGGTTCATTCCGGATATGCACTCAAATTGCCCGGGAGCTTTGAAAAATGCCAGTGCCCTGGCTGCCCTGTAGATTCACCATTTCTTTTTGTGTTTGTTTTTCTTTTTTTTTTTTTGAGACGGGAGTCTCTGTTTCCCAGGTTGGAGTGCAGTGGCCGGATCTCAGCTCATTGCAAGCTCCGGCCTCCGGCGTTTACGCATTCTCTGCCTCAGCCTCCCCGGTAGTTGGGACTACAGGCCGCCACCTCCCCGCTGTTTTGTATTTTAGTAGTAGACGGGTTTCACTGCGGTTAGCTGTAGGATGGTCTCGATCTCCTGACCTCGCGGATCTGTCCGCCTCGCCTCCCAGCTGGGATTACAGCTTGAGCCACCGCTGCAGCCTTCGCCTTCTTACTTTTTTTTTTTTTTGAGACTGAAGTCTCGGCCTGTCAAATGGTGGCTGGGAGTGGTGGGTGATCTGGGCTCACTGCAACCTCTGTCTCCTGGGTTCAGGCGTATTCTCCTGCCTCAGCTCTCTCCCAGTAAAGCAATTACAGGCATAAAAGCGCCACCACACCCGCTAATTCTTGTATTTTTGAGGTGAGAGAGGCTTCACTCAGTGTTGCCAGGCTGATCTCTCAACTCCCACCTCAAGTGATCCGGGGCCTGTCTCAGCCTCCTAAAGTGCTTGGAATTATACAGGCATGATTCCACGCCTATTTTTCTGTTTTTAAAAATTTGTGAGCAGTGAGGAGTTCCAGGGCAAGGGCCCTGACTCCTCCAGACACACCATTTACACCTGAATCTCTGGGATGGGACCCCTCCCTCCTGCCCAAGAGTCCCACTACTTTACTACTTAACTTTCCTATTGTGAAATATAATACGCCCCAAAGAGTATAAAATATAAATGTACAGTTTCACAAATTATCATAAAGCCAGCGCACATGTAACAACTACCCAGGTTAAGAAATCGAGGCCGGGTGCGGTGTTCCACGCCTGTAATCCCAGCACTTTGGGAGGCCGAGGTGGGCGGATCACCTGAGGTCAGGAGTTTGAGACTAGCCTGGCCAACATGGTGAAACACTGTCTCTACTAAAAATACAAAAATTTAGCTGGGTAGAGTGCACATGCCTGTAGCCCTAGCTACGCGGGAGGCTGAGACGGGAGAATCACTTGAACCCAGGTTCAAGATTGCAGTGAGCTGAGATCAGCCTGGTGTGACACAGGCAGGCTGTGTCTGAAAGAAAAAAAAAAAAAAATTGAAAGTAGTCATTTTCCCCTAGCCTCTGCATGTCTTTTTCCAGGAGAGACCCTCTTGCTCTAACCATGCTCCCAAATGCACCTAATCTCACTCATTTGATTTGCTTATGGTTTTGCCAGCTAAACTACGCATCCCTAAACAATATAGTTTAGTTGTATCCCTCTTTTTGCACTTAATTTAATTTAATTTAATTTTTTTTTTTTTTTAAAGAGAGAGAGTCTCACCCTATCACCCAGGCTGGAGTGCAGTAGTACAGTATTGCAGTCACGGCTCACTGTCACCTCAGACTCCTGAGTTCAAACAACCTTCCTGCCTCAGCCTTCCCAGTAGCTGGGACTACAGGCACATGGCACCATGACAAGCTAATTTTTTTTTTTTTTTTTGGAGACGAAGTCTTGTTCTGTCACCCAAGCTGGAGTGCAGTGGCACCATGTCAGCTCACTGCAACCTCTGCCCTCTGCCTCCTGGGTTCAAGCGATCTCCTGCCTCAGCCTCCTGAGTAGCTGGGATTACAGGTGCTCGCCACCAGACCCGGCTAATTTTTTTTGGTATTTTTAGTAGAGAGGGGGTTCCACCATATTGTCCAGGCTGGTCTTGAACTTCTGACCTCAGGTGATCTGCCTGCCTCGGCCTCCCAAAGTGCTGGGATAACAGGCATGAGCCACTGTGCCTGGCCACAAGCTAAGTTTTGTAGAGATGGGGATTTGCCCAGGCAGGTGTCAAACTCTTAGGCTCAAGCTATCTGTCTGCCTTGGCCTCCCAAAGTGCTGGAATTACAAGTGTGAACCACCACACCTGACCTACTTATATGTCTTTTCTTGTGATGAAAATCTTAGTTTCTAGGGATAATAACATATTTATTTGCTTTATCTTGAACAATACCAGTGTAATTACTAATAATTGAATTTTGAATGAAGTTTACGATTTCCAGGGCCAGGTGCAGTGGCTCATGCCTGTAATCCCAGGACACTGGGAGGCTGAGGCAGGTGGATCACCTGAGGTCAGGAGTTTGAGACCATTCTGGCCAACATGGTGAAACCCCTTCTCTACTAAAAATACAAAAATTAGTTGGGGGTGGTGGTGGGCACCTGTAATCCCAGCTACTCGGGAGGCTGAGGCAGGAGAATTGCTTGAACCCGGGAGGCAGAAGTTGCAGTGAGCTGAGATGGTGCCACTGCACTCCAGCCTGGGTGACAGAGCAAGACTCCCTCTCAAAAAAGAAAAAAAAGATTTCCTCATAGTTCTTTTTGGCCTTAGGCTATATCCCACTTGCTCAAATGATGTGTTTTAGTTACCTCCTATAATTCTCCAATGTGCCACCAACTTTGATATAGAGTCAGGTCTGTTTGGGCCAGTTTCTTTTAAAATTTTTGGGATGGCATTTGTTAAAATTTAATTAATTAATATAAAATATTTTTATAGTTCCAAAGTCAAAACTGAAAAAGAGGGTACATTCAGAGAGGTCCAATTTCTTAAAAAATTTTTTTTAAAAATTATCTTTACTTCTGACTTTATTTTTTTGAGATATGGTCTTGCTTTGTCTCCCAGGCTGGACGGCAGTGGCACAATCTCAGCTCACTGCGCACTCTGCCTTCTGAGTTCAAGTGATTCTCATTCCTCAACCTCCTGAGTAGCTGGGATCACAGGCATGTGACACTACATCAGGCTAATTTTTGTATTTTTAGTAGAGACAGGGTTTCGTCATGTTGGCCAGGTTGGTCTTGAACTCCTGGCTTCAAGTGATCCACCTGCCTCGGCCTCCCAAAATGCTGAGATTACAGGCATGAGCCACTTTGTCCAGCCAGAGAGATCCAATTTCTGTTCATTTCCCCCTTCCCCATAAATAATCCTTTTCCCCCATAGATTTTGGTTTATTCTATTATACAATTTTGAAAATATAAACATGTAATTTATAATTCTCCTTTCTTTTACGAAAAGGGACATTCTGAACATACTGTCTGCACCATACTGTGTCACAGCAGTCACTCGGTGACAGGACGTAGAGATCCTCTACTTTCCTCTTTATAGTTTTGTGCGACTCAGTTGAGTAGATGTATTAGAAATTCAGTTAGTTCTGTTTTGACGTACATTTTGGCTATTTCTACTCTTTTGCTATTACAGATTGTGCTGCAATGAATAATAGCCTTGTGTATATACTTTCTTAAGGAAGGGTTTTGAGCGTGGTAGTTACCTGATCAAATTTGTATTGCAGAGGATTTCGTGACTGGGAGACCGGCCTGTCGAGGTGGGAGGAGGAGGGAGGCAGTGCTAGGCTTTCAGGGTGTGGACAGATTGATGAAATCGTTTAGAATTGGAACTCACATGGCTGTGTTCCCACTCCTTCACCCGCACCAGGGGAGGAGTGTGTGTGCGTCCTGTGCGTGGTGGGGTCATGTCCTCTTCGTGGGGTGGATGGGGGTGATGTGACCACATCCCTCCTCACACGTCGATAGGGGAGATGATAGGAGCCTGCCCCTCCCCTTGGGGGCAGTTGAGAGTGATGGAGCCCTGTTCCCCCTTCCGGAGAGGTGAAATGATGAGGCGTCCCACCCCCATGGAGTCGTGGGAATGGGGCCATGCCTCTCTCTCCAGCGCTCTCTCTCCGTCTTCCCCAGGGTGTCGCGCCTGGCGTCCGAGAAGCGGGAGCTGGAGGTGCAGCTGGGCCGATCGCGCGAGGAGGCGCTGGCCGGGCGCGCGGCGCGCCAGGAGGCCGAGGCGCTGCGCGGGCTGGTGCGCGGGTTGGAGCTGGAGCTGCGGCAGGAGCGTGGGCTCGGGCACAGGGTGGCCGGCCGTCGCGGCCAGGATTGTCGCCGTCTGGCCAAGGAGGTGAGCAGCGGGGGGCCGGGAGCGGCCAGCGAGACGTGGACCTCGGCCTCAGCCTGGGCCTCGGCCTCAGCCTGGACCTTCGCGCCCCTCTCCCCTCCCGGCAGCTCGAGGAGGCGAAGGCATCGGAGCGGAGCCTGCGCGCCCGGCTGAAGACGCTGACCAGCGAGCTGGCATTGTACAAGAAGGGGTGAGAGGCTAGGCCTGCGGTGCTCTAGGGCGGATGGGCGGGGCCTGAGAGGGGGTGGAACGTGAGGAGGCGGAGCGTGAGGGAGGCGGGGTGGGGCCAGGTAGGGTGGAGGGGGCGGGGCTGAAGGGGAGGAGGGGCTTAGCGGACCCAGTCTGGAGGCCAGACAGGATTCGGATGCGGTGGTTAGGTGGACCCGGGCTGTGCGGAGATGCGCAGGCTTGAGGCGGCGTTCAGGAGGGACTGGGAAAGGGATTGGGCCCTAGGGCCTCCTGGTGCGAAAGGGTGCGGCGCAGCAGGTGGGATCAGGGTGAGGTCTGCTGGCATTTATGGGATGGGTGGTGGAAAATTGGGAAGGGTTTCCGGGGAGTTGTGGAAGACTCCAGAAAGAAGGGTCTGGTGAAGGGGGTGTGTTGAAAGGATGTAGGGAAATGACAGAGGGGTGTTTTAGGAGTTTGGGTGTGGTCTAGGGGGAGGATATCATGAGGGTCGTGGGCCCAGGAGTGCACGTCTAGGAGCTGATGGGGTAGGCCTGAGGGTTCGGAGAAGGTGCGGTCGGGGAGGAGTCTCGAGATTGAGTTTGTCGGGGCGGGTGGGAAGCTGACAGCTGCCCCTGTGGTCTCAGGAGGCGGACTCCACCGGTGCAGCCGTCCCCGGCGCGGGAGGACCGGGCCTCATCGTACCGGGAGCGCTCCACGTCGCGAGGCCGCGGCGCCGCGCGCTCCTCATCCCGGGAGAGCGGCCGCGGAAGCCGGGGTCGGGGCCGCCCTGCGCGCCCCTCGCCCTCGCCCACAGGTCTGTGCCCCTGCCCTGCGGTGGGGAGGGGACGCACTGGCGCTGCCAAGGCCCGTCGCAGGACCCAGCCGCCTCCTCTCCCACGTGGTCCTAGGTGGTCGCGCGCTCCGCTTCGACCCCACGGCCTTTGTGAAAGCCAAGGAAAGGAAGCAGAGAGAGATCAAGATGAAGTCAGTGCCCCTTCCTCCCTCACCTGCCCCTGTCCCTGGCCCTTGCCCGCTCCCGGGCGCTCATCTCTCCACACCACCATCAGTCCCCATCTCCTTCCACCTGCTCGCTTCTCGCCGGATACCCCGCCTGCTTTGCCTGCTCCGCCTGCTGTGCCTTCTGTCCGTCCCACCTCCTCGTCTGTGTTTCTGCATGCTTTCCGCGCCTAGGCTCGTCACCTTGGGCGGTCACTGGCGTGGCTGTGACCTTTTGGGGCGCAGCGACACCCTTGCCCGCAGGAGTTGGGCGTACAGGCCAGTGTCTCCTTTCTTTTTTCCCAGGCAGCAGCAGCGGAACCGATTAGGCAGTGGGGGAAGCGGGGACGGTCCGTCAGTCTCCTGGTCTCGCCAGACACGGGCCCCTGCTGTCGTGACTGGCCGAGGGGACGCCCCTAACCGCTCCCGAAACCGCAGCTCCTCAGGTAACCCGCCTGGAGCTCGGGGCAGCGGGGCTAGGCGGAACTGCGCGGGGGTGGGAGGCACTGGGCGGGGCCGGCGGGTCGGGCGGGGCGGGGCTGGGCGGGCTGGGAGGGCCTGGGAAGCACTGGGCGGGGCCAGCGAGGGCCAGAGCTCACGCCCTCCGTCTCCCTCTAGTGGATAGTTTCCGCAGCCGCTGCTCGTCTGCCAGCTCCTGCAGCGATTTGGAGGATTTCTCTGAGTCGCTCTCCAGAGGGTAAAACTTGGACATGGGAAAAGGATCACCTCAAAAGGGTTTCTGGAGAGACTATAAACAATCTTTTTCAGGGAAATTGGGTGATGGAGCCTGGGGGCCGCCACAAAGGTCGGGGAGGTGGGAATACTGGAGCCTCCGCACCACTGGTTCTTGGTTACTCCTTTTTCTCAGGGGTCACCGCCGCCGTGGGAAGCCTCCCGGCCCAACGCCCTGGAGTGGGTCCAATACGGTGAGTAGAAGGGGTAGCATAAACCGCTGGAACACAGCTGTCCTCATTTGCTGTGATTCCTTCCTGGGGATCAGGGGCAGAGGCGACTCTGAATGCCTGTGCAACAGGGCTTTTTTTGTGTAAGAGTGGCTCTTACTCTGTCCTTCAGGCTGGGGTGCAGTGGGGGCAATTGTAGCTCACAGCAGCCTTTAACTCCTGAGCTCGAGAGACCCTCCCACCTCGGCCTACGGAGTAGCTGGGACTAGGCTTTTCTTGGGGGGGAGGGTGAGGTTGAGACAGGATAAGGGGATAGTATTGTCTCTTTATGTTGCCCAGGCTGGTCTGGAACTCTTGGCCTCAAGCCATCCTTAGCCTCCCACAGCACTGGAGTTACAGGCTGGGCCAGCGCACCTGGCCTGGGAACAGCATGTTTTGAGAGCATTAGATTGGAGAAGGAATAATGGGAGGCATGTGATGCTCTTTAGAGCTTTGGCTTCTCACTGTCAGGTCTTGAAACCAGACTCCTCCTCTTACCAGCTGTATGATTCAAGGCAGTTCTTTAGCCTCTCTGTACCTTAGTTTTTGTTTATCCATTAACCGGGGATGGTAATGGCATCACCTCACATGGGAGGTGAGGGCTCTGTGAGGACATTAGGAGGTTATTTTGCATATAATGAATACCCAGTAGATGTTGGGCCTTATTTTTCCCCAAGGTCCTTAGGCTCAGGATTTCCAGTGGGATTTAGGGGGACAGGAATAGAGGGACAGTGGCTGACCCCCTTTCCTACCTTCCCCATCACCAGAAGTCCACCCCCGTGGAACGCAGCCACCATCAGAAATCTCTGGGCAACTCTGGGGGCTGGGTCCCCATCAAAGGTGAGCCTGGGACTCCACATCCCCTCTCCCAGCCCCAGGACCCGTTGGAATGGTAGTGGGGGCAGTGGTATATTGGGCCCAGGAACTCCCTGGGGCTTCAGGACCCTCACAGCCCCCCATACCCCCACCTGCTCTCACAGAGTACAGCTCGGACCACCAGGCGGCTGACATGGCCGAAATAGACGCACGCCTGAAGGCCTTGCAGGAGTACATGAACCGACTGGATATGCGGTCATGATGTGGAGAAGGGGTACTGCCCCTCCATTCCCCACCTACTTGCTGGGTATGGCGTGGGGGGTGGGGCCAGGGTAGCCTCCAGCCCTGCCCAGGCCCTGCCCTGGCCCCACCCCGGCCCCGCCCCTCCTGCTGTCTCTGTGGTCTCAGGTGTGTGAGGCTCTGACCCTGCCCTCTCCCCAGGCAGTACATGCTGGGAAGGAGGATGTGTGCATTTTGTAAATAAACATATTTGCCCTGGGGGCCCCTCAGCTTATGACTAAAGGGTGAGGGTGGAGTGGGGAGAAATGTGGAGGAAGAGAAATTAGGGGGTATAACTGGAACCTGTGTGTGCCTCAGAGGCAGATTGGGACTCAGGCCTAGGTAAAGCTTGTACACTCTCTAAACAGTGCAAGGGCAGACCTGGGAAGAGTAGTGAGCAGCCTGTCCCCAAAGGAGTTCAAGCAAAGGTTCTGCGCAGGATGCCTTTGGCTGTGTGGTGGGAAGGGGGTGTCTTGCAGCATGGTTCACTGCCCAGGAGGACCCCCAGGACCCCCTGTTGGTGACATCCAGGCCGCTTTGGTGCTGATTCCTGGGCTCTGACCTGAGACCTCTGGGTTCTGAGCTGTGATGTTGCTCTCGAGCTGGGATCTCCGGGGTCTTGGTTCAGGGCCGGGGCCTCTGGGTTCCAAGCACCAGTGAGGAGAGTGCTGGGAGGGAAAGGGTGGGAGGGCTTTGGTCTTGTGGGAGGGAGAGAAGGAGGGGAGGTTTGTGGTGGGACCTGCTGAGGAACACATTTTGAGCTGCATCTTTATTGGAGGAGGAGGCAGTGGGATTTTTGGCCATGGGAGGAGAGGAATGGGGGGCAGATTAGCAGGGCCTCAGTGGGAGGGGTAGTGTGGCCAATTCTGGATAAGTTTGTAGAGCTGGTCGCCTGGAGAGAGTGTACGCTGCACATCCCGGTGTCCTTTGACCACATAGTTGGACTTCAGGGCTCCCTGAGCCACACCGCAGGCCACTAGACCCTGGGCTGCCCGGAGGGCCCGGGGTGGGGGCACCCGATCTGGAGGAGACAGAGGTAAGAGTTAGGCAGGGGCTTCCCTGAAGGGCAGTGGTAGTGTAGGGCCCTGTGTCAGCCCCCATCCCGACTGGCTGGACAGTCACTCACCCATGTAGTTGCCCATGAAGCTGATGCTAATGGACATGGTGTTCCAGGAGCGATCTGCGTGCGCACCCGTGAAGTTCCAGCCACGGCCCTCGTATACAAGCCCATCTTCTCCAATCAGGAAGCTGCATGGGGAGGTGGGGGGGGGGGGCTTGATGAGTGAGGGAGGGTTTCCCGAACTCCTCCTTCTTCCTCCACTCACCCTGTCTCCGTTCCTGCCCTGGTGCACACAACTTCCCCAGCATCCTTCTCACCCCTTAATTTCCCACGATAGTAACAATGACTGTGGTCATTTATTGGGCCCCTGCCATGTGCCAAGCACAGCTCTGCATACACCTTTTTTTCATCCTCATGGCAACCCTGATCACCCCATTTTATATAGATAGAATCAGAGCGGTAGAATCACCTGCCCTGGGGTCACACAGCCCGTCTGGTGCATAGCTGGGGTTTGTACCCAGGCCTCCGTGGTCCCCACCCATGTGATCTTGTGCCTTGCTCTCTCCTGCCTCCCTAGAGGATTTGTAGAAGTCCTGTTTTACTGAATCCTTGCAGGACAGCCCTCTGAGGCAGGGACTCTTTTTTTTTTTTTTGAGATGGAGTTTCACGCTTGTTGCCCAGGCTGGAGTGCAGTAGGGTGATCTCAGCTCACTGCAACCTCTGCCTCCCAGATTCAAGCGATTCTCGTGCCTCAGCCTCCTGAGTACCTGGGATTACAGGCATGAGCCACCACACCCGGCTAATTTTTGTATTATTAGTAGAGACAGGGTTTCACTATGTTGGCCAGGCTGGTCTCGAACTCCCGACCTCAGGTGATCTGCCCGCCTTGGCCTCCCAAAGTGCTGGGATTACAGGCATGAGCCACCGTGCCTGGCTGGGGCAGGGACTCTTATCATCCTCCTCTTAAGCTGAGAGTGCAGAGACTCAGAAAGCGACATAATTTGTACAAGGTCCTCAGAGCTCCCTGCCTCTCAGATCTCTGCCCTCGCCCCAGCCTGCTTCCTGCCCTTGGGGTCCTCTGGGGGACAGGATCAGAGACTCAAAGTTGGGGTCACAATCAGATACCGACCCTGGAGCCCCAGCACCTGCCTCTTTGAGGTTTCCAAGCCTGGCAGCAGATCCTTAAGGCTGATTCATTCAGCAGGTCTGATTGAGCATGTCTGACTTGGCACATGGGGATGAACTAGAAGATCAGTGCCTTGCAGCTGCAGTATGTGCCAGCTCAGCCCTCGCACTCACAGTGTCATTAGTGATGCACAGAATGTTGGAACTTCCAAATCTCGAGTCCTGAATCTGCTGCTTAGGAAGCCAGCTCCCAGAATCTGGCCCTGGTGACGCTGGCTGCTGGGACTGGCTGGTTATGGCCCTGCCATGTTCCCAGAGCCTGGCATGATGGTGGTGGGGTCGGGGGTGGTTGGTTCTCCCTGGTCATTTGTTGCATGAATGCATCTCATTTAAACCTCAGCCACCATTGCCAAGCGGGTACAGTCAAAAGCCCCATTTACAGGTGAAGAAACGAGGCTCAGAGAGAGAACGTGACATGACATGTAAAGGGGATTCAGAATGTTAGAACCAGATTCTGAATCCTAAAAGCTGAGGGCCGGACACCGGCTGCTTCTGTATGTGGTGACGTGGACCCGAGGCTGTAGAGCCAAGCTTGGGCCTTCGTGACCTCATGGGAACGCTTAGAATTGGAGCACCTGAGTCTTGGAAACAAAACGTTGAAGTTGGATTCTTTGATAAAATCTTGAACTGGAAGCGCTGGGAATACCTTTGGAAACCTCTAGACTTCTCTGGGTGGGTTTTTTTTTTTCTTTGTAACACAGCCTTACGAGGTCCTGAGAGCATGTGCTCCCTGGGTGGGGTCTATTGAAGTGGACTCTGGGGACCTGGGGATCTGGGGACCTGTGTGTTCCTCCAGTAAGCTCTGCAGGGGATTCTGATGCTACCTGGGTCTGAGAGCTTGCAGGATTCAAACGTTCCCTTCCCTTGGAAATCCTCAGGCTGGACTGCAGCCCATTATAAGGAGGAGGTAGCTGGTAGGCATGGCCCCGGACCTGCTTCAGCCGGCACCCCTTATGATCTCTTCTCCCCAGGGCAGCCAGAGGGAGTCTCTTGTATCTACACTAGTCCCTGTCCCTGCTCTGCAGGGGGAAGCCTCCCATAGCTCCCATCTTGGAGTAAAAGCTACAGTCCTCACTGTGGTCCACAAGGCCCTGCCTGGTCCGGCCCTTTCCCCATTTCATTCCGCTCCCCCGGCTGTGTTCAGCCACCCTGTCCTTCCCACGGGACCCACCCACTCAGCCCCGTTGGCTTTGCCCCCAGCACCCTCTGCCACCAGCACTCCTCTGTCAGCTCCCCGATCCCAGAGCCAAGGCAGCCACTCTCAGGGAACTTCCCTTGCCCCACCCTTTCAAGGAGCCTGTGTGGGTCTGGTCCCAGCCTGAGGTCACCCTCCCTCACCTCTTTCCTTTTATGCATCACCTCTATCACCGTCTGAATTCACCTGTGGCCTGGGCTTCTTTCTCCTTGCTGGTCTTTCAGCCCCAGGAGGCTAGAGTGGCACCGTTCTCCATGCCACATCTGGCACACTGGCTGGCACATAGTAGGTGCCTAATGGCAATAGGCTGTGGCTTTGCGGGCCCCTGTGTGCCAGGCAGTTCCTAGGTGCTTTGCCTGTATTGCCTCATTTAAGGAGCAGATGGGCCGCGATCCCGTTGACTTTGCGGAGGAGGAAGCTGAAGCCGGGAGGACCTGCCCCAGCTGGGGAGGGATCTGCCCCAGGCCTCAGCCAGCAATAAGCTGAGCTGACTCTGGAACCCAGCTCCGCACTGAGTCAGCCTGCTTTTCTGCCTCCTAACAAAGGCACCAGGCATCAGGAAGGGGCGCCTTCATAAGGCGCCGCAGACACCTTGGTGCGTGTTAGGCAAAGTCTGCCCCTTCCTCCGGGGAAGCGGGGCTTGGATTTCAGCCCATCCCCGGCCCTCACGCATCTTGGTGCTATGAGCACCTGCACCGGCCCACGCGGTGACCCGAGGAAGACATGAAGACCCTGTGAGGTTCAGTAAGCTGCTCGGGGTGTCAGCCAGGTGGCCCCAGCACCCGGCCTAGAACCGGTCCCGCTGGCGGGCACTTGCACACCTTTGCCTCTGGGGTCCCCGGTCCAACCCGTGCCTCCCCGCCACACTCACTTGTAGCCCACGTCGCACCAGCGCAGTGTCTTCACGTGGTAGGACTGCACATTCTGGGTCTGCTGCTGGCATGAGGCTGGGGTGTTGCAGCTGCTGCCCGCCGTGTGCGACACCACCACATAGTGCAAGGGCAGGCTCAGGCGCTGGGTGCACTCTGACTGCAGGGCCCTCCACTCGTCCCGGGGCACTATAGGGCTGCAGCAGGCCGGGGCTTCTGTCTTCTGAGCCTCTCCGAGTCGAAGGAAGCCGAGGAGAGCCCAGGCAAGCAGCCCGCAGCGGCGGGACATATCGGCAGGCGGCAGGGGCGGGGAGACCGCTAGGAGAGCCAGGTGGCGGGGCCGCCTTTATCTGCTGGGGGATTCCGGGAGTGGCCCGGAAAGTCTTGCTTCACACCCTGCTGGGACTCCCCTGCTGGCCCAGCAGACCCCAGACTCAGCTTCCTTCCCTGGCAGGGCCAGGGCGGGATGCACTGTGGTTGGGGTCTGGGTTGCGCCCATGGCAATGACAGGCCGCCTCGCTCAGCAGGGAGGGCCGCACAGGCTTCGCCCCGCCGTTTCCGGAAGACCCGGGGCCGGGATCCCGGTCCTGCTTGTCTCTCCCCCTCTCAGTGGAACATTGAACAACTCAACAGGAACTTACATGGCAGAGGCCCGGGGTGTTGGCACATCTCTCCGCAAGGACTGAGGTAACAAAGGTGTCCATTTTAAAAACACTTCCTTCTCCCAGGTCCAAGCCCGATGCCATTTACCCTTGCAGCCAACTCACGAGGTGAGTATCTGGAAGCCCATTTCACAGTGGAGTAAACTGAGGTTGGGAGCAGGTAAGTCACAGGCTGAGACGACGGAGGCACTGGAGCCCCGCGTCTAGAGCCAGGCTGCCTGTGTGTGAATCCTGGATACCCAGTGTGTGAGAGCCTGCAAGTGGTTTTTAAAAATGTGTATTTAAAAATATATATATATTTTTAATTTTATTTTATAAATAATATTTTACTTTTTTTTTTTTTTTTGAGATGGAGTTTTTGCTCTTTGTCACCCACAGGGCTGAGTGCAATGGTGCTGATCTTGCTCACTGCAACGCCTCCAGGTTCAAGAGATTCTCCTGCCCTGCCTCCTGAGCACCACAGGCTGTCACTTCCAGCGCCACTTTGTATTTTTAGTAGAGACGGTTTTGCTTATGCTGGACCAGGCTTGTCTCAACTCCTGACCTCAGGTAATCTTACAAGCCTGCTCCACCTCGGCTTCCCCAGTACTCATTAGTTATGCATGACCACTGCGCCTGGCCTAAGTTTTGTAATTAAAAAAAAAAAAAATATATATATATATATATATATATATATATAGAGAGAGAGAGAGAGAGAGAGAGAGAGAGCGATAGAGAGCGATCTCACCAGGTTGCCCATGGTTGGTCTCGAACTCCTGAATCTTGAGCCATCCTCCTGCCTCAGCCTCCCAAGGTGCTGAGATTACAGGCGTCAGCCACCATGTCCCGGCACCCTGCAAGTGATTGAACCTTCCTGTGCCTCAGTTTTCCCCACCTGCAATATGGGGATGACATAGTACCTGAGTCAGAGGGTTGATGAGGGATTAGATGGGTTGCAGGGGTACAGCCCTTAGAAGGTGTCTGGCACAGAGTCCCACAGTCACACCCGTGGGACTAGAACTCCAGCCCACCCTTGGTAGGAAGAAACACGCTTTATACACGGGGACCTCTGGCAGCTCAGTTTGGGAGAGGAGGGAATCTGGGCTCTGGAGAGGAACAGCCATTTGCCCAGGGCCGGAGTGTGTTGGGGTCACCTGTTGGGGCAGAAGGCTTTCCTGGGCCCTCTGTCCTGCCCAGATCCCCTTCCCATGCCTTCCTAGAGCACGTGGTGAGTTCAGGGCAGACTACCTGGTTCGTTCTTCTACCCCTTCTATTTTAGTGGCTCTTTAAAAAATTACAAAAGGGATCTCTCATTTGCCCTCTGGCAAGGAAATCAAAATAAATTACAAAAGTAACACATGCTGTAACAAGTTGAATTGATACAAAATGTTAATCACCTGTGTCCCACCCCTCCAGCGCCACCCACCTGAGGCCACCTGGGAACAGTGTGGTGTGTTTTTCTTTTTTTCTCCTTCCTTCCTTCCTTCCTTCCTTCCTTCCTTCCTTCCTTCCTTCCTTCCTTCCTTCCTTCCTCCCTCCCTCCCTCCCTCCCTCCCTTCCTTCTCTCTCTCTTTTCTTTTTCCTTTCTTTTCTTTTCTTTGTCCCCCTCTGTCACCCAGACTGGAGTGTAGTGGCATGATCTTGGCTAGTGCACTGCAAGCTCCGCGTCCTGGGTTCAAGTGATTCTCCTGCCTCAACCTCCCAAGTAGCTACAATTAGAGGCGTGCGCCACCATGCTCAGCTAATTTTTGTATTTTTGGTAGAGACAGGGTTTCACCATGTTGGCCTGGCTGGTCTCGAACTCCTGACCTCAGGTGAGCCACCCACCAGTCTTCCAGAGTGCTGGGATTACTACAGGCATGAGCCACCGCACCTGACCAGTGTGGTGTGTTTTCATCTTCCATGTCCTGCATTCTCACGTACAGTGTACTCATGCTGTTACTGAATTGTGCACCAGGCATCTGTGGCACTTTTTAGAAATTATCACATACTCATGACAAGCTTGCAAGATGCATGTTATTATTAACCCCTCTTACAGTTGACGAAACTGAGGCCCAGGCGAATGATCACATACAGGAGCTGGTGAAGCCGGGGATTGGCTACAGGCTTTCTGCCTGCAGAGTTATAAACCATATTCTCTTCCCTACAAACTTATATAAGGACATTAAAAAAAGTAACAAAATCAAAACCATGTGCATCAATTTACCTTTTGTCACCTAATATTTCATGGGCATCTCACCAGGGCAGTATATCTAATTCTAATTTATTCTTTGTAATAGTTGCACAATGTGCTGTAGTATCAGTTCAGCATTGTGGATCTTTTAGTTTTTGAAGTTTTCCAGTATTTTCCCCACACTACGCAAAATATTTTCAGACATATGTCCCTATGCACTGGTGCATTTATAAGTAAATTATAAACACAGAGTTATTAGGTCAATGAGTATACATATTTAATTAATATTACCAGATTGTTTTCCCCAAAAAGCTATTAATAATTCATATTTTTCACCAGTAATGTTTTGGAGCCTCCTTACCCCGACCCCAGAAGTGGGTGTTATCACTTCTTTTTTTTTTTTTTTTTTTGAGTCAGAGTCTCGCTCTGTCACCCAGGCTGGAATGCAGTGGCAAGATCTCGGCTCACTGCAACCTCCACCTCCTGGGTTCAAGCCATTCTCCTGCCTCAGCCTCCCAAGTAGCTGGGACTACAGGCGTGTGCCACTATACCGGGCTAATTTTTGTATTTGTAGTAGAGATGGGGTTTCACCATGTTGGCCAGGCTGATCTCGAACTCCTGAGCTCAGGTGATCCACCCACCTCGGCCTCCCAAAGTGCTGGGATTACAGGTATGAGCCACCTTGCCTGGCCAGCGTTATCACTTCTTAAATTTATAGGTATAAAGTGACAGCTCCTTTGGCATTTTTATGCCCACTCAGGAGACTGGGTATTTTTCCATATTTGTTGTCTATAGTTGGGCTTGCTTTTTTGTCATTTACCTATTCATTTCCATTGCCCATTAAAAAAAATTGGGTTGTTTGCCTTTTTGTTATTATTTGCAAATGAACAAAAGTATCACATAATTGGGATTATTGAGTTCTTGGGTGTGTACATTTTGTGTATTTCAGTTTCTTTTAGAAGCATTAAAGAATAATGTAATATAAAAAGTGTACAAACACATTTTTTATAGAGTTGATAGACTTAATAGAGTAGTGAGCTTATGAATTTTCATGAAGTGAATACACCTGTGTATCCAGTGCCTGGATTAAGAAGTAGAGCTACACTTAAAATTTTAATAGGAGTTGGTAAATACAATACCAAAAAGATTTTAGTATTTATTTTTCCCACAGTGTGATCAGTTTTTAAATGTTTTACTAATCCAAAGAACAAGATCTCATTATTGCTTTGTTTGCATTTCCTTGAACATTAGAGAGGTGATTATCTTTTTACATATTTATGGGTATCAGCATCCATCTTCAAACCATCTGTTAATCTCTTCTCTTCTGATCATTTTCTTGTTGAGTTGTATATGGGGGATATTAACCCTATGTCTTATTGAATGTGCTGCAAACCTTTTCCTCTAGTCTGTTAAAAAAATATCTAGGTTTTTCTATTATGGTTTCTGTGTTTCCTGTCTTGCCTTAAGAGGGACTTTTCAGATTGTAGAACTTTTTGTATTTAAGAAAGATTATTTTGTGTTTTACTTTTAGATCTTTACCTCAGCTAAAATGTATACTTGCATGTGGTGTGAGGTAGGGGTCTGACCTTGTTTCCAGATGGTAAGCCATTTGCCCAAGTTCTGTTTATTATATAGGTAGACCTGGTTTTAAATTTCCATTCTTCCCCTTATCAGCTGCATGATCTTGGGCAACTGGATAGCAATTGACACAGTCGACCACTTCCTCTTTCTCAAAATACTTATTTCCCTTAGCTTTTGTGATGTAAGACTGCCTTGATTTTCCTTCTGCTTCTCTGGCTGGTCTTTCTTCTCTCTTTTTTTCAGAGTAATTCTTCCCTCCTGGACCCTCACACCATATATTTTGTGCTGAGTGATCTTATCCACATAATGGCTTCAGCCACAGTCAAAATGCAGAGGATTCCTGTATTTCAGTGTCTAGTCTGGAGCGCTCAGTTGAGTTCTGGATCTGTGTATCCGCCTGGCCACTTGACGCCTCCACTTGGATGTCCCACAGGCACCTCCAACGCAAAATGACTCATGATCTTCTCCTCCACATCAGCACTCTCACAGGAGTTCCTGTCTAAGGGAATGGCATCACCATTTTCCCATTATAAAAGCCATACATTTGAGCATCATCCTTGACTAATTCCTGTTCCTTCCTTTGTTGTACCCAGCGCCCAAAAGAATGCCCAGCACATGGTAGGTGCTCACTAAATAGCTACTTGATTGAATGGATATTCTACCCACCACCAAGTCATGACACTGTGATGAATTAGAACTCTTCTATTTACTTCCAGTCTCTGCACCCTGGTCCAGACACTGCCTCCTTTCATCTGGATTTTGTCCTGCCTCTTCAGTGACCTCCCAGGATGCACTCTGGCCTCTGTGAGGCCAAAGCTCTGCCCAGGTCTTTTCTGAAGGTCACCCTCAAAAATGAGTCACATTTTTCAGTGGCATCTCATGATTCCTAGAATGAGGCCCAAGCTCCTCCCCATGGCCAACAGCACAGGCTGCCTACAGTGTGGGCTGACCCCATCCCAGCCTCACCTTGCTCACTCCCAGAAACCTTTTTCTGACTCCTGCAGCCACTGTCCCCTTCTTGCTGTCCTTGAACATGCTTTGACTACCCTGTCCACTTGGGGACTTCAGACATACCGGGTATAAGTTTTAAATAGAGGAACCTAGAACTAATTCAGAAACTTTGTACCTGAGCTTTAAGACAACAAAACACCAAGCCAGCCTTTTGTAAAAAGACAGGACTATTTACACATCAGATTCCTTTTTTAAATTTTTATTTTCTTTTTTCCCTTTCTTTTGCCTGTTTTTTCGTTTGAGGCACAGATTCCTTAAAGACACTAAGAATATAAACATTAGCTAGCTGGAGTGAAGCCTTCCATTGTGAGAGTTTTATTTAGTCTGTATCTTTAAAAAATGTATTTACTTATTTATTTTTTGAGACAGTTTCACTCTGTTGCCCAGGCTGGAGTGCAGTGGTGCAATCTTGGCTCACTGCAACCTCTGCCTCTTGGGTTCAAGCAATTCTCTTGCCTCAGCTTCCGGAGTAGCTGGGATTACAGGTGCCCAACACCATGCTCAGGTAGTTTTTTTGTTTTGTTTTGTTTTTTTAGTAGAGATGGGAGTTTCACCATGTTGGCCAGGCTGGTCTTGAACTCCTGACCTCAGGTGACCTGCCTGCCTCGGCCTCCCAAAGTGCTGGGATTACAGGTGTGAGCCACCATGCCCGGCCATATTTACTTACTTATTTTTACATACAATATAAACACTTTAAATAGAGTTGAAGATCATCTCCGTGCACCAAGTGGTCAAGCCCAACACCCAGGATCCAGCTGTCAAGTTCAGGGTAGCCCTTGAGCCTCTCACTCTTGACTCCAACAGGGTGAGCTTGCTATCCTTGTGGCATGGGGCCTTTTGCATTGTGGATAATGGAGCGGCTCATGTAGTCCATAAGTTTTGTGCGTACCTGTGTACCCTGTCCCTGTGAGCTGGTCCTGCCCAGTACCTCGGTGACCTTGAGGAAAGAAGCTGAGGTAAGACCTGGCCTGTCTGGCTCCTCTACTTCCTTCCTCAGCCCTCAAATTCTGGCCCCCACCTCACTCTTTAAATTTATTTTTATTTTAAATTTCATTTTAGAGACAGTCTTGCTTTGTCACCCAGGCTGGAGTGCAGTGGCACCATCATAGCTCACTGCAGCCTTGAACTCCTGGGCTCAAGGATCCTCCTGCCTCAGCCTCCCAACATGGTGAGATTATGGACATGAGACACTGCACTGGGCCTGTTGTGTGTCTTGTCAGCCTAAAATTGAAACATGCCTTGTGAGCATTTACTGCAACTTCAATGAGTGATTATTATGTTGCCTTTAATCCTGAGAGACTATATTACTTGTATACTTTTTTTTTGATAGGGGAAAATTAGATTTACTCCCTATGTGTTTAAATATCAGAGTCACTAGCTGCCCTGATTTAATCTGTTATAATTAAGTCAGTTAAAAAACTACTCCTTGGCCGGGCGTGGTGGCTCACACCTGTAATTCCAGCACTTTGAGAGGCCGAGGTGGGCGAATCACTTGAGATGAGGAGTTCGAGACCAGCCTGGCCAACATGGTGAAACTCTGACTCTACTAAAAATACAAAAATTAGCCGGGCATGGTGGTGCATGCCTGTAGTCCCAGCTACTCGGGAGGCTGAGGCAGGAGAATTGCTTGAACCTGGGAGGCGGAGGTTGCAGTGAACTGAGATCATACCACTGCACTCCAGTCTGGGTGATACAGGGAGACTCCATCTCAAAAAATAGATTAAAAAACGAACAAAAAAACTCCTCCAGTTTTCTTGCTGTTAGCAAAAAACATGTTCTTTGTTTTATTAAAAATGATGAAAATAAAATCAAATGGTGATGATTACAAGGACATATTTAAAATACAATGCAGAATCTTCATTTACCTTTCACTCCTTGCTGCTCCCAAGCCTGTAATGCTCTCTCCCTTCTTCTGCCTCATCTAATTGTCAATTGTTGTTTCTTCTGTCGCCTCATCAGGATGATACCTCGTTTCTGTTATTTTGGAGGAGGATGGATCCCCCATTTGCTTTCCTCACATTGTTTCTTCTCCTTTGCATTCGTCACTACTGTAGTTTCTAATTTACTTCTGTATTTTTCTAATACTAGGTTGGTGCAAAAGGAACTGCGGCTTTTGCCATCAATGGAAAAATCATGACACTTGAGACTGAAAGAGGGAGCTACTAGTAATTATTATAATTAATAATTAATTATGCTGGGAGGCCGGGCACAGTGGCTCATGCTTGTACTCCCAGCACTTTGGGAGGCCGAGGCAGGAGGATGACTTGAGGTCAGAAGTTCAAGATCAGCCTGGTCAACATGATAAAACCCTGTCTCTCCTAAAAATACAAAAATTGGCTGGGCGCGGTGGCTCAAGCCTGTAATCCCAGCACTTTGGGAGGCCGAGATGGGCGGATCACGAGGTCAGGAGATCAAAACCATCCTGGCTAACACGGTGAAACCCCGTCTCTACTAAAAAATACAAAAAACTAGCCGGGCGAGGTGGCGGGCGCCTGTAGTCCCAGCTACTCGGGAGGCTGAGGCAGGAGAATGGCGTAAACCTGGGAGGTGGAGCTTGCAGTGAGCTGAGATCCGGCCACTGCACTCCAGCCTGGGCGACAGAGCGAGACTCCGTCTCAAAAAAACAAACAAACAAACAAAAAAAAACTAGCCGGGTGTGGTGGCAGACGCCTGTAGTCCCAGCTACTCGGGAGGCTGAGCCAGGAGAATGGCATAAACCCGGGAGGCGGAGCTTGCAGTGAGCTGAGATCCGGCCATTGCACTCCAGCCCGGGTGACAGAGTGAGACTCCGTCTCAAAAAAAAAAAAAAAAAAAAAATTAAATTAGCTGGGCGAGGTGGCGGGCGCCTGTAGTCCCAGCTACTTGGGAGGCTGAGGCAGGAGAATCGCTTGAGCCCGGGAGGCAGAGGTTGTAGTGAACTGAGATCGCGCCACTGCACTCCAGTCTGGGCAACAGAGCCAGATCCTGTCTAAAAAAAGCAAAACAAAACAGCAACAAAACCCCCAGGAGTTCCTGTACCCACATTCTAGTGGGGAAGACAGGAAGCAAATTAACAAACATCTAATAACTATTTTAAAAAGCCAGATACACGATATTTCACGTGGATGACCCGATTGACCTGCTGCGGGTCAGGTAAACAGACTTCCGGTTCGCATCCTCAGCTTGGTCTTGAAGCTGGGGAAAATATGCTACACGGTTCCCCGCTTCAGCCACCAGAGGGCGCGCCCTCCCCGTGTGTCGTCTTTAGCGCACTTTTTCTCCCGCTGCTGTCAGTCACAGGGCAGCCCCTTAGCGGAACAGAGATCCTGTTCTGTGATGTTCCTGGGGGCCTGCCTCTCCCAGGGAGTAACGGGCTCCTATGAAGAGTAATAGCAACCATAATGTAGAGACTAAGAGCAAAGAGTTAGTGAGTTTTATGCTGATGTCCAAAGTCATAGGGCATTTCATTTTTCTTTTTTTCCTTTCCTTTAAAAAAATTGGCTGGGCATGGTGGCTCACACCTATAATCCCAGCTCTTTGGGAGGCCGAGGTGGGTGGATCACCCGAGGTCAGGAGTTCGAGACCAGCATGGCCAACATGATGAAACCCCCATCTCTACTAAAAATATAAAAAATTAGCTGGCTATGGTGGTGGGCGCCTGTAATCCCAGCTATTCAGGGGGCTGAGGCAGGAGAATCACTGGAACCCGGGAGGTGGAGGTTGCAATGAGCCGAGATCGCACCATTGCACTCCAGCCTGGGCAATAAGAGCAAAACTGTGTCTTTAAAAAAAAAAAAAAAAAGGCGATTGGGTCGTGAGAGCTCTGTTCTCATAAATAAATTAATACATTCATGAATTAATAGGTTAATAGATTAATGGGTTATCATGGTAGTAGGACTGGTGGCTTTATAAGAAGAAGAAGAGAGAGTAGCTAGCATCCTCAGCCCCCTCGCCATGGGATGCCGCATGCTGCCTTGACACCCTGTAGCGTCCCCACTAGCAAGAAGGCTCTCATCAGAAGCACCCCACACGGTGGCTCAAGCCTGTAATCCCAGCACTTTGGGAGGCCGAGATGGGCGGATCATGAGGTCAGGAGATCGAGACCATCCTGGCTAACACGGTGAAACCCTGTCTCTACTAAAAAAAAAAATACAAAAAACTAGCCGGGCGAGGTGGCGGGCGCCTGTAGTCCCAGCTACTCGGGAGGCTGAGGCAGGAGAATGGCGTGAACCCGGGAGGCGGAGCTTGCAGTGAGCTGAGATCCGGCCACTGCACTCCAGCCTGGGTGACAGAGCGAGACTTTGTCTCAAAAAAAAAAAAAAAAAAGAAAGAAAGAAAAAAAAAGAAGCACCCCACAGTTTCAGCCTCAGAACTGTAGGAAATAAATTTTGTTTCTTTATAAGTTACCCAGTTTCAGATATTCTGTTATAAGCAACAAAAAATGGACTAAGACAGGAATATTACTGGGTTAAGAAATAAAAAAAGAACTATTGATACATGCAACAATCTGGATAAATCTCAAGGGCATTATGCTAAGTGAATAAAAGTCAATCTCAAAAGATTTCATACTATATAATTCCAATTATATAACTTTTTTTTTTTTTTTTAAATGGAGTCTTACTCTGTCACCCAGGCTGGAGTACAGTGGCACAATCTTGGCTCACTCTTCATGCAACCTCTGCCTCCCAGATTCAAGCAATCTCCTTGCCTCAGCCTCCCAAGTAGCTGGGATTACAGGAGTGCACTACCACACTCGGGTAATTTTTGTATTTTTAGTAGAGGTGAGGTTTCACCATATTGGCCAGTCCAGTTTTGAACTCCTGACCTCAGGTGATCTACCCGCCTTGACCTCTCAAAGTGCTGTGATTACAGGCGTGAGCCACAGCGCCCGGCCTATATAACATTCTTACAATGAGAAAACAACAGAGATGGAGAACAGATTGGTAGTTGCAAAGGGACAGATATAGTGTGTTTGTGTATGTGTGTGTATATGTGTGTGTGCGCATGCCACTATAGTGGTAACACAAGGGAATTCCTTTGTGGGTCTATATCTTGATTGTGGTGGTGTATATACAAATATTTACAGGGATCAAATTGTATAGAAACAACATGCATGCGTATGCACACACATACACAGGAATGCATGTAAAACTGGTGAATACTGAATAAAGTCCTCTGTAATCTAGTTAACAGTAATGTACCCATGTCACTTTCCTGGTTTTGATATTATGCTGTGATTATATAAGATGTTCCCATGTGGGAATACTGGATGAATGTTACATGGGACTATAGGTACTATTTAATTTCCTGTGAGTCTATAAGAGTTCAACACAAAAAGTAATTACAAAAGAAGAAAAGAAAAGGTGCTGGTGATGACAAGGTTGTTGGGAAAAGGGCTTGTGGGGTGCCTGCATAAACTGGCCATAAAAATATGGGACAATAGGCCGGGTGCGGTGGCTCAAGCCTATAATCCCAGCACTTTGGGAGGCCAAGGCGGGCGGATCACGAGGTCAGGAGATCGAGACCATCCTGGCTAACACGGTGAAACCCCGTCTCTACTAAAAAAATACAAAAAACTAGCCGGGTGAGGTGGCGGGCGCCTGTAGTCCCAGCTACTCGGGAGGCTGAGGCGGGAGAATGGCGTAAACCCGGGAGGCGGAGCTTGCAGTGAGCTGAGATCCGGCCACTGCACTCCAGCCTGGGTGACAGAGCAAGACTCCGTCTCAAAAAAAAAAAAAAAAAAAAAAAAGAGGACAGGTCTCCTGCCAGGGAACCCAAGGTCTCCTGCCAGGGAACCCAAGATAGTGGGGAAACTGGTTGTTCACCTTGATCTTTTTTCTTAGTGTAGAAACAGTGGATTGGGGGAAAATATTCCACAAGTTTGGTGCCCTGCAGAATGGAGGGAGGGGAGTCACAAATGTGGAAGTCGGATTCTCTTACCCTCTGCTCAGAATTCTTTTCACTTCTCTGTGGCCCTGGGAACTGTTCTGTCTTCATATTTGAGTTATCGGATATTTCTGGTGTTAATCTCTGCGCTGTATATTTGGTTTTGGTTTTCTGTGGGAGTTGGGGGAGTGAAGCCAGCTTGCTTCTATGACACCATTTTGGAACGGGAAGCTACATTTCCGATTTCTTTGATTTGGAAACATACTGGGTTAAAATTAATGTGGAGTACTGACTGTGTTATCGGGCAACATTGTTTATCATTTAAAAGACCCTTGATCTGGACTACAGGGACGTGAGTAGACACATAGCCTCAGAAAGATTACATAACCTGAACTACAAAACATGGTGTAGGAATTAAGTCTTGGCTGCCATGGGTGGAGTCTTTTGTTACTGAGCATGACAGTTGTGTATGTTGGGAGCTACACTCATAAACTGATATAAGCTATTTTTGCCTGTCCTGTTTGAGGAATGGTCCATACCACCAACCAGACGGTCTTACTCCTTTCAATTGAACTGCCTATTTTGGCAGCTGGAAAGCAACACCTTGATAGTTGTAAGTATTCCCAATAAAGATGAATCTAACTCTTTCATGCTGACATGTTAGATGTCCTTCCTGTTTTTAAAATCCTGGTGCCAAGCTAAAGCTATGTTGTCTTTTGCATGTGAATGTCAATCTGAACTCAGGAAGTATGCTGCTGATCTTACATAGTGGTTGCAAGTAGGAAACAGACATACAATTGAGAAAATCAGCAAAGACACAAATTGATTATTCAAAGAGATTGATACAATTGAAAGTGAAGTTGGGAGTGTCGAGGGGCATTATAACATTTGTTCATGGGAAAGAGAAACCTGTACGTGGGAATAAACTCTGCGTCCATGGCTTGAGGGACAGTAGAGGCACGACAAGCAAAATTTTCAGATAATTATGGGATGAAGACAAATATGGGATTGTCTGATAATCATGAGATTAATTCCAAAATTTATTGACATTAAGCATATCCATCATTCCAGGGGCTCAACTGGAGGAAGTTCCTACCTATGCCAAATGATTGATTTTGCAAATTGATTTTACCAAAGTGTTAGGGTAGCATCCATCAAATAAATCAAATCCACCTCTATGTCCTCCCAACTTTCTCCATCTCAATTCCATTGTAAGCTCTTCCACAATTTTTTTTTCTATCCACTGTTTGCAATATGAATTAAGTACAACTCTCTTCTGCATCAAAATACGACGTTTTCAGAATTCGTCCTACTTTGTGCCTAGACCCATACTGAATGGCATTTTGGGTTTTCAGCTGCATATCCTTGTGCATATTTGATTAAAACCGTCATCACGTAGTGGAAAGGTTCAGGTTATCCAATGCTACATGACAAACCATCCTAGAACTTAATGGCTGAAAGCAACAACAATAACTTTATTATTACCTCTCACAGTTCTGAGGATTGACCCAGCTCAGCCAGATGGTTCTCAGTTAAGGTCTCTTATGTGATTGAAGAGAATTGGTACTGAGACTGGCATCATCTGAAGCTCGTCACTCCCATATCTGGTGACTCCACCGAGCAATGGTGCAGTTTACCCAAGCAAAAATAATAGCCAATACATGACAGGAACCATGAGCTTCTGTCCGCCTTTAAGTGTAGCTTCTAAAGCATACAAGTGTTATACTCAGTAACAAGAAACTCCACTGTGGAAAACCAAGGCTTATTTTTTAAACTTTTTTTTCTTTTGTAGTCCAGGTTACACAGTCATCTGGGTCTAAGTGTCCAGTCACAGTCCTTTTAAGTACATACTGAGGGGCTTTTTAATGGTAAACAATGTTGCCTGATAACACATTCCATATTAATTTAACCCAGAATGGTTCCAACGAATCAGTGTTGACAGAAGATCACCTGAGGCCAACTTACGAAGCGGCCCTAAGATCTGTTGAGAACCTTTTCCTCCCAGGACTTCCATGGACTTGGATTAACAAGTTTAATATAAGACCACCTGGACCTGTATTACCCATTGGTCTTTTTTGTCAATTAGTTTTTGTAGGGGTTATAATAGCATTCAATTGTGGGGTCAAGGCTCACTGTAAAATGCAGCAAACATAGCAGTGTATCAATTCACAGCTGTTGGTCAAAAGGCCTGCGAGGCACTCTCTCTGGAGGAATTTTAGCCGATATTCCAGTAGCCAACACTAGACGGCAGTAGGAGACTGCTTAGAAACTGGAGAGCGGCGCCCACCTTGCAGTGCGCAGGCGTCATCAGTAGAGCTCGCGCAGGCGCATGGGTGAGGCGGCCTTGGCCACCAAGTTTCCGTTTCAGCAGCCGCCTTGGTGTCAGTAGGCGTTGCCACTTCCGGGCGTTCTGGACACTTGGGATGCTGCAGAGTTCATGGCTGAGGTCGCTCCTTGCGTGGGACAAGAATCCTCCGCAATGGTTTGTTTTGGCTGCCCAGGAGGGGCGTCAAGTCACCGCCTCAGGGTTCCCCGCCTCCAAAATGGAGCTCAGCGAGTCGTGCCTGCCACAGTGCACCTGGTTTTGCAGCCTAAGCGGGTCACTTTAGTGCATCCTCCTCGCGGATTGGAACCTGTTTGCACCCCCATAGCCCGAATGAGACCCAGGTCACACAGGGGCTCAGATGTTCTCCTCCGCCCCTGGCCATGATCCCCCAACCAGCCACCGGAGTTTCCGGGCCTCAGGCGCTTTGGAAACATTCGTACGTCGGTGAATGGCAGGTACCTATCTGCTTTGGCTACATCATTGTCTGCACCACTCCTGTCAGCTCGGTTGCAGCCTGGATTTGAATCAGAAACTTTGCATGGTGGTTAAGGGTTGTAAATATCCAGATGAAATTGCCCTCATCAAAGGAAGCTCAGATGAGAGATTTCTGCCTAGAAGCCAAAAGTCTCCCCTAAAGGAAAGAGTCAGTTTCAAGTATTTGCAGCCTCAGGACAGTGTCAATGTTAGATCACCACAATACTGCCCATCAAGGAAGAACTCTATTGCTCCCTGGCTTCTCTCCTTGAGCCCTAAACACAGTAGATTCAGAAACTAAGTCAGCAAATGGGGGAAGATTCTTAACCGTGCTAGGTCGGAAATCATGAGTCAGAGGGCCTTCCCTTCCTCGAGTTCAGGCTTCCACTTGACTGCAGATCAGAACTGGAAGAGACAGTGAAAATGTAAGTTTAAATCAAGATTGTCGTTTTCACTTTTATATACGTAAGGCCATTTTAAATGAGTCACGGGCAGATATTTATTAAATAAAATGACCAGAAAAATTAATGGGATTTGACCTAACTTTTATCCTGGGGCGGGGGAAGAACTAGCGCTACAGAATACATTTAAGCTGCGAGAGGTGGCTCATGCCTGTAATTCCAGCACTTTAGGAGGCCAAGATGGGAGAATCACTTGAGGCCAGGAGTTTGAGACCATTCTCATCAACATAGCGAGTCAACATAGGGAGACTCCATCTCTATTTATTTTTTTAAAATAAAAAAGAATAAATTTAAAAGGAAAGAGGTGTAAAAACGACAGCTACTTAGTAACTAAATTCTGTGAGTCATGGTTTGTTCGTGGGAATGATTCTATTTGAATGTTATAATAATTTTGTTTCTAATTTCAGAAAGTATTTTGGTCCTTCTGATCAAGTCTTTGTATCTTTGTAAATCATGAGATAAAGAAACACCTTTCCAAAAACGAAGTTGAGATCTTGTGATTCAGGACTTAAGCGTTCTGAGTGTCAAGGGGGTGTGGTGTCAGTGTTGAGATGTGTGGCCCTGTCCCTGTTGCTGTTCTTGGTTTGAGACTTACGTCACGAAAGAGTCAGACAGTGTTGACTAGGTAAAGGAGTTCTGTGGTGTTTATGGTTTGGTCTCTGGTAATTTTGCTGAGCCAGAAAGGGAATTCCGGCTTTGATGTCCACGGCTGACTCTCCAGGCAGGCTGCCCATTGGTGGGTGGGAGCAGTGCCTGCTGTGCTTTCAGGACTGTGTCCATCACTTCCTGTCCAGGTGGACACTGTAGCGCAGGCTTCCCTTGGTGGATGGGAACCTAGTCTCCCTGTGCATTTACTGCCATGCTCATCATGTACTGGGGATCATCAGCCCACCTTTTAAGCCCAGTCCACAATTGACCAGTTATCTTGTGGGTGATAGTGGAACTGTCTGTGTCGCCAAGCTTCCCACACAACTATCTGCATCTGGTTTGGACTGGCTAAACCAGGCCACACCAAAGGGCAGGGGAGCCTTAGATACAAAACGCTGAAGAGAGAGCCTTAGATACATAACACTTATTTCAGGTGTGAGGGAGCATGTGAAGGCATCCTGATTGCATCGTTAGGAAGTATTCATTATCGTTATTGCGTTTTTATATGCAACATTTAAACTACTGTCTAACTTATTTTAAAATAATTTTAGACTTACAAAGAAGTTGCAATAATAGTGTGGTGAATTGGTGTTTTTCATTCAGCTTCCTCTAATGTTGCATAGCCTTAATAAAATTATTGAAACCAGAAAACTAATATTGACATGATGCTGTTAACTGATCTGCAGACCTTATTTGAGTTTCATCAGTTGTCCCACTGCTGTCCACCTTATGGTGCAATCCAGAATCCAGTGTTGCAATTCATTATTGTGTTTTCTTACTCTCCTCCATTCTGGGATAGTTCTTCCTTAAGGCTTACCTCTCTGGTAAGCCTTGGATAGTCTTGTCTGTGCATTGATGCAGCCTCGCCCTCAGCCAGGAATTTGGGGAAGACTCCACAAGGACATCTGGTGCTTACCTCTGCACAGTTCTTCTTTGATACCATACCTCAGAGACTCCACCCTCACCAGCTGCCCTGAATGTCCTCATTGCTGCAGAACTGCTGTCCTCTGCTCAGATCCCAGCTATCTGCACTGCAGTTGGGAAACTGTTCGTTGGCAAATAACTTGTTTATCTAAGGGCTCACCCTGTAAATGTCCATCCCCTCAGGAATTGCAGTCTTGTGCTACCTGTTGTCTGGTACCTAAACACAGTGACTTCATATGTTTTATTCAGTGTGCAGTTTTATAGTTGTTAATGTCAAGAGAGCTAGTCTGGTTTCAGTTAACATGATCATGGCTGGAAATGGGAGAATCCTCACTTTCATCTCGAAGTCTATTTTAGCAGAGTATGCACTTCTACATTGGCTGTTTCATTCTTTCACTCTTTAATGAGGAAATTCCTTATTAGTACTCTTCATGTCCTTGGTTAGCAGACCAGTCATGCTTTCAGGAGTTCAGTTTTCACACCATCTTCTCTTCGGTTCAAATTACTATTACTTTCTTTTTCTATTTCCCCATACCTGGCTCCATGAAAATGTATTTATTATCACATTTTAGTGTGAGGAGGCCATTAAGGGGGGATATTTGTGAAAGAATATAGGCAAACTGTTACTTAGAATGTCTTCAGTTCTGTAAGGTGTTTGGCATGTAAGGTGCTTGGCCTACATATTTCTTTGAAATTAGTATACAGTCATAAAACTTGAAATAATCAGTATACAGATTGTTCTGTTGGAAGCAGCACTTGTGTTTTCCATGTTTCTGTTTCTACTTGTGAGTCATATTTCTGTTGCTGAGATAACCTATTATTATATCCTATTTTACTTATAATACGTTTTGTAAGAAAGAAAGACTGATGTCACTCATTGTAGGTGTGAAACAGGCTTACCATGAAATGAAAGCCCTTGTTCAACTTAGAGTCCTATTGTTTCTGTTTTCATACTCTTGTTGCTAATATACAGAAGCAGCAGCTACAAGAGCTGAAAGATGACTCTGTACACTTAATGTCTTTAGTTGAAAGAATTATTCAGCTAAAGAAACACAGTCATTAGCTATGGAATTTGAGAGCCTCAACAGTTTCAATGGCAAATACGAAAGTATTTTAAAAAAATGAACTCAAACAGTGTGATACATTTTTATACAAAAATAAAGTTTCAATTTATGTTTTGTTTTAATGCCTTTCTGAATTACTGGTTAGACTAAAATCTGTAAAAATGCAATGTATTAAGTGCATATACCATAATCAAAAGTTTGAAGTGTCACATTTCTTCTATAATGGGGAGAAATTAAGCACATTTGGTAACCATTTTTTATATTCAAACCTGGATTTTAAGATAAGTTAAATAATTACTTTCAATCGCTGTCAAGACTTTTGATTCACATCTTGGGGTTGTTTCTTTTCTTAATGCAAGACTAACTTCGTGTTGTTGTTTTTTAGAGATTGGGGTCTTGTTCTGTCACCTAGGCTGGCCTGCAGTGGTGTGGTGATGGCTCACTGCACCCTCAAACTCCTGGGCTCAAGCGATTCTTCTGCCTCAGTCTCCTGAGTAACTAACTGGGACTATAGGCACACACCACCACTCCTGACTAATTAAAAAAATATTTTTTGGCCAGGCACGGTGGCTCATACCTGTAATCCCAGCACGTAGGGAGGCTGAGACGGGTGGATCACTTGAGGTTGGGAGTTTGAGACGAGCCTGGTCAACATGGTGAAACCCTGCCTTTACTAAAAAATACAAAAATTAGCTGGGCTTGGTGATGTGTGCTGGTAGTCCCAGCTACTTAGGAGGCTAAGGTGGGAGAATCACTTGAACCTGGGCAGCCGAGGCCGCAGTGAGCTGAGATTGCACCACTGTGCTCTAGTACTCCAGCCTGGGTGACAGAGTGACACCCTGTCTCAAAAAAAAAATTTTTTTTTTGTAGAGATGGGATCTCACTGTGTTGCCTAGGCATTTCTTGAACTCCTGGCCTCAAATTATCCTCCTGCCTCAGCCTCCCAAAGTGCCAGGATTACAGGTGTGAGCCACCATGCTTGTCTGTAATACCTAATTTTTGACCATTTCTTGAAATTGGTATTTTATCAGATAATCTAAGTTATGATGCAGTTGATCTTTTAAAAGGACATACTGTCTCTCTAAGTAGAAATGACTCCAAAATGTTTTTGGGAAGTTTGATACTTTTTATGTCTAAGGTAGCCTCAACCAGAAAAGTGACAATTTAAAATTGACAAAATTATATTTTTAAAACTTCAAAATGATAAATAATTTTTAACTAATAAAGTTCACCTCAAGCTAATAAACTTAAGTCTGTAAGGAAATTAAAATTAAATATTAGTTTAATAACAACTAAATATTTATTTACTAGAAGCTGCCTCTCTTTATTGGTAATTTATTTTTACTTATAAAATTTTCTGAAGATCTTTGCTTAAAGACCTTGATATTTGAAGCAGTTGGACAATTGATGAGGAAATTGCCTTTATGATTATGAAAACCTCAGGTTTATAAAATGCATCTATTAATAATTTCTGTAATGGTGATCAAAATATAAAACTTAACAAGACATTAATATCTCACTGGAAGTGTATATGGGTTTCTGAGCAATTAAAACATTCATAAGCAGAATAAAATGCATTCTCAGAAAACTAGAAATATCAGGAAACTTGCTTAACTTTGTAAAAGGCATCTACAAAAATCCTACAGCTAACATCATATTTAATGGTAAAGATGGAATGTTTTCCTCCTAAGGTCGGGAACAAGGCAAGGGAGTCTCTTTTCACCACTTCTATTCATTTTTGTGCGGGACGTCCTAACTAGTGTAATGAGGCAAAAACGCATACAGACTGGAAAATAAGTGATGAACTGTCTATTCACAGACATATTGCCGATGTAGAAAATCCCAAGGAGTCTATAAAGAATTCACAGGACAAATAAATAAGGTTAGCAAGTTCACAGACTACCAAGTCAATTAATATAAAGTAATAAAATATATTTCTTTTTTTTTTTTTTTTTTTTTTTTTTTTTTTTTTTTTTTTGAGACGGAGTCTCGCTCTGTAGCCCAGGCTGGAGTGCAGTGGCCGGATCTCAGCTCACTGCAAGCTCCGCCTCCCGGGTTCACGCCATTCTCCGGCCTCAGCCTCCTGAGTAGCTGGGACTACAGGCGCCCGCCACCTCGCCCGGCTATTTTTTGTATTTCTTAGTAGAGACGGGGTTTCACCGTGTTAGCCAGGATGGTCTCGATCTCCTGACCTCGTGATCCGCCCATCTCGGCCTCCCAAAGTGCTGGGATTACAGGCTTGAGCCACCGCGCCCGGCCATAAAATATATTTCTATAGACTATAAACCACCATCTGTGGCACAATTCACGTTTGAATTGTTCACTGTCTGTCTCTTTGAACAATTCAAATTTGAAATTAAAAGCAATTTAAAATGGTATCAAAAATTAAATATCTATGCCTGAATCAAACAAAATGTGTGTGGATCTGTATGCGGAAAAGTTCAAAAACTGGGACATAAAGATCTAAATCAATGGAGAGATATACTGTAGCCATGGACTGGAAGACTCATTGTTAGATGCCAATATTCTTCACCTTGATATGTACATTCAAAGCAAACCTAACAGCCTGGGAGGATTTTTTTTGGGGGGAGTCAATATTGTAAAGCTGATTCTAAAATGTGTAAGGAAAGGCAAAAGAACTAGAATAGCCAAGACAATTTTGTAAAAGAAGAACAAAGTTTAGGGACCTGATTCTGAGGCTTTTATAAAGGTATAGTAATCAAGACGGTATCTTATTGGTGAATGGAAGAACATATAGATCGATGGAACGTAATGGAATATCCAGAAATAGACCCACACAAAAATGGCCAATTGAGTTTTCCTTTTTAATCAAAAGTAAGAAAATTTATTTTGCAGAGGGGTTGGTTTTAAAAAAATATTTAGATTGATTTTATTGGATAAGCAGTGTATGAATATATGTGTTCTATTCAAAATGATAGAAGTCTATAGAGCTAAAAGTGAAAGCCTCCATTACCTCACCCCAATCAGTTTTTGTTTTGTTGTAATTTTGTTTTTTTATTTTTCTTTTTTTTTTCTGTTTTTAAATTTTATTTTAAGTTCTTGGATACATGTGCAGGACGTGCAGGTTTCTTACATAGGTAAACATGTGCCATGGTGGTTTGCTGCACCTATCAACCCATCACCTAGTATTAAGCCCTTCATGCATTAGCTATTTATCCTGATGCTTTCCCTTCCCCTGCCCCCACCGACAGGCCCCAGTGTGTGCTGTTCCCCTCTCTGTGTCCATATGTTCTAATTGTTCAGCTCCCACTTATGAGTGAGAACATGCAGTGTTTGGTTTTCTGTTCCTGTGTTAGTTTGCTGAGGATAATGGCTTCCAGCTTCATCTATGTCCCTGCAAAGGACATGATCTCATTCCTTTTTATGGCTGCATAGTATTCCATAGTATATGTGTGCCACGTTTTCTTTATCTAGTCTATCATTGATGGACATTTGGACTGATTCCATGTCTTTGCTATTGTGAATAGTGCTGCAGTAAACATACGTGTGCATGTATCTTTATAATAGAATGATTTATATTCCTTTGTGTTTATACCCAGTAATGGGAATGCTGGGTCAAATGGTACTTCTGGTTCTAGATCCTTGAGGAATTGCCACTGTTTTCCACAATTGTTGAACTAATTTACATTCCCACCAATAGTATAAAAGCATTCCTGTTTCTCCACAGCCTTGCCAGCAACCATTGTTTCTTGACTTTTAAAATAATCACCATTTTGACTGGCATGACATGGCATCTTGTGATTTTGGTTTGCATTTCTCTAATGATCAGTGATGTTGAGCTTTTTTTTCATATGTTTGTGTGTCACATAAATGTCTTCTTTTGAGAATTGTCTGTTCATATCCTTTGCCTACTTTTTGATGGGGTTGTTTTTTTTTTTCTTGTAAATTTGTTTAAGTTCCTTGTAGATTCTGGATATTAGACCTTTGTCAGATGGATAGATTGCAAAAACGTTCTCCCATTCTGTAGTTTGTTCACTCTGATGCTAGTTTCTTTTGCTGTGCAGAAGGTCTTTAATCAGGTCCCATTTGTCAATTTTGCTTTCGTTGCAACTGCTTTTGGTGTTTTGGTCATGAAATCTTTTCCCATGCCTATGACCTGAATGGTGTTGCCTAGATTTTCTTCTAGGGTTTTTATAGTTTTGGGTTTTACATTTAAGTCTCTAATCCATCTTGAGTTAATTTTTGTGTAAGATGTAAGGAAGGGGTCCAGCTTCAATTTTATGCATATGGCTAGCCAGTTTTCCCAGCACCATTTATTAAATAGGGAATCCATTCCCCATTTCTTGTTTGTGTCAGGTTTGTCAAAGATCAGATGGTTATAGATGTGTGGACTTATTTCTGAGATCTCTATTCTGTTCCATTGGTCTGTGTGTCTGTTTTGGTACCAGTACTGTGTTGTAGCCTTGTAGTACAGTTTGAAGTCAGGTAGAGTTTGTATAATGGTTTAGTCAGGATGGCAAAACCAGGTATCCAAAGGAGAAGGTACCTAACCATGCCTAGGCAGGAAAGGAGTTGTTTCGTAGAAGGGGTTGGGGTTTGAGAGATTAGCCGGACATGATCAGCAGGGAGAGCACGTGTGTTTTCATGAAGAAAGATGCCAAGATAGGTAACGGATGAGGAAGAAATTTGGGCTTTAGAGGGTGATACACGATATCCTTTTGAGAACAGATGTTGGAGGAGCAGGAGGGTGTCCCGTTGGGAAGATTTGTAGGATGGGCTATAAAGTAGAGGGTTGTCAAAATATTGAATAAGGTAAGAAGCAGATGGATGGAAAGAAAGTAAATCATGAGAAAGGGCTTGACTGAAGTAATGGGGGCTGTCCCTGAAGCCTTGTGGCAGTACAGCCCAGGTAAGTTGCTAGGACTGATGGGTATCAGGGTCAGTCCAAGTGAAAGTGAAGAGAGGCTGGGATGAAGGGTGTAAAGGAATAGTAAAGAAAGCATGTTTGAGATCCAGAACAGAATAATGGGTTGTGGAGGGAGGTATTGAGGATAGGAGAGTATATGGGTTTGTCACCACGGGGTGGATAGGCAAGACAATTTGGTTGATAAGATGAAGATCTTGGACCAGCCTGTAAGACTTGTCCAGTTTTTGGACAGGTAGAACAGGAGAGTTGTAAGGAGAGTTTGTAGACTTTAAGAGGCCATGTTGTAACAGGCTGGTGATAACAGGCTTTAACCTTTTTAAAGCCTGCTGTGGGATGGGATATTGGCATTGAGCAGGGTAAGGGTGATTAGGTTTTAATGGGATGATAAGGGGTGCATGATTGGTTGCCAAGGAGGGAGTAGAGGTATCCCGTACTTGTCGATTAAGGTAGGGAGATACAAGGGGAGGATGTGAAGGAGGCTTTGAACTGGGGAAAAGGGTGGCAGTGAGGTGTGGTTGTAGCCCAGGAATAGTCAGGATAGCAGATAATTTAGTGAAAATGTCTTGACCTAATAAGGGAACTGGGCGGGTGCGGATAACTAAAAAGGAACGCATAAAAGAATGTTGTCCAAGTTGGCACCAGAGTGGGGAAGTTTTGAGGGGTCTAGCAGCCTGGCTGTCAATACCCACAACAGTTGTGGAAGTAAGGGAAACAGGCCCTTGGAAAGAAGGTAATGTGGAGTGAGTAGCCTCCATATTGATTAAGAAAGGGATGGACTTACCCTTCACTGTAAGAGTTACCCAAAGCTCTTGATGGTCCAGGAGGTTTCCACGGTGATCAGGCAGCATCAGTCTTCAACCACTAAGCTGAGAAGATCTGGGAAGGAGTCAGTCAGTCTTGGGTCAGAGTTTCAGGGGCTCTGGGAGTGGCTGCTGGGCAAGTTGGACAGTCCGATTTCCAGTGGGGTCCCGCACAGATGGGACACAGCTTAGGAGGAATCCCAGGCTGCAGGCATTCCCAGTGGCCAGATTTCCAGCACTTGAAGCAAGATCCTGGGGGAGGAGGTCCTGGAGGAATGCCTGACCGTTGCAATTTAGGTGTTTCAAAGTTCTTGTGTGCTGGAGATGTAGCTGGGCTTTCTCTCACAGTGGAGGCAAGTAATTGCAACTCAGAAATACATTGCCACTTGGCTGCCTCTTTTTTTTATTATTGTACACCTTGAAGGCGAGGTTAATTAAGTCCTGTTGTGGGGTTTGAGGGCTGGAATCTAATTTGTGGAGCTTTTTCTAATGTCGGGAGTGGATTGGGTAATAAAATGCATATTGAGAATAAGACAGCCTTCTGGCCCCTCTGGGTCTAAGGCAGTAAAGCATCTAAGGGTTGTTGCCAAATGGGCCATGAACTGGGCTGGATTTTTATATTTAGTAAAAAAGAGCCTAAATGCTAACTGATTTGGGAATGGTCTGATAGAGAAAAAGGAGCATTAATCTTGACTGTTCCTTTAGCTCCAGCCACCTCTTTAAGAGGAAATTGTTGGGCAGGTGGGGGAGGGCTAGTCATGGTATGAAACTGTAAGCCAGACCAGGTATGAAGAGGGCAGGTGAAAGAAGGATTATAGGGTTGGGGAGCGGAGGCTGAGGAAGAATTGGGACCTGCCTCGGCCTGGCGAGGAGCAGCCTGGGGAGGAGGGGAGAGGTCAGATGAGTCTGTAGAAAAGGAGGATTCAAAGAACTCAGAACTTGAGGTGGAAACTGAAGGAACAGACAGGAGAGAAGGAAGAAAGATTTGGGATGAGTCACATTGGGAGCAGAGACTAGGGAGGGACCAATGTGTAAAAGAATGCCTGGATGTCAGGCACCTGAGACCGTTTGCCCATTTTTCAACGAAAATTATTTAGGTCTTGTAGAATGGAGAAATCAAAAATGCCATTTTCTGGCCATTTAGAGCCATTATCAAGGTTGTATTGGGGCCAAGCAATGTTGCAGAAGAAAATAAAATGCTTAGGTTTTAGGTCAGGTGAGAATTGAAGAGGGTTTAAGTTCTTGAGAACACAGGCTAAGGGAGAAGAAGGAGGAATGGAGGGTGAATGTTTGCCCATAGTGAAGGAGGCAAGCCCAGAGAAAAGAGATGGTAGAGACATGGAGGAGGTGGGGTGGTACTTGCCACCCAGGGGAGGTGGTACTTGCCACCAAGGTGAGGGATCAAGGCAGGCATTCCCACAGTGATCAGACACCTCTGAAATGTGGGTTAATAATCAGGCAAGCATCCCCACAGTGATTAAACACCATGGGAAGACTGTCTTCCTGAATGCGTGACCGGCGCCGGAGTTTTGAGTTTATGGATAAAAGATGTGTCCTTTGTCTCTACCAGAAAGGGAAAGGAACTAAAATTAAGGAAAGGGGAGATTGAAGGGTAGAGGGATAGCGAGAGAGATTGGAGAAGATAGTGAAAAGACGACTTACCTGATTTGAAATTGGTGAGATGTTCCTTGGGCTGGTTGGTCTGAGGACCCAAGGTGGTAGGTGGATCTCCTCATGGAGTGAGGGTGAGGACAGGGGACTGATCTCCTGAAGGGTCTTCAGCACCAAATGTCACATGCGTCCATGTGAAGAGACCACCAAACAGGCTTTGTGTGAGCAATAAAGCTTTTTAATCACCTGGTTATGGGCAGGCTGAGCCCGAAAAGAGAGTCAGCAAAGGGTGGTGGGATTATCATTAGTTCTTATAGGTTTGGGATAGGCAATGGAGTTAGGAGCAATTTTTTGTGGGCAGAGGGTGGATCTTACAAAGTACATTCTCAAGGGTGGGGAGAATATTACAAAATACCTTCTTAAGGGCAGGGGAGAATATTACAAATTACCTTCCCAAGGATGAGGAGAGTGTATCACACAAAGTATGATTCATAAGGGTGGGGAATATCACAAAGTACATTATCGCAAGGGCAGGGAGGGTATATTGTCACAAAGTCAGTTGATCAGTTAGGGTGGGGCAAGAACAAATCATAATGGTGGAATATCATCAGTTAAGGCAGGAATTGGCTATTTTCACTTCTTTTGTGGATCTTCAGTTGCTTCAGGCCATCTGAATGTATACCTGCGGGTCACAGGAGATATGATGGCTTAGCTTGGGCTCACAGGCCTGACACTAATACCTGTAAGTTTCTGTTTTTCATCTGAGCTGCATAACAAAGGTCACAGGACATGCTCGAGTGATCCTAGATTGTAGCCATCTAGGCACCACAGCAAAGGACATAAGTTTGGGCAAGACTCCTTTAGCAAAAGCTAGATAACAGCCGTAGGGGCCACAGAGCAAGAGACATATATAAACCTGAGTTATGAGCCTGTCACTGTTTGATAAACTGCCTTTGTTCTTCTTCTTTACATTCACTTTTATGCCACTCAGAAGAAGGTATATAAGCAAGACCCTGTCTTTGTTCAGGGCCCAGTTTTTGGACATTAAGTCTGCTGGGTCTGAGTGCACTCAGTAAAGATCCTCCAATATTTCACCCTGAGGTCTCTCTGATCCTCCTGGTTTCTGCAACAACACAATCACTCACTGCCTTTTTTGGCTGGGGATGGGAGCTCCCCTTGCCCCCTGTGGCTCTCCAGGATTGGTTTTAGGATACATCAAAAACTGTAATGTTATACTTTCATATTCTCATTGCTTATTTCATATCAGTGGCTGAAATTTTCCCAAATAGTTTAGTATACAGTAAAAGTGGCAATGTAGAGTTTACTTAATGGACTTAAGTTATAATTAGGAACCACTTTTATTTACAGAGAATCCATAAAATACAACTTTTTTCCTATTTTATCCTTCAGCTATGCAAAAAGTTGTTCAACCTTTACTGTAGGTGTTTAAGCATGCAAATACAGTTTATAGTGGAGATACCTTCTGACAAGAAGTAAACACCCAGAAGTGATTTTGGTCTTCATCAGAACTCATTATTATTTGTCTGTTTTCCAAGATGATATGATACACCATGTTCACTTACATTTTAAAATTCTGTTTATATATGTAATTCAAATAACAATTATTTTACTTCTACAATTAATGTTTCATTCTATATTTAAATTTCCTGTAAGAAAGATTCCTTGATTTAATAATGAGGAGCTTTATTATTTTTTTTAAATATGGTGACATGTTTCTATATAATTGTGTGCAATTTTTTTACTTCCAGCAACATAAATACTGAGTCATTTATTCTTTATTGCTCATACCCTGGGGTAGTTGTTGAGTTATCTAACATGATGTAAGTACTGTCTTTTGCAGTACTTCATACTCTTTGTTTGTTTTGTTATAGCCAGAACATTATAAAATCCAGTTCTTAGATCAGACATATGTTGAAAGTAACCCTTTTTCCACTTGAATTGTTAAATTGTTTACTCTAGGGTCTTTACTCTATAACTTGCAGTGCTATTCTTTGTTCCAGCACATTGGATGTCACCTCTATATCAGTTGGTCCTGTCCCAATAGTGGCAGAATGATATCAAAAAGTGAAGGTCTCAGTGTAATATGAAGCCTTCAGTTTTTTTCTCACTCTGTTGCCCAGGCTGGAGTGCAGGCGCGATCTTGGCTCACTGCAAGCTCCGCCTCCCGGGTTCACACCATTCCCCTGCCTCAGCCTCCCGAGTAGCTGGGACTACAGGCACCCACCACCATGCCTGGCTAATTTTTTGTATTTTTAGTAGAGACGGGGTTTCACCATGTTAGCCAGGATGGTCTCGATCTCCTGACCTTTTGGGAGGCCCGTCTCGGCCTCCCAAAGTGTTGGGATTACAGGCGTGAGCCACCGCGCCCGGCCGAAGCCTTCAGTTTTTAAAAGTAGTATGTATATCTGTTGGATATTCTGGTGGTAGTCTCAAAAGGATGACCTGATAACCTCACAGGCATCTTTAGTTAATGGGACAACACTGAGAAGTATTCATGTGGCAATAAAAAGGAATAGAAGAGTTAAGCAATGAACCACCCACACTGCTCTGTGAGCGTAATGGATATGATCACACCCACATTGCCAAGTGTCTCTGCCAAAACATATGGAAATACATCTTTCTTCTAGCATTCATGCCTCATTAATGGCTGTGACTCTTTCACAGTCATGGTGTCCGTGTATAAGATGCAAATGGCTATGATCAGATGAGTGACATCTTCATTGAGAAGCTCAACAGGTATTGTTATGAGCATAGATACCAATCAGGTTTACTGCCAGCCCTCTAGCTGAGACTGGTGTTAACATGTGTATCTAATCCTAGATGATCAATTGAGCCACCGACTAACACAAAAACAAGTTTTGCCATTAGAAAAATCTATTAATAGAAACCCAAACCTCACCATTATGAAGTATATCCTTGTAACAAACCTGTAAATGTACACCCCAAGTCTGTACAAATAAAAAATAAAAATAAAAAATATTACATTATGATGAAGCAGTGAAACATAAAACTTTGTTACATGGAACTTTTCCTGTTGCATTCAAAACTGCTTCATTAAATAGTCCTCCAGAATAGACTCTACGACTTTCAAAGCTAGGAGAAATTGGAGTGACCAGTTTATTCCTTTTATGAAGATTTATCCCTGAGATGCTGAGCGTCTATGTGTCAGAAGCTCCCATCTAACTTTCAAAAGGCAGTTTAATTTCCAATAATACTAATTCAACAAAACTGAGAGTTTAAATTAAGCAATTTAACTAATAGGCAAGTATTCTTTGTTGTGCTTCACATTTATTTTGGAGGTCCAAGATCTGCAATTATGACAAAAACCACTACCACCACCTGAGGGTACATTCTGTTTGGCCTTAAATAATTATAGTGGCCCCCACCCCATGTCAGAAATTGGTTTCAGAGTGAACTAGTGACCCTGTTTTTCCAATGAGAAAGGGAAAAAGCTATGGGGCGTCTAGGAAGGTCCCTCCTTCCTAAGAAAAAGACTGAGAATCTCTTTGGATCTCTGGACATTACTGTGTTTGGATGTGATACCAAAACTGTTGCATCCATGTGCCAGGAGCCTGGAGGTGAAACCAGTACAGTCATGACCACAAAGCCGAGATGAACACAAGCTGGGACCTTGAGGACATGGATGAGCAGCTGAATCAAGCAGCCCTGAAACTTGTTTGACCTTAGAACTTCCAAATATGTTAGAGAACAGATTTTCTGATAGCTTAAGCCTGGGGAGCAGGAGTGGGAGTAGACAGCCTGTCACTGTGATTGCTGCCAATGGCTGAAAGTGATTTGGAAGAATCATCACATTCTGGATGTAATGTAATGTTTTGGTTTGGTTTTTACAAATCTGCTATCAAATTGATGATGTGGCTCATACTTAGTGATGGTGTCAAGGAAATACAGTACATTAGAGCTGCTGCTCAGAGTGGAAAGGTGCATTTGAGGGAAGACGTCAATTCCTTCAAAACACTTGTAAGTTTGTTTTAATACTAATTGAAATACAAATGGAATTTTCTTGGAAAAAAGAAAAAGTCTATTAATAAATTGAGAGAGAATTTCTATTTGGGTGCACCCATAGGAGAAAAATCCCCATTGCATTCCATCTTTTCATCAGGGCAGCAATAAATATCGTGACTAAAACACAGCAGTCATAGAGTGTGTGAAATACATCTGAGATGAGACCCAGACTGCTGGTCAACACATCACAGAATGATTCTACAGAGGCAAAAAGCATTCCGTCCTCTCTTAGAGGCAGATGAAAAGACATTGGTAGACAAAATGAAGACCTAGCACTCACTGCCACTCCTCCAGACAGAATGTGTTCTGCACTTTCCTGGTATGCCGTTTTGTTCAGACTGTTGTTGGATGTATTCAAAAATTTCCAAAGCACTAACAAAAATGGGAAAGGATCAATTGTGGGGACATTTGGAAACTTCCATTTTGACTGAACAAATGGATTCCACGTAATCCAGGATTACGACAAAGAAGATAAGCATTGTGCAAGGCATAAAGAGAGAAAACCAAGATTTATCTTTAATCTCAGTTGTCACAGGAAAGATAATGACCCATGGGCACAAGAGAAGCGGGAAATAAGATGGGATAAAGCTTGAAGACTTTTGGCTCCACTGATGTCTATAGAGAGCTTTCTGGGAGCTGTATGAAAACCAACTTTACACCACAAAGCCAAGACTAGCAATAATATTCCATGCTTGTTATCTGCCATGCCTAAGAAGGCAATGGTTGTGTAAAGCATGTAAGTTAGAGCCCTGGACTATCCTAATTAAATAGGATGTTCAGGCCGGGCGCGGTGGCTCAAGCTTGTAATCCCAGCACTTTGGGAGGCCGAGACGGGCGGATCACAAGGTCGGGAGATCGAGACCATCCTGGCTAACACGGTGAAACCCCGTCTCTACTAAAAAATACAAAAAAAAAAAAAACTAGCCGGGCGAGGTGGCGGGCGCCTGTAGTCCCAGCTACTCCGGAGGCTGAGGCAGGAGAATGGCGTGAACCCGGGAGGCGGAGCTTGCAGTGAGCTGAGATCCGGCCACAGCACTCCAGCCTGGGCGACAGAGCGAGACTCCGTCTCAAAAAAAAAAAAAAAAAAAAAAAAAAAAATTAATAAATAAATAAATAGGATGTTCAGCCGTTTTTGCCTTGAGATCATCACTGTCAAAAAGCAGCAACAAATAGATGACAGCAATAATGAAGAAAGCAGTCCCCTGTATTGAAGTTCTGCTCTGTGTTACAAAAAGAGCTTGGTTTATGGCTGTATTTCTCAGAGATGAGAGACAAAATATACAGACAATGGCCAGACCACATATAAAAACAGAACTCTGACCCATGCCCTACAGCTACCTGCCTAGGAAATCAACCCACTTTTCTACAATAAATAGCCCAGGAAGCCACTTGCTGTAAGTCACACTTGTAGGAAGTCAGACTATCTCTAGTAACAATCCAGGAAACTAAACAATAACTCCAGTAACAGTCAGCTCCAAATGGCCAGGACTTGATTAATAACTGACAGCTTCCCAAATTTTTGTTCCTGTTTCTAACTTAGGAGCGACCTAGGAAAGCCAAATATGTACCCTAAACCAATCGCATAGGATGCCGTACATCTAGTTAGCTATCCTCAGCTTCCCCATGCCAACAGCCTCAAATCAGGGAACATGTGAAAAAAAGGATGATACCTTTTCCACTGTAAAGCTTTCCTACTGCTCGGCTGGCCTTTGAGTCTCTCCCAAAATGGAAGTGATGGTGGCTGACTTATTTGTTGTAGAATAGATGGCCTTTGCTTTCTCATCTGGTTAGTCTTTATTTTCACAGAAGTTATTGGTGAGCTCCATTTATTAAAGTCATGGGTGCTGATATGGTTTGGCTCTGTTTCCCCACCCAAATCTTACCTTGAATTACCGCATGTGTTAGGGAGGGATCTGATGGGAGGTGATTGGATCATGGGGGCAGTTTCCCTCATGCTTTTCTCATGATAGTGAGTGAGTTCTCACGAGATCTGATGGTTAAGAAGTGTGGCACTTTCTCTCTCTCTCTCGCCTGCCACCATGTAAGATATGCCTTGGTTCCCCTTCATCTTCTGCCATGATTGTAAATTTCCAGAGACCTTCCCAACCAAGCAGAACTGTGAGCCAATTAAACCTCTTTTCTTTGTAAATTACCCAGCCTCAGGCAGCTCTTCATAGCATTGTGAAAACTGACTAATACAAGTGCTTTTTGAATATGCAGATCCCTGGACTCCCCACAGATTTACAGAATCAAAATCTCTGGGAGTGAGGCGCAGGAATTTGCATTTTCATCCATAGCCCTAGTGGCTCTCATGCATACTAATAATGAGGACCAGCGTCCTAGAATATCTGGCAATTGTCTTTCTTTGGCTTTTGTATCACAACTATGTTATGTGTATGAAATACCTAACTATCTCCACTTGTGTGTTTCAAAAGGTCCTTTTGCCTACAGGAGCAGGCTAAATCTCGTGACATTCCCCACATTCAATCCTCACCCAGAATTCCTGAGCTCTGGGGAAGGTGCCATCTCGAGCCTGATTTGCAAGCCAGAAACACAGGCTTTCTCTTACAGGGAAAATGAAAATACATTTTCAAAATGTGAATAACCCCCAAAATGTCAGGTAAGGCACATAAAACGAAAATCGGGCAGCTTCAGTAGAGAACACAAGACAAAATGAAATGCGACAAATCACTGGAAACGTTGAGGGAAGTAGCAGTTCTGGGTCGGGGAGGCAGAAACAGCTACAACTTGGGAGCTGTGGCCAGTGTGTTCTCTGAGAGGTAGCTATGCAGACCCAAGCTGTCAATCAACCCCAGAAACCTCTGAGGCGGTGAGTCTGGTAAGGCACCCTGACTCTGGTGACTCAGCCTGAGTGGGAGCAGTTTCACTCCCCAACTCTCTGTGTAATCTCATCTTGTGTTTGCAGCCAATACCTACCCAATACAGAAAATTAATGTCTGGGAGGAGGCCAGCAGCTCTTGACATGCAAAGTTCAGATTATTTTCAAGCCTCAAGAAGGGAACCAGCAACAGGGATGAATGAATGAGTAGAGCCACTCACCAGCAAAAAGTGTTGGAATTTTTTCTACGCCACTCCAGCTCCTCATTGCAGTGTTGCTGTAGAGAACTGATGTCCCCAGTTCTGCCCATCTCAGGTATACTCCAGGAGGCTCCCTGGCTGACAGCTTCCTTTCTCTGCCACCTGTGTGAAGGAGCTGCCACTCTCTGTTCTCAGGTCTTAGTGACTGAGGATGGGTCCATTTTTCCTTTTGTTGATGTTGTAAGTGGGACTAGTAATTCTATTTTTGGATTGTTCATTTCCCAATCTTTTAAGAAAGGATTTTCTCTGTGAGTGTGAGTTTACAGAAAAGAGCTCTCATTGTCTTTGTGGCAACACCACCAGATAATATTGATAATGCATTGCTGGCAATATCTACCTGCGGTTTTCTGTAAAAAGTGCTATGAGTTTGAGGACATTTACATAATAGTCTGACTGGGAAATCCTAGATTTTAGTAATTAAAAAAATACATCACGAGGTCGGGTTGGGTGTCTACTCTGGTGAGTAGAGGGCTGTGGGGCACAGAAGCGCGAAGGCCTGGCTGCCGGGGAGGTGAACTCTGCACGGAGTCTGGGGCCCGTGGAAGGGTTCGGAACCGAGTCAGCGAGCCTTGTGAGCAGGATTCGCACTGCAGAGACCCGGAGGTCCTCAGGGGGTGAAGCCCCAGCCTAGGCCCCGCGGAAATGCCCAGCTGCGGTGCTTGTACTTGCGGTGCAGCTGCCGCCCGGCTCGTCACCTCACTCACCTCCGCGCAGAGAGGTATTTCTGGTGATCGCATTCATATACCAGTTTTAGGAAGGCTTGGGACATTTGAAACTCAGATTCTGCGAAGAGCTCCTCTTAGATCCTTTACAGAAACACCAGCATACTTTGCCTCAAAAGATGGGATAAGTAAAGATGGTTCTGGAAATGGAAATAAGAAATCAGCAAGTGAGGGAAGTAGTAAGAAATCAGGCCCTGGGAATTCTGGGAAAGGCGGAAACCAGCTGCGCTGTCTTAAATGTGGCGACTTGTGCACACATATAGAGACCTTTGTGTCATCCACCCGTTTTGTCAAGTGTGAAAAATGTCATCATTTTTTTGTTGTGCTATCTGAAGCAGACTCAAAGAAAAGCATAATTAAAGAAACTGCATCAGCAGCAGAAGCTGTAAAATTGGCATTCCAACAGAAACCACCACCTCCCCCTAAGAAGATTTATAACTACCTCGACAAGTATGTTGTTGGCCAGTCATTTGCTAAGAAGGTGCTTTCAGTTGCTGTGTACAATCACATTGTGGTGGTTCCATTGCATAAGTTCCGTATGTATTATGGGAATACATGATAATATCCCAGCTAATCTGAGACAGCAAGCAGAGGTTGAGAAGCAGACATCATTAACACCAAGAGAGTTAGAAGTAAGAAGACGGGAGGATGAGTACAGATTTACAAAATTACTTCAGATTGCTGGAATGAGCCCACATGGTAATGCTTTAGGAGCATCAATGCAGCGACAGGTAAATCAACAGATACCTCAGGAAAAATGAGGAGGTGAAGTATTGGATTCTTCTCATGATGACAGAAAACTTGAAAAAAGTAATATTTTGCTACTTGGACCAACTGGGTCAGGTAAAACTCTGCTGGCACAAACCCTAGCTGAATGCCTTGATATCCGTTTTGCTATCTGTGAGTGTACAACTATGACTGGATATGTAGGCGAGGATATTGAATCTGTGATTGCCAGACTACTCCAAGATGCCAATTACAGTGTGGAAAAAGCACAACAAGGAATTGTCTTTCTGGATGAAGTCGATACGATTGGCAGTGTGCCAGGCATTCATCAGTTACGAAATGTAGGTGGAGAAGGCGTTCAGCAAGGCTTATTAAAACTACTAGAAGGCACAATAGTCAATGTTCCAGAAAAGAATTCCTGAAAGCTCCATGGAGAAAGAGTACAAGTTGATACAATAAACATCCTGTTTGTTGCATCTGGTGCTTTCAGTGGTTTAGACAGAATCATCAGCAGGAGGAAAAATGAAAAGTATCTTGGATTTGGAACACCATCTAATCTGGGAAAAGGCAGAAGGGCTACAGCTGCTGCAGACCTTGCTAATAAAGTGGGGAATCAAATACTCACCAAGACATTGAAGAAAAAGATCGGTTATTGCGTCATGTGGAAGCCAGAGGTCTGATTGAGTTTGGCATGATTCCTGAGTTTGTGGGACAGTTGCCTGTGGTGGTTCCATTGCATAGCCTAGATGAGAAAACACTTGTACAAATACTAACTGAGCGACGAAATGCTGTTATTCCTCAGTACCAGGCCTTATTCAGCATGGATAAGTGTGAACTGAATGTTACTGAGGATGCTTTGAAAGCTATAGCCAGATTGGCACTAGAATGAAAAACAGGTGCACGAGGCCTTCGGTCCATAATGGAAAAACTGTTACTAGAACCAATGTTTGAAGTCCCTAATTCTGATATCGTACGTGTGGAGGTTGACAAAGAAGTAGTAGAAGGAAAAAAGGAACCAGGATACATCCGGACTCCAACAAAAGAATCCTCTGAAGAGGAGTATGACTCTGGAGTTGAAGAAGAAGGCTGGCCCCGCCAAGCAGATGCTGCAAACAGATAAACTGTCATATTGCTGTCCTGTATATACAGCTTTTCCTTCTTTTGTTTAGGATCATAACTGTCTCTACAGTCTGATATTAAAGGCATTGGATCTATCTTGGATATCATACATGGTCAGAGAAGCCTTTAGGATAAGAATCAGATCATGTATATTATTGTAACATCACATTGATTTTACAGAGGACGTTATGTGGACTTCAATGACACAGTGTTTAGAGATAAAATGTACATTATTTTGGTTCAGTTTTTTAAAAAAAACTATGCTTTAACAAAATTCTTAGGAATTATTTTAAGCAATGCAGGTATTGCAATAACTGTAGATGTTACAATAATGTTACTCCACAAATGGGAAAATAAATTCTTTAAAATTGAATATTGAGAAAAAAAAATACATTGCTTTGCCTCTAGCAAATAAGAACAATATCTCTTTGCTGATTCAGCTATATTGAATCTTTCCAAAGCATTTGCTTCAGTTAAAGCAAGTTTCAATTAGTATTATTCTAATTAGAACAATTTCTAAATTTTTACAGATGAGGTTTCACTATGTTGCACAGGCTGGTCTCAAACTTCTGGCCTCAGGGAATCCTCCTACCTCAGCCTCCCAGGTTGTGGGGATTACATGTGCATGCCACCGAAATGGGCCAATTAGTATTTCTTTTAATGGACAAATTATAATTGTGTGCATTTATCTGATACAGTGTGATGCTCTAATTCATGTAACGGAGTTCTGGGAAAGGCGTACCAACCCACAGTGGTACCTGTGTGGAAAGATTAAATCAAGCTAATTAACATGCCAATTACCTTGCTTATATTTTTAGTTTTAATAGAGCCAGTAAATCTTTTCCACTCGAATTTAACTTATATTAAATTATTTATATTATATAACTTACACAAATTAAATTAATTAACTTGTTTATCTTACATTAAATTAGGCAATTATAATAACTAGTAAAAATTTTATATACTGGTTTGGCATAAACTTAATTGGTTGGAGTAAAAGTAGGCAAGGATTCGATTTTAAAATGAAGCCTTAAAATCTTGAGCTGTATTTGGACTATTTTTTTCTCATTATGTAAGGTACTTTATTATTTATTTGAAAAGTAAGTTTAAGCTTTAATTGAACTAAGCTTATTCAGTAAGTTTTTTCAGTATACCTGGAGAATAAAGGTTAATTGAGGCTGCAGTTAGGAAGTTTTCTCTCTTTTTAAATTTTTATATTTTGTAGACATGAGGTGTCGCTGTGTTGCCCAGGCTGGTCTTGAACTCCTGGCCTCAAGTGATCATTTTACTTTTGTCTCTCAAAGTGCTAGGATTACAGGTGTGAGTCATTGCAGCAGGCCAAGAAGAATTCTCTTAAAAGTCATTTTTAAAAATCTGATTGAATTGGTAGTTTTCAATCCCTTCTTTTTTGTTGTTTTGTTGTTGTTGTTGTTTGTTTGGTTGATTTTTTTAGAGACAGAGTTTGTGCTGTCACTCAGGCAAAAGTGCAGTGGTATAACCATAGCTCACTGCAGCCTCAAACTCCTGGGCCCAAGGGATCCTCCCACCTCAGCCTTTCCAGTAGCTGGGACTACATGCATGTGCCATCATGCCTGGCTAGTATATATATATATATATATATAAAATTGTAGAGACAAGATTCTCACTCTGCTGCTCAGGCTGGTCTCAAACTCAGGGCTCAAGTGATTCTCCATCCCTGGCCTCCCAAAGTGCTGGGATTACGGGCATGAGCCATTGTGCCCGACCCCAATCCCTTCTGTTACCAACTTTAGGTTTATGAATGTGTCCTATTCAGCTATGTGACACACACACACACACACACACACACACACACACACACACACACACCCTGTATAGTTTTCAGGTTGTTTTTGTTTTAATAGAGATGGAGTCTCATTATATTGCCCAGGCTGGCCTGGAACTTTTGGGCTCGAGTGATTCTCCCGCCTGAGCCTCCTGAGTAGCTGGGACTACAGGCATGAGCCACAGCACTTGGCTTTCCAGGTATCACATTGACACTAGGGGGTCTCCTATCTTCCTTGAGTGGCATAGCCCAGGAAGTTATACCACGCTGTTGTTCTCACACATGGGCAGATTTCTGCAGTCAAGAAAATTAGATCTTCACAGGGACATAGGCAGTGCAAAAATTCTACCACTGATGGACAGTCTGACAATTCCTGCTGCTGGCGTTGGTTCTGAGGTCCAGTTTAGCTCCTAGAACTTCATCTGTCTCCTTATGCCTATCACTCTCCTGTTAGCAGATTCACCACCCACATCAAACTTCTAACTTTTGCTATCTCCATCCTGGAGCTTGTAATCCCAAGCAAGATTTGTTTTAAAAATGTTTGCATTTTGGGCCAGGCGCGGTGGCTTATGCCTGTAATCCCAGCACTTTGGGAGGCTGAGGCAGGTGGATCACCTGAAGTCACGAGTTCAAGACCAGACTGAGTAACATGGTGAAACCCTGTCTCTACTAAAAGTACAAAAATGAGTGGGGTGTGGTGGTGGGTGTCTGTAACCCCAGCTACTTGTGAGGCTGAGGCAGGAGAATCGCTTGAACCTGTGAGGTAGAGGTTGCAGTGAGCCCAGATCGCGCCACTGCACTCCAGCCTGGGCGACAAGAATGAAACTCTGTCTCAAAAAAAAAAAATTTTTTTTTTCATTTCTAGTCGAGATTTAAAACATTCGGTTTGTGTGGGAGAATTGTGTTACCTTTGATTTTTTGTGGTTTCCTAATTCTGCCTTTCAAACAAACACTGTATTATCTAAGAAGCACAGGCATGTGTAAACGTCTTCGTGCGTAAGTACTGCATAAGACCTAAAATTAAGGCCCAACATTATATACGTCCTTGATAGCTGGGGACATTGGGAGGGCCTTACAAGTCTGAACCACAAAGTTTGCCCCTCATGCTGCTCCTGTGGATAAGGTCTCTCAGCCAAACAACCCTCCCTATCAAGGAGACCGGTTATAGTTCTTGTTTATTCCTGAATAGCTGGTTTCAGTTCCCTGCCAGACCCTGAAATCACTTAAGCAGCCCAGTCACATTCATTCTGTGAATCCATTCGTTCTTTTTATTTTTTATTTTTTTGGAGATGGAGTCTCATTCTGTCGCCAGGTTGGAGTGCACTGGCACGATCTCGGCTCACTGCAGCCTCCACCTGGGAAAGTTCAAGTGATTCTTCTGCCTCAGCCTCCCAAGTAGCTGGGACTACAGGCACATGCCACCATGCCCAGCTATTTTTTTTTGTATTTTTAGTAGAGACGGGGTTTCACCACAGTGGCCAGGATGGCCTCAATCAAGATGTGGGTCACCGCGCCCGGACTACCATCCATTCTTTTTTTTTTTTTTTTGGAGACGGAGTCTTGCTCTGTTGCCCAGGCTGGAGTGCAGTGGCCGGATCTCAGCTCACTGCAAGCTCCGCCCCCCAGGTTTACGCCATTCTCCTGCCTCAGCCTCCCGAGTAGCTGGGACTACAGGGGCCCGCCACATCGCCCGGCTATTTTTTTGTACTTTTAGTAGAGACGGGGTTTCACCGTGTTAGCCAGGATGGTCTCGATCTCCTGACCGCGTGATCCGCCTGTCTCGGCCTCCCAAAGTGCTGGGATTGCAGGCTTGAGCCACCGCGCCCGGCCCATCCATTCATTTTTAAAATGAATCTTGCTTGGGACTACAGGCCCCAGAATGGAGATAGCACTTCCTCCTGCAGGAACCAGGGACCACCTCACTCTCTTGACACTACAGAGCCTGCCTTCCGTAGCCCCTGCTTGTTGGGTGCTCCTAAATGCAACGTTTGTGGCCATTCTTAGCATGCAGTGTCCTCCCTCAGGCTGTGAGCATAGGTGGGGCTAATGATCTACTGTTGATTTCATCCACCCAGAATTAACGTCCTGTGTTTTGCCATCCCCACAGCCCTAGGGTGGGAATCCTTTTCTTATAAACGAGGTAAACAGGAGGCAATTAAAACAATAAAAAAAATTAAAGGAAAGTTTAGTGTTCATAAATGTGTTTAACATTAAACCACCGATAGTCTAGAAGCAGCCTTTGAAACTTCTGTAATTTGGAATAGACTTTGGAGCAGCCTTTTACACTTTGGAAGCAGCCTTTTAAACTTCTGTAATTTGGAAGTTCTGTAGTTTGGAAGTTCTGTAATTTGGAATAGACTTTGGAGATGAATCATAATGGCTGAATAGATGCAGGTAGGTGTCCTCCACAGAGAAAACCAGAATAGCAAGTAGATACTCACATTTCAAACAAATGGTCTAGGAGAGAATGCTGGGGTTCACCAGAGAAGAGATGGGAAGCACCAGAAGTAAGCAGAGGGTCCGAGGCAGCTTGCCCGCCTGGGATTGACTGAGCTGGGAGAGACTCCTGGATGTGGGGGGGCAATAAGAGGGACAGCCCCTGGGCTCCACACTCCCAAACGGGCTTTTATAGTCTTGGCTGTGGGAGAAACACCGGACTCACCAGGGCCTCAGGCCCGACATACGAAGCTGCCTAAAGATGTTGCTCCAGAAAGGGAACCCACACGCACTCCCACAGGCATCTGAACCCTGGGCAGCCTCAGATGGGCACTATTTTGAGCCCAGACATCAGGTATCTACGGACAGCTGCTGCCACTGTGCTGCTGCAAGAAGGCGGAAGGGAGACCAGGCACCCCTGGGAGGGTCACTGCCGCCCTGCCGAAGGCTGCAGTTGAGACTTAGACATGAGCAGACTGCATTCCCCATAGCTTCTTGCCCATGCTGCTTGCGTGGGAGGGACCTCAGCCTCTGTGGTTGCAGGCCCAAGGTGCAGTTTTCATAGTTGAAGTTCAGGCTGTGCCCCACCCTTGGCCTCAGTTAGAGTTGACTTGGCTGCAGCTGTGGCCCGGTTTAGGAGGGACAGGGAGTCCAGGCTCTCCTATACATACTCAGGATAATACTCAACACCCTGCTGTGGGATGATGCTTTTCTAGGAGGGGTCTCTGTCTTGCCTGGTCACAAGCCCACAGCTGGCACCATTTTAAGTGTTTAACACTTGGCTGTGCCCCGCCCTCCAGGTGAGTTTGAGGTGATGTGTTCCACACCCTGCTGGGAGAGGAACAGGGTAGACCAAGCTCTCTTACCAAACAGGGTAGTCCAAGCTCTCCAGGGTACACCACACACAGGACAATGACCACTGCAGTGCTACAAGTGACTGTGGGACTGGGGACAAGCCTGCCAACTGATCGCATCTTCTTATAACACCAACATGGAGGGCTTGAGTCCCAGTGAGCTGCTCCCCCACTGCTACTGCTATCTCCCATGCCACACCAGCTGTCCAGGGGCCTGAGAACCTGCCCACACACCGGGATCATCGCTCCCACTACTAGCTTCTAAGCCAGACATCTGGAGGCCCAAGAATCAGCCCCTAGAACCCACTAACTCGAACCAGGGTATACGGCTCTGGGGCCTAAAAACAGTCACTCTCATCCCACTGCTGCCACTACTGGGGCCAAAGACTGGCTCAGTTGACATCCAAGTCCCCAGTTAAACTTTACTACAACCTCAACTAATAGCTGTAGCTTAAGCCTCTGAGGAAATCACAGATACCACTGACCCCGAATACTGCCAAAGAAGTCATACAAAGACCACTCTACTGCAGGTCAACCGGGATAATTTCCCTAACCCCTTCATGAGACTTGTGACAGGGGTACTCAAAATACCTGTAGCGCTCAATTGCTCACCAGTGGGTGGGGTGGGGTGGGGGTGGAGCATGCTGGCAAGGGGATGCAGGAGCCAGGGCAGGCGTGTTTTGGGCACTGGCAGGAGCACAACTCTGTACTGGCCCTGTGGCAGCATCTGGGGGATGCTCACAACCCATGAAGCCTCAGAGGGAGTGTCGCAGTCAGTGCTCTTTTGGCTCTGCCATCCACGAATGGCTTAGGTGTTTAACAGCTCGTTGTGACAGCCCTGTGTATCCTGAGCTCCTGCTCAGTGTCCAGGAAGAATCAGGTTGCATGAACGAATTGAAGATAGTAAATGTCGGGAATTTTATTGCCAATGAAGGTGGCTCTCAGTGGAAAGGGGAGCTGGAAAGGGGATGAAACAGGAAGGTATTTTTCCCCCGAAGTCTGGCCGTCTCCAGCTGGGCTCCTCTCCAAAGCTATGCCATCAGGCCATCCCTCTGAAGTCAAGTTGCTTCTCTCTGAAGTTCATCTGTAGTCTCTGATGTCCAGCTGCTTCTCCTCTTCTTCCCTTCTCTGCTCTCTGCCAGTGGAGCCTGGGGATTTTATGGGTACGGGACAGGGGCAGGGGTGACGGGGCAGGCCAGGAGTGGTTTTGGAAAAGGCAACATTTGAGCAGGAAAACAGGGATGTAAAGTTCCCCCATGGGCCGTGGTTCCAGCCTTGAGGGTGGGTCTCTTACCAGGTACCCTGCCCTTTTGTGCCTAGAATTTTCCTGCCTCCTGTTCCTATCACAGTGCCCCAAATCAAAGTGTCTTAACAACGTACATCCTCAGGAAAAAATTATCCCCTACAAAAGCAATTTTAACAAACTGGAACAAGTGACTTGGCTGCTACACCCAATGTGTAGATATCAACAGAAGGACACAGTCACCATGAAAAAGCAGGAAGATATGACACCACGTGAAAGATCATAACAATTGTCCAGCAGTAGATCCCAATAACAAAGAATTCCTCAAAATGCCAGATAAAGACTTAAAAATATGGATCTTAAAGAAAATGTGATGCAATAGAAATCTGAAAACCAACACAAAGAAATCAGAAATTCAGTTTGGAATATGAATGAGAAATTTACCAAGAAGATACAGATATCATAAACTTCTATAATTTGGCTATTGCACAGCATGATGCATATAGTAAAAGAAAATGTATATTTCAAAATTATTAAGAGAGTACATTTCAAGTGTTCTTACCACGGAAAAATGTCAAATATTGAAGGTAATAGATATGTTAATTTCCTTGAGTTTAATTATTCCACCTTGAATTCATCAATCATGCTGCATCCCATAAACACAACTATAATTTGTCAATTTAAAATAAAAAATTAAAAAAATAAACTTAAGAGGTTTATTTTTACTTTTATTTTTATGCTTTTTAAAATTCACATCCAATTTATAGCCCTTTAAAAATATATTTACATTTCAAGATACACATTTGATGGAACATGTACATTTGTCAGTGCTTAGAAAGTTCCAGTCCTATAGTCCCAAAAAAAGACAAAAAAAAAAAAAAAAACCAAAAAAAAACAAAAAACAAAGTTAGCCAGATGTGGTAGAATGTGCCATGTGAGTGTAGTGCCAGCTACTTAGGAGACTGAGGTAGGAAGATCACTTGAGCCCAGGAGGTTGAGGCTGCAGTGAGCTGAGATCATGCCACTGCACTCCAGCTTAGATGACAAAGTGAGATCCTGTCTTGAAAAAAAATAAGAAGAAGAAGAAAAGAAAATTTCTAAGATTTTCCTCCCATCCGCTCACTCCAACACTCATAGCCTGAGCATCTTCCCAAGATGCATCTCAACAACTCACTGAGATGAGAATTATTTCCTCTCAACTGTGAAGAAAGAAAAATTGAGGAATTATGAGACAAAGACAAGGAGAAGAGAGGAAAGATTTCAGAATTAGCCAGAGATAAAACAACAGTGTCTCAGGTGATGACTCTCTAGGATTGGTGTCACGTGAGTAGTAAAAAGAATTCACCAAGACAGTTGTAGGTAAAGAAAGGCAGATTTTTTAAGCAAAAATAGAAAAATATGTTGCAAGAAAGCAAAGGCAAAACAGCAAGTGGAGAGCTGACTGCAAAGAGACAAAGGCTTGCTGGGGATTTTATAGGATGGTGCTTGTGCTGGAGGGAGCTACTTACAGTACTGATAATGGCAAGGTTGCAGTGAGCTGATTTGCATTTTTCTTTTTTTAAATGAAATTTAGGCCGGGCGCGGTGGCTCAAGCCTGTAATCCCACCACTTTGGGAAGCTGAGACGGGGGGATCACGAGGTCAGGAGATCGAGACCATCCTGGCTAACATGGTGAAACCCCGTCTCTACTAAAAAATACAAAACACTAGCCGGGCCAGGTGGCGGGCGCCTGTAGTCCCAGCTACTCGGGAGGCTGAGGCAGGAGAATGGCGTGAACCCCGGAGGCGGAGCTTGCAGTGAGCTGAGATCTGGCCACTGCACTCCAGCCTGGGCAACAGAGCGAGACTCTGTCTCAAAAAAAAAAAAAAAAAAGAAAAAAGAAAGAAATTTAACTTGGCTTTTACTGCATTTTTAAAATGTAAAAATGTAAAAACAAACACAACATAGTATTTCAATGCTGTACCTTTATGCAAATGACTTCATCTATCTTTTTAAAACTTGCTGTGATATAGCTAATGCTAAAACTGACACAGCTTCACTTTCTTCTTTTTCTCTATACTGAAAGCTGCAGAAATACACCTTTAACTCCAAGGCAATTTGGTTGAAGCCCTCAAAATAAAAAGTATACATCCACTTCCACTGCCCTGACTTTCCCCACATTGTTAATTGTGATTCTCTGTGCCATGTTAGTAGATTAGGCAGGCTATATATAATTTGTACAAAACATCTTTAGCCAGGGTAAGGCTTTAGAAACTATCTTAAAAAGAAACTTGTCAAAATATTTTTGATATTTAGGACAAATACTAAATATTATAATTTTCTCCCAGCACATCTGTTTACACAGCCCAATTAGCTAGGTGACCTGTTAAAGACCGGCTTATGGAATGAATAGGTGAAGTCATTTCCTGAGCCAAAAGATACAGATAATAAATGTTAATAATAGCAGCAGACTAAAAAATTCCTTTTTGTTGTTTTCCATAGTCAACGGTTTTAGCAAAAGAACTTTAGAAAATGACAGATTTTTTTGGTAAAGTTAATGCCTGAAAAGAGTTTAATAAAGAACATCCAAGGCCTGATTGCTATTTTTCTGAATGTCACTTCTAGTTACTTTCTGTAAGTTACATTCAGTTACCATCAGACATCTTACTGATGCATGGAAAAATGCCCCAGAAACTTGCAATGGTTTACATACATTTTACATTACATGTATTACCTCTTAAAACCCCCAACAGAATAAAGTCTTAGCAAACACAAATTTTAATTTCTGAACACCCTTCCAGTAAGACTGTAAAGGTGGGAGGAAGGGGAGGAAGGATTTGTTTTTTGTTTTCCTAGTCTACTTGATTAAAATTTAATCTTCCAAGGGTTTGTTTAGCTCACTATCCAGGCTGCTAGCATTATGATGAACATTATGACTTCTTTCCAGGGTCAAAAAATGACATTTGAAAGTAACGTAAATGCTATGACATGATTTTCCCAAGCATGACCTCATCTTGAAACATTAGAATATTTAAGAATTCTAAAGATTGGTATACCACCACTGCACCAGATTTTTTTTATTTTATTTTATTTTTTATTTATTATTATTATACTTTGAGTTCTAGGGTACATGTTCATAACGTGCAGGTTTGTTACATATGTATACTTGTGCCATGTTGCTGTGCTGCACCCATCAACTCATCAGCACCCATCAACTCGTCATTTACATCAGGTACAACTCCCAATGCAATCCCTCCCCCTCCCCCCTCCCCATGATAGGCCCTGGTGTGTGATGTTCCCCTTCTCACGTCCAAGTGATCTCATTGTTCAGTTCCCACCTATGAGTGAGAACATGCGGTGTTTGGTTTTCTGTTCTTGTGATAGTTGGCTAAGAATGATGGTTTCCAGCTGCATCCATGTCCCTATAAAGGACACAAACTCATCCTTTTTTATGGCTGCATAGTATTCCATGGTGTATATGTGCCACATTTTCTTAATCCAGTCTGTCACTGATGGACATTTGGGTTGATTCCAAGTCTTTGCTATTGTGAATAGTGCTGCAATAAACATACGTGTGCATGTGTCTTTATAGCAGCATGATTTATAATCCTTTGGGTATATACCCAGTAATGGGATGGCTGGGTCATATGGTACATCTAGTTCTAGATCCTTGAGGAATCGCCATACTGTTTTCCTTTAATTATTCCAACAGCTACAGGAATTTTTTTATAGTTTTTTAATTTTATGAAATTAAAGCTGAAGAAAATAACTGATTTAGAAACCATAATAAAAGGAGAAATCCTTAGCCAGAGATATCAGTTCTTCCTGAAAAAGGATAGGTTACCTCCTCTCATTGCAGTTTTTGTCAAGGTATCTTAACTGGTTTCAGGTAGAATTAAAAATTCACCTTAAAAATAGAAACAAACAAAAGGGACATTAACTAATAAAAATATGCTCAAATTTACTGACAGAATCATGGGCACTTCATACAATACTTAGACTCTACCAGTTTTAAGTAAAATAACAAAAAAATTACAATTACAAAGCCAGTCTTTTCCCTTGGGGAAACCAAAATCCACTTTTGACCAATTGTTCCCTGCATATACATATACTGTATATTATTATAAACTTCTTCAGAGAAGCAAAGCATCTTTGTCTTCCCGACACTGGATTATTTAGCATGTTAGGTTTTTACATCAGGAAGGCAACTGCATGACTTATATTTTTCTACCAGCTGAGGATCTGGTGATAGCTGGGTGCAAGAAGTTTGTGAGTTATTTATACAGGAGGGCTATTTGTCCTGGACCATGAAGAAAGGCAGACTTATAGCTTATCTGCTTCTTCTTTTTGCTTTCCCCTGCTCCCACCAGGCTGACTCTTCTGCCCTTATTAGAACTCCACAAACAGGAGTTCCCCTTCAAGCCCTCCGTATCCCTCATCCCTCCCTCATACCTTTAGTTAAGAGCAAGGTAGGGGCCTTTACCCGATACAGCTCCGGGAGATGGGAGATGAGTGACACTGAGACTTCATACCCAGAACCTTCAGCTTCACAAGAAACTTCTGCTGGGGGCCAAAAGACTCGGGACAGCAGAGCTCAAAGCAGGGCCAGAAGGTGCAGTTGGAGCCACAGCGACGGGTCTGCTCTAAGGACAAGATGGCATCATCGTAACAGCACTGCTCCGAAGGGTTGTAGATCTTGTTCCCACACCTGGGCGCCGGCTGGCACAGCCATGGTCCTGAGTCAACAGGAGCATCTAGGGGCAGACATTGATGGTGTGCATCCAAGGAAGAACAGATACTCAGTTCCCGGTCTCTCTTCCCAACGTCACCTCTTCCCTTTTCATTCTTCCCTGTCCTGTCCTTACCTGTAGTTCCTTGTGAACAGTGGGAGAGGAAGACTGTTATCCCCCAGACAAGAACTAAGGGAGAAAGAAAAAAGGTTCAACATGGAGCTGAGAATGTGACAAGTACGGAAACAAACAAACAAAAAAAACAGGGGTTAGGGTGGTTTAAAGGTGGAGATTATCACTTGGGGCTAAATCTGTATGGGATCCTGTTCAGGCAGGCTCTGAGCAGCACGCTCGTCACGCTTTGAGATAACTAGAAGGTAACAGGAGGCTGGAATAATGTTAGAGATAAAGGGGAATGAATTGGGTTGAGGTTTGGGAGCTGCACTGGGGATGGGATGAGATGATGTTTGGATTTGGGGTCCTACTTACCCAAGATGCAGCATCGTGGCATCATGCTTCCAAAGAGGCTCTCAGAGAACTAAAGGAGAGGGGTAAAAGGCTGGAACTTATGGATGCAGGCTAAATGGGCTTGTCTGTTACCCTGGTAAGTTTACTGATTGGACGGTTGCTGATCGTGCCACCTGCAGTCTCCCAAGCACACTCCTTGAAAGTAACTGAAGTCTCCCAAGCACATTCCTTAGTTTCTGTAAGGAGGAGACTGGGTGGCGTAAGGGACCAGAGAGCCGAATATTGCAGACTGACTAATTGCATTCTCTGTATACTGTTCCCAGACCTCAGGGTGAATGAACGTAGGTTGGTCCTACTCCAAGTTAGGCTTCTAAGAGTTTTCGAGCTCTGGCATTGATGAGGAGAGAGTGCCCAACTAAGCTCCAATCAGAGAGAATACTTCAGCCACTTCCCCATCTGGTTTCACGTTCTTCCCTTCCTAATGCTTGTTTCTTCTAAATTACCCAAGCACGATGTCTCTGGAAATGTCAAGGGGACCCTTTCTGAAGCCACTTTGTTTTTTGCTCTGGAGTCATTAGAGTTGTCACCTGCCCTAGCAGATGAGTCATGGCTCTGGAAACTTCAATAAGGGGGGTGGGGGTGGAGAATAGCAATGGCCTAAATCTCCTGGTGTGCTTGGTGCAAGGATTCAGAGACCTCAAGCATCTTAGTTACATGGTCAGGGAAAGTACTAAACACCTGCTTTTCATAATCATATTATATTAGTGGCCAATGATATGTGATGTAGTACTTAGATGTGTGTAGTACTTAGGTGTGCAGACGGAGGCAAGGGAAAGGCAGGGCAAACTGAGGCCTGCCAGGCAAGTGCCAGCTAAGGAAGGGCTTGGACAATTTCAAATAATCCCAAAGCTGTGGAAAGGACCTCAGCCTTCATGGGTATGTGATGATTCCATCAGAAAATGTCTAAGGATTGGCCAGACTTTCCATCCTCCACTTGCTGGCACAGCACAGGGATGAGTTCATCCAGCCTGTACGATAGCCTTTGAAATGGTTCTCCTTTTCTGAGCTTCGTTCTTAGCTTCCTGTACATGTGCGGAGGTGTGGGGTGTGGTTTGGGTGCACAAGGCTGCTTTTCCCTACCCCGGAACCTAAGAAGGCCAACCATGTGAAGATTCCTAGTGAGCCCAGGCTATCAGCTTGTTTACTACCAAATGTTAAAAAGAAACGTTCGAGTTTGATTAGGTAAATTACAAAGGACAAATAATAATATCTTTAATATACAATTTTCATTCTTCTTCCAGATGAAACTTCAGCTTGACTATTGGGCATTGGGAAGTTAATGTGTACTTAACTTTTCATCTTACAGAAGTGGAGAGGGGCAACTTGAAGGGATAATTTTTAATACATTTTATAATGATAATCATTTAGATAAATTATCCTTAATGTTGTATCTCATTAATACTAAGATGTCATTGAAAGACACACTGTTGTTTTACAACTCTAAGCTGCAATCTCATCACTTAGAATGTTTATACTTATTAACGGAGCTTCTTGCTCTGTTGAGACGTAGACTTTTGGAAGGCAAATAGAAAAATAAAAATATGTGGGAAACAAATGTGTTAAAGATTTCTTAAAATGTCTCCACATTTGGAGACTGCCTCCTATGAATCATCTTTCAACCCCAGATTGGTTCCTGTGCTTTCTTACACAACATCGTTCTCAGTTCTACCGACAGCACTGGTCATGCAGAGTTTGGTTTTATTCTAAGCTGCTGACACCCGTGCTGCAAGTTATCATTGAACTGGTGCCACTAGCCCCTTCTTTCTTTGAATTTTCTTTCATCTACTCCTAGAGATTTTGACAACTCCTTCTGCCTTTCTTTCTTTTTTTTTTAAAATTATACTTTATGTTCTAGGGTACATGTGTACAACGTGCAGGTTTGTTACATATGTATACATGGGCCATGTTGTTTTCCTTGTGCTAGGCAATCCTTTTGTGCCTATCTCAGAAACAAAATGTGATACTCTTCATCCCTTTGTCTTCTTGTGCCCCATAAAGCACTTGGTTATTGATTTGCAAGAAAATATGTACCTGGGTTTATTCCTAAAACAATGAGTATGTGCTTCATTAACAGTAAATTTACATCATGGTCTTCTACTAATGTGTCATTCTGCACACACAACACACGAGCCAAATCATGGTGTTTTCTGATATTTAAAATGACAATTACACTCAACACATGAAACATAAGCAATCCACACAACTTAATTGAAGTGTCAAGAATATTAACCTGAAGACTTAGTTTGTCCCTGTACAAGCGACAGCAGCTATGTCACTCTGCTTGTCTGACAGCTATTGCAAGACCTTATTGATGATAAGTTGCATCACTAGTTCAAGGATATGGGAATGTAGACTATATATGTACATCTCTGAGTGGAGGAGAGTCATTTTAATTTGAAACTGAGTATTTATGAGGATCAGATGAAGTCACACTTGAAAAAGCTCCCAGCACAGTAGCTGGCATGTGTCAAGCTCTTAGTGTTTTCTCTTCTCAACTGTGCTTTCTTAAGAAAGCTGCAAAACAGGCTGGCACAGTGGCTCACACCTGTAATCCTGGCACTTCGGGAGGCTGAGGCAGGAGAATAGCTTAAAGCCAGAAGTCCAAGATCAGCCTGGGCAACAAAGTGAGACCCTGTCTGTGCCAGAAAACAAAAATAAAATTAGTTGGGCATGGTGGCGCATGCCTGCATTCCCAGCTAGTCGGAAGGCTGAGGTGGGAGGATCACTTCAGCCCAGGAGTTCGGGGCTGCGGTGAGCTGTGATGGCACCACTGTAATCCAGCCTGGGTGACTGAGTGGGATGCTGTTGAAAGGAAAGAAGAAGGAAGGAAGGAGAAGAAGAGAATAAGAAAGAAAGAGCAAAATATACACATCTTGTTCCATGAACTATTGACAATTTAGGTCATAGGCAATCATCCTTAGTCTAAATTTTCTTGAAGGAAGAAATAACTTTCTGGCACTAAGTTTCAACATAATTTAGGTACTGGACAATTTTTGCTGATTTAATGAAAATTATCAATCCTCCTCCCAGAAAATTGTTCTTAAACGGATGTATAGGTAGATAGGTAAGATGTGTAGGTAGGTAGGTAGGTAGGTAGATAGGTGATGGATGGATGGATGGGTGGTTGGATGACAGATAGATGTTAGACTGATAGATGACAGACTGCATGCAATTTCCTTTTTTAGTCACTAATTTTACTTTTTTAAAATGTTAAAAATTTAATTTTTCATAAGTTATTGGGGTACAGGTGGTATTTGGTTACATGAGTAAGTTCTTTAGTGGCGATTTGTGAGATTTTCGTGCACCCATCACCTGAGCAGTATACACTGCACCCTATTTGTAGGCTTTTATCCCTCACCCGCTCCCAACCTTCCCCCTAAGTTCCCAACGTCCATTGTATCATTCTTATGCCTTGGCACCCTCATAGCTTAGCTCCCACATATTGGTGAGAAGATACGATGTTTGGTTTTCCATTCCTGAGTTACTTCACTTAGAACAGTTTCTCCAATCTCATCTACGTTGTTGCAAATGCTGTTAAATCATTACTTTTTTTATGGCTGAGCAGTATTCCATTGTATATATATACATGCCACAGTTTCTTTTTTTTCTGCATTAAACTTTTTAAATGGGTCTCAAAATTCTGTGATAAATTTTTGGTCAAGCTGTTTCCATTAAAAAGTACTGATTTAAAAAACTAGTAACTTAAAACTGCCACACGCAAAAAAGAAAACCAAAGTGGTCCACAAAACATTCTCCTTTCCTTTTGAAGGTTTTATGATGCATTGTTATCCCTAACCAGTCTTTTATTACTAAAGTTAAATGGCCAATTGAAACAAACAGTTCTCAGACTGTTCTTCCACCACCGATTAAGACCGGGGTGGCAGGTATTAGGGATAATATTCATTTACCCTTCTGAGCTTTCTGGGCAGACTTGGTGAGCTTGCCAGCTCCAGCAGCCTTCTTGTCCACTGCTCTGATGATACCCATGGCAACTGTCTGTCTCACATCATGAACAGCAAAGCGACCCAGAAGTGGATAGTCCTAGAAGCTCTCAACACACATGGGTTTGCCAGGAACCACATCAACGATGGCAGCATCACCAGACTTAAAGAATTTAGGGCCATCTTCCAGCTTTTTACCAGAATGGTGATCAATCTTTTCCTTCAGCTCAGCAAACTTGCATGCAGTATGAGCCATGTGGCAATCCAGTACAGGGGCATAGCCAGTGCTGATTTGGCCTGGATGGTTCAGGATAATCACCTGAGTGGTGAAGCCAGCTGCTTCTATTGGTGGGTCGTTTTTGCTGTCACCAGCAACGTTGCCAAGATGAACATCCTTGACAAACGCATTCTTGACATTGAAGCCCACATTGTCCCCAGGAAGAACTTCACTCAAAGCTTCGTGGTGCATTTCGACAGATTTTACTTCAGCTGTAACATTGACTGGAGCAAAGGTGACCACCATACCAGGTTTCAGAACACCAGTCTTCACTCAGCCAACAGGAACAGTACCAGTACCACCAATTTTGTAGACATCCTGGAGAGGCAGGTGCAAGGGCTTGTCAGTTGGATGAGCTGGTGTCAGCTGGATTCGGTCCAGAGCCTCAAGCAGCATGGTTCCACTGGCATTGCCATCCTTACAGATGACTTTCCATCCCTGGAACCAAGGCATGTTAGCACTTGGCTCCAGCATGCTGTCACCATTCCAACCAGAAATTGGCACAAATGCTACTGTGATGGGGTTGTAGCCAATTTTCTTAATATAAGTGCTGACTTCCTTAACGATTTCCTCATATTTCTTCTGGGTGTAGGGTGGCTAGGTAGAATCCATTTTGTTAACACCAACAGTTAGTTGTTTCACACCCAGTGTGTAAGCCAGAAGGGCATGCTCTCAGGTCTGCCTATTCTTGGAGATACCAGCTTCAAATTCACCAACACCAACAGCAACAATCAGGACAGTACGGTCAGCCTAAGATGTCCCTGTAATCACGTTTTTGGTGAAGTCTCTGTGTCCTGAGGCATCAATGTCCAATGACGACAATGTTGAGATGAGTCTTTTCCTTTCCCATTTTGGCTTTTAGGGGTGTTCTGGTAGCAAACTCATTGCAAAAAAGTACCACAGTTTCTTTATCCACTCGTTGACTGATGGTTATTTGGGTTGGTTCCACGATTTTGCAATTGGAATTGTGCTGCTATAAACATGCATGTGTCAGTATCTTTTTCGTATAATGACTTCTTTTCCTCTGGGTAGACACCCAGTAGTGGGATTGCTGGGTCAAATGGTAGTTCTACTTTTAGTTCTTTACGGAATCGCCACACTGTTTTCCATAGTGGCTGTACTAGTTTACATTCTCACCAGCAGTGTAGAAGTGTTCTCTGATCACTGCATCCATGCCAACATCTACTGTTTTTTGATTTTTTGATTATGGCCATTCTTGCAGGAGTAAGGTGGTATCGCATTGTGGTTTTGATTTGCACTTCCCTAATCATTAGTGATGTTGAGCATTTTAAATTATGTTTATTGGCCATTTGCATATCTTCTTTGGAGAATTTTCTTTTCATGTCCTTAGTCCACTTTTTGATGGGATCGTTTACTGATTTGTTTGAAATCCACAATCCCTATCAAAATACCACCATGATTCTTCACAGACTTAGAAAAAACAATTCTAAATTTCATATAGAACCCACATAGCCAAAGCAAGACTAAGCAGAAAGAACAAATCTGGAGGCATCACACTACCTGATTTCAAACTATACTATAAGGCCATAGTCACCAAAACACCATAGTTCTGGTATAAAAATAGGCACATAGACCAATGGAACAGAATACAGAACCCAGAAATAAACCCAAATGCTTACAGCCAACTAATCTTCAACGAAACAGCCAACTAATCTAATCTTCAACGAAGCAAACCAAACCATAAAGTGGGGAAAGGATACTCTTTTCATCAAATGATGCCGGGATAATTGGCTAACCACATGTGGGAGAACGAAATAGGATCCTCCTCTCACCTTATACAAAAATCAACTCAAGATGGATTAGGGACTTCCATCCTGAAACTGTACAATTCTAGAAGATAATATTGGAAAAACCCTTCTAAATCTTGACTTAGGCAAGGATTTCATGACCAGGAACCCAAAAGCAAATTCAATAAAAACAAAGATAAATAGTTGGGACTTAATTAAACTAAGGAGCTTTTGCACGGCAAAAGGAACAGTCAGCAGAGTAAACAGACAACCCACAGAACGGAGAAAATCTTCACAATCTATACATCTGACAAAGACTACTATCCAGAATCTGCAATGAACTTTTTAACTTTTATTTTAAGTTCAGGGGTACATTTGCAGGTTTGTTATATAGGTAAATTTGTGTCATGGTGGTTTTTTGTACAGATTATTTCATCACCCAGGTATTAAACCTAGTACCCATTGATTATTTTTCTTGATCCTCTCCCTCTTCTCATCCTCCACTCTCTGAAAGGCCCTAGTGTGTGTTGTTCCACTCTATGTGTCCATGTTTTCTCATCATTTAGCTCCCACTTATAAGTACAAACATGTGATATTTGGTTTTCAGTTCCTATGTTTGCTAAGGATAATGGCCTCCACCTCCATTTATGTTCCTGCAAAGGACATGATCGTATTCTTTTTTTATGACTCCATAGTATTCCGTGATGTATATGTATCACATTTTCTTTATCCAGTCTACCATTGATGGGCATTTAGGTTGACTCCATGTCTTTACTATCATGAATAGTGCTGCAGTGAACATACACGTGCATGTGTCTTTATGATAGAATGATTTATATTTGGCCGGGCGCGGTGGCTCAAGCCTGTAATCCCAGCACTTTGGGAGGCCGAGATGGGTGGATCACGAGGTCAGGAGATCGAGGCCATCCTGGCTAACAAGGTGAAACTCCGTCTCTACTAAAAAATACAAAAAACTAGCCGGGCGAGGTGGCGGGCGTCTGTAATCCCAGCTACTCGGGAGGCTGAGGCAGGAGAATGGCGTAAACCCGGGAGGTGGAGCTTGCAGTGAGCTGAGATCTGGCCACAGCACTCCAGCCTGGGCGACAGAGCGAGACTCCGTCTCAAAAAAAAAAAAAAAAGAATGATTTATATTCTTTAATAGAATTACTGGGACAAATGGTCTTTCTGTTTTTAGGTCTTTGAGGAATCACTACACTGTTTTCCATATGGTTGAACTAATTTATACTCCCACTACAGTGTATAAGTGTTCCTTTGTTCCTTTTTCTCTACAACCTTGCAAGTATCTATTATTATTATGTCTTAAACTTTTTAATAATAACTATTTGGACTGGTGCAAGATGGTATCTCACTGTGGTTTTGACTTGCATTTATCTAATGATCAGTGATACTGAGCTTTTTTGATATGCTTGTTGGCTGCATGTATGTCTTCTTGAAAAGTGTCTGTTCATGTCCTTTGCCCACTTTTTAATGGGGTTGTTTGTTCTTTTTCTTGTAAACTTAAGTTCCTTATAGATGCTGTATATTAGACCTCTGTGAGATGCATAGTTGGCAAAAATTTTCTCCCATTCTGTAGGTTGTCTGTTTACTCTGTTGATAGTTTCTTTTGCTGTGCAGCTTTTCAGTTTAATTAGATCCCATTTGTCAATTTTTGCTTTTGTCATGATTGCTTTTGGCATCTTGGCTATGAAATCTGTACTTGTTCCTATGTCCAGAATGGTATCGCCTAGGTTATCTTCCAGGGTTTTTTATAATTTTTGCTTTTACATTTAAGTCTTTAATCCATCTTGAGTTGATTGTTGTAGATGATGTAAGGAAAGAGTCCAGTTTCAATCTTCTGCATATGGATAGCCAGTTATCCCAGCACCACTTTTGAATAGGGAGTCCTTTCCCCATTGCTTGTTTTTATCAGCTTTGTCTCAGATCACATAGTTTTAGGGATGCAGCCTTATTTCTGGGCTCTCTATTCTGTTCCGTTGGTCCATGTGTCTGTTTTTGTAGCAGTACCCTGCTGCCTTGGTTACTGTAGCCCTATAGTATAGTTTGAAGTCAGGTAGGATGTTGCCTCCAGCTTTGTTCTTTTTGATTGGGATTGCCTTGGCTATTTGGGCTTTTTTTGGTTTCATGTCAATTTTAAAATAGTTTTTTCTAGTTATGTGAAGAATGTTATTGGTAGTTTAATAGGAATAGTGTTGAATCTATAAATTGCTTTTGATAGCAGCGGCCGGCCGTCTGTGGCTGCAGCGGGGAGGTGCGCTGCAGTGGTGGCAGGAGTGACTGCGGGAGCAACAGTGGTGGTGGTGGAACCCCTGTGCCCCGCATCCCCTGTGCCCTGTGTTCCCGAGGCAGCTGACTGCGCCACTCCCACCCTTGCACGGCCTAAAAGGACCCAGTCTCAGGCCTGGCGCCTCCACTGCAGCCTCAACCTTGCTCCTCGCTGCGTCCCAGGAACCCACAAGCACCAGGCAGAAGGCACAGCCAGGACTCCTGGGGCCTGCCCTGAGAGCATCGAATTTGTGCAGGGTTGGTCAGGGCCGCTGTGCTGCCAGCACCTTGCCTGCCATCACTGCAGGGAAAATGTAGAGAAGAGGTGGGCAGTCCCCCGAGCCAGCCCCTGGGAGCCCTGTGGAGCCCACTGCCCTGGGCACCACCACAATGGGGCCGGGCTGAGTCACCCTCCACCAGGGGAGCAGCCTGGTTGGGCACAGAGGGGCAGGCAGAGAGGAGCCCTGAGGTGGAGCTGTGTCCAAGGTGGTGCCACACTTCACAGAGCCATCTGAAACCAGGAGGAGGCAGGTGCCCCACCCTCCTGGGTGTGGCTACAGCTGCCCAAGTCAGGGCTGCAGTTTCCCAAGTTGCGGCTGCAGACCGGGGCCTCCCTGTGTTCTTGGGGGCTGGGAGCAGGCAGGAGCCCCACCCTCCCAAGCACAGGGAGGACCTAGGCATCTCGGCACTTTTTCCATTTCCATTTGCTGAGGAGTGTTTCATTCCCATTATGTGGTCGATTTTTCAATGTGTGCCATGTGGTGGTGAGAAGAATGTATATTCTGTTGCTTTTGTGTGGAGAGTTCTGTAGAAGTCTATCAGGCCCATTTGATCCAGTGCTGAGTTCAGGTCCTGAATATCTTTGTTAATTTTCTGACCCGATGATCTGTCTAATACTGTCAGTGAGGTATTAAAGTTTCCCACTATTCTTGTATGGATGTCTAAATCTCTTTGAAGGTCTCTATGAGCTTGCTCTAGGAATCTGGGTGCTCTTGTGTTGGGTGCATATGTATTTAGGATAGTTAGGCCCTCTTGTTGAATTGAACCCTTTACTATTATGTAATACCCTTCTCTGTCTTTTTTTTTTTTTTTTTTTTAAATCTTCATTGGTTTAAAGTCTTTGTCTGAAATTAGGATTGCAACTCCTGCTTTTTTTCTGTTTTCGATGTGCTTGGTAGATTTTCCTCCATCCCTTTATTTTGAGCCCATGGGTGTCTTTGCATGTGAGATGGACTGCAAGCAATTTCAAGGGTTCAGGTTCACTGTTTATTTAAACCAAATACTACAGGGTATGATCTCCTGAACTAAGCGGGTGAAGTATACGTTTCCTATAAAGCAGCCTTTTTCATTACCTCACAGGGCAATAACTTCTTTAGAGTTTTGAAAAATCTTTTTGTTCCCCCAGCAAGCATCAGATGATGAGTTAAAGAATATACCATATTATTTAAAATATTGCATTTGTTTGTCTACATGCCATATATCGAGGTTCTTGGAAGCACCTTTTCATTATGTTTATAAACTGGTTACTTGCAAGTGGTTGCTTGCCAGTTTAAACTAGCTTAAGCTGTGGCAAAAAGAGGAGCTTATGATCTTTGGTAGGTTCCAAATTAAAAAATAAAGTGAGCAAGAACTAAGATTAGAAGAAATTTACAAGCTTAGATGAAGGTTCCCAGTATTTCTCATTATTTTTATGTTTAATGATGTATATTTCCTTTCCTGTAAATAATGATACACTATTCAGAGTAATTGTTATGGGTTGTTTGCTTCCTTCTTATTAATTTATAAATGCTCTTTGTATATTGGAGATACCTTTTGTCTGTTATGTGTTTTCCTCGCATGTTTTCTAAGCCTTTGTGTTTGTTTCTCAGTAATGCTGGTGGAGTCTTCTTTTTTGAGATATTTTAAATTTTTATGCAGCAGTGTCTTTCACCACTACCCTACATCTTCTTCCCACTTTTTGGCTTCCACTTACTTAAGGAGGTCACCTCCAACTTAAAGTTCTATGACTAGTTCTATATTTTTACGTTCATTTTAGTCATCTTTATTCACATATAACTTACTTTTTCTATATGGTGCAATGCTGAGTCTAAGTTAATTTTCTTGCTAACGAATGTCCTATTGAATCTAAAATTACTTGTTGACTAGTTTCATCCCTTCTTTTCTAATGTATAATGTTACTTTTCTTATATCTCAGTTTTCCATCATTAGCTTTATCTGTTGATGGACTCTGTTCAACTGATTTATGTGTAATTTTTCTAGGTAGTGTCTGGTTCATTTACAGTAGCTTTGTTTTAAATTTTAATAATAGACCAAAACTTCTCTCCTTATTATACTACATTAAGCTTTACTTGACAATATTTGTGCAGTCAGCTTTAAGAGCTCCAAAGTAATTTTCTAAACCCTCCTCCTAAAAAATAGCAAAATTTTAAAATGGGAATTCAGATGAAATTATTTTGTAAACATTGTTTAGCTTTGGAAAGGATGAGCATTGTAATGTCTTAATACTTTGTCTCAGAGGTTTACTGACTTCTTTTTTTATTAGGTCTAGTTTGCTGTCAACACCCATTTAATTTTACATAAACATGCTCTTCGAGGCTGAAGCGAATATGACTGATTTCCAATGTGAAAATAAAACATAAAAACCCCTTCTTGGCTCATGCCTGTAATCCCAGCACTGTGGGTGGCTGAAGCAGGCAGATCACTTGAGGCCAGGAGTTTCAGACCAGCCTGGCTAATATGGTGAAACCCTTCTCTACTAAAAATACAGAAGTTAGCCGGGCATGGTGGCCTGTGACTGTAGTCTCAGTTACTCGGGAGGCTGAGGTGGGAGAATCGCTTGAACCCGGGAGGCGGAGGTTGCAGTGAGCCAATATCATGCCACTGCACTCCAGCTTGGGCAGCAGAGTGAAACTCCCTCTCAAACAACAACAATGAAACTGTTCTTGGAGTTATTTCTAAACAGAATTTGTCTTAATACTAACATAACAGAAATGTATATGATTTTACATTAGTATGAGAGATAAGAATATTCTTGGCCAACAGGAAGTGGGTTAAAGCCTTGCAGAGGAAGGAAACAGTGAATTTTGCCATTCACTCAACCAGTTTTCACACACACACGCACACACACACACACACACACACACAGAAAGTCCAGAAACCCGGCTGGTAAAAAAGTCTTACCCTTTTGCTGGCATGCTAGGGTTTTGGGTTCTCTTTTTCTGAGCAACTTTGGTGACCTTGCTCCCTGTGGCATAGCTGTGGGGGGCCAAGCCATGTTACAAAAGAAAATGATCCCTTTCCATTTCGTGGAACCATAGGCAAAAGTCTCTCATTTTTACAAGAGGCCAACAAGTGGGTTGCATGGGAAAATAAGATATTGAATTAAATGCACAGAAAGAAAAAATTCATTGGGACACAAGTGACACAAACTTTGGCTCCACAGACTGTCAATTCTCTCCTTAAAAAGCCAGCAGTCAAAGTTGATAGACTCACACACCCGGACAGACAGATGACAGCAAAGTCCACAGGCTTCCCCTCCTCACATGGTATGGCAAAGAGAAAGTGAAGTGGTGAGGGGTGTTTTATAGAGTTACTGGATTGAGGGCCAGTGTGACAGAGAAGGGGAGAGAGAGGGAGAGGAAGAGGGAGGGAAAACGATAGGGGGAGAGAGGGAGGCAGAGGGAGAGGAAAGAAGAAGAAACGGAAGGAGGGAGAAAGGGAGGGAGGGATGGATAGAATTTTTTCTTGGGACTGGAACCCAAACCAACTTAGGCCAGGGGAAAGGTACGCTCTGTCCCACTGCCTGCTGAGTTGATCAGATCCAGGTAGTCAGCGATTTCAACCTGTCCCTCGCAGATATCTGTTCAGGTGACCCAAACCAGTAAGGATTAGGAGAGGAGACGCAAAGCATCCTAAATGACAGAAAAGTTAGGAAGTGGAAAGGAGAGAAAGCAAGAAGAGAAGGAAGAAAAGCATTGCCTGCAGGAGGAAGGGGGAGGCAAGGAGGGCTGGCAGGCGGGAGAAAGACTCAACCATCGTAGTGACACTGGATCAGAAGTTCAGGCAGCTGCTTGTCAGCCATGAAGGGATCCTGTCCAGCAGTCCCATCAGCTCCCAAGTCTCCCCCTCAGGGAGAGAAAGGCTCCCCACATCCCATTGTTGGGAATGGGTGCTCGGTGTCACAAAAATCAACACTGAGACAAAGGATCTCTCAGCAAGGCTAGTTTACTTTCTGCAGAAAGAGGGCGGCTTGCTAGCGGTCTTGCCATGAGAGCACACATGAACAAAGGAGACAGGGTCATTTATAACCTGATGTGCCACCCTGCTGCTGTGTCCGGCTTCCATTGGCTGGAATGGGACCTCACATTCTGTACTTGACCCGACTGGCTAGCAACTTAGAACTTCCCTAAAGAGGCAAAGGTAGAGGAGAACAAAGGAAGAGAGGAAGTAACTTCTAGAATGCTGAGAGAGGCAAAAACACTTCCAGATAAGGAAGAGAAATAGGCCATGACCTAATGCTTGCTTGGGCCTGTTCAGGCATGCCAGGTCAAATATCTGGGCTAAAATGTGGGAGCTAAGAACACAGAGTATATTGATTTCTTTATTACGGCTAGCAGATATTTAAGAATATTAGCACAGGTCTTTGAGTAAATTTTGCTTCTAAGAGAGGTTACTATCTGTTCTCAAGGAGGAGGAGGAGCCAAGTCCCTTTGAAGAGGAACCTCTATTTATTTTATTTTCTACACCATGATCCCAGGCAAGCCCCTAAATAATACATTACTGGTCATGGATTCTTGGACTCTCAATGCAATAGAAATTGACAAGAGGTCAAAATAGTTTTCCCAGACAAGGCTTCATTGGAGATTATGCCTGGATATAAGACGGGCAGCACAAGAGAGAAAGAATTCCCTGATGACTCCCTGAAAAGAGCTGGTAGTGCTTTTTTTATTAGGCAAAGTGTGGGAATGGACATTAGGGGTAGGATATGCAGGCTGGGCTGGGCAAAGCAGGAGAGGTGTAGGGTTTGCAGGTCAGCAATATCTGCTTAGGATGGTTTTCTTGAGGAATGGACCACCTGGTGGTCTGGCCCGTGGCAGCAAGGCTGTGAATCAGTTGTTCAGCATTCTGTCTGGAATCTTGGTTGTCTCCTAAGACCAGTTCCCGGGATTCTTTAAGTAAAAGGATTATTAGCAGTGAGGTAGCGGTGTGGGTTTTGTGATCAGCAGGAATGCTCTAGTACAGCAGTCCCCAACCTTTTTGGCTCCAGGGACTGGTTTCCCAGGGAAGACAATTTTTTCCGTGGACCATGGAGGAGGGGGATAGTTTCAGGATGATTCAAGCACATTACATTCATTGTGGTCTTTCTATTATTTATTACCTTGTAGTATATAATGAAATAATACACATTATATATGACCTATACACCTCACCATACTGTAGAATCAGTGGGAGCTCTGAGCTTGTTCTTCTGCAGCTAGACAGTCTCATCTGGGAGTGACAGGAGACAGTGACAGATCATCAGACATTAGATTCTCAGATTAGATAAGGAGTATTAGATTAAATAAGGAGTGTGCAACCTAAATACCTCACATGCACAGTTCACAATAGAGTTCATGCTCCTATGAGAATCTAATGCTGCTACTGATCTGACAGGAGGCAGTGCTTAGGCAGTAAGGTGAGTGATGAGGGGCAGCTGTAAATACAGAGGAAGCTCCACCCACTCACGCACTACTTACCACCTGCTGTGCAACCCGGTTCCTAAAAGGAGACACACTGGTACCAGTCCATGGCCTGTGGGTTGGAGACCCCTGCTCTAGTAGGGATGAGATGAAACCAAGCCCTGTCTCTCCTCTGTCTCAAGGAGAGCCCTAGGTACATAATACTGAGAAGAGGAGCAGCTCTGTAATTGCAGTTTTAGGCACAAGGAAGCATCATTGGGCATCCTGATTATCTCTTTAATGAATGTTCACTGTCACTATCTTGATAATATCTGTTAGGTATCATTTACAATATTTTCTTATCTACTATCTTGAAATAATTTTAAACTTAACTACTATCTTGAAATAATTTTAAACTTACAAAAAAGTTGTACAGTCAGTTTATTTTTATCTTTCACACAGATTCCCATAATGTTCACATCTTAAGTGATCTTAATACAATTATCGAAAGCAGGAAATGAATATTGACTAACACTATTAATGGATCTACAGACTTTATTTTAATTTTGTCAGTTGTCCCCTCGTGTCCACTTCCTGCTACAGGATCCAATCCAGAATCCCACATTGCTTTTGATGATCATGTCTGCTTCGTGCCCTCCCAACTGGGATAGTGCTTTGTGTTTTCTTGAGTCTCTATTTCTCTATGTGGTATCCATTAACTACAGGGTTTAACTCATGATCAGAGTTGTTTGCATCTCCCCCGACAGCCAGAGCCCCTGCTCTGAACCATCCCCTTTAGTGTAGGGGAGAGAAGAGGGTTAGATCAAAGGTTTCAGTCACCTCCTACAGGAACCTCACTGAAGTAGGACACAAGTTCCTGAAACCTTTGGTTTGAGGTCCTCCAGTGAGGGAGGTAGGACTTCACTGATGCAAGAAACATGCTGGAGGAATAGCAAGTTGACCTCCATTCCAGTCTTCTGTGGTTGTGTAGATCTAAAACCAATTTCCACCTCAAAGGGAAGACTTTCCTGGACAGGCTTGCAGCCCCGAGTGGAAACATTCCACTGCCTTTGACTCCTGACTCCGTATCTCTTTTCCATAACAGTTGTGTAAATGTTTATTATCTGGCAATTGCCTAACAATTCTTGGCTTCCAGACCTCACCCATGTCAACATTTTTCAAACTCAGGAGTTATCTACAAAGGGTGGCAGCAAACACTTTCTTTGCTTTAAGGAATCTGAATATAGGCCCTCCATCTTTCGGCTTGTAAGGTTTCTGCAGAAAGGTCCACTGTTAGCCTGATGGGATTCCCTTTCTAGGAGACCTTCCCCTACTTTCTAGCTGCCTTTAATATTTTTTCTTTTACAGTGACCTTGGAGAATCTGACGACTATGTGTCTTGGGGATGGTCCTCACGTATAGTATCTCACAGGAGTTCTCTGAATTTCCTGGATTTGAATGTCAACCTCTCTAGCAAAGTTGGGGAAATTTTCATGGACAGCATCCTCAAATGTGTTTTCCAGGTCCCTTGCCCTCTCTCCCTCTCTTTCAGGGATGCCAATATGTGGTAGGTTTGGTCTCTTTATATAATCCCACATTTCTTATAGGTTTCATTCATTTTTTTTAAAGAAAATTTTATGTCATGAAAAAAGTCATCAATCAACTAGATTCATACTTGTTTGAAAAAGAATTGAAAATTTATTGAATAGACAGAATGTGGGCATCTTGCTCCACATGGGAATGAGAAGATGCTATGGGTTCTCTAAGAATTGCACAGTCTGAAAAACTAACAAGAAAGGGGAAGGGAAGGGAAAAAAAATCACATGATATGGGGAGCCATCTCACATTATGAATAATCTACCAAGAAACATTTAAAAAAGAAAACTCATTATTATTACAGTAGCTTTGAGTTTATGGTTCTTGCAATGACTGTATTCCATTGAAGGCATCTCAGTAACAGGAGGCTGTTTTAGCAATCCCATGTGTAAATATTAATAAAAAATAGGTAAAATAATGTAATTCATCTCTTGCCATCACACCAGAAATCATGACATTTCTGAGAACTGTTTTGCTTGAAAATGGGTTAAGCTGTAAGTTGCGCTGAAGCTCCATCTCTCCAGCCTGTTTGAGTGCAACATCCACTAGAAGCTGAAATCCACTAAAGTCCTGGTTGAGGTCCATTGGAGTAGGGGGAGGAGTGTTGAAAAGACTACTTTGTGTGTCGGTACTTGGTCCAGATTTACACATGTCCTCTGGGTACATGAGAGAGGTGTCTGTAAAGTTTTGGCCGCTACCTGCTGTATATCTGTGTTTTGTCCCATACCAACCGACTGGCAGAGAGAGAAAGGGACATCTTTCAGTGCAGTCACAGTGGTATGGCAGATCACTGATGGACGAGCCCAGACTGATCCTGGGGAAGACGGCTTAGGAGACAGTGGCCTCCCTAGGGCTGGGTTTGGCCCAGCTGTATAGGAATGAAATGGGGTCTCCTCTAGAGCTGGCATGAAGTTTTTGATGCCCATCACCAACTCCACAGAGCTTGTTTCAGAAATCTTGGGCCCACGGCGGGAAATTGTGAACTGATTTGGATCTTTGCCATCCTTTCTCAGCATGTCAGGATGTGTACACCACATGAAATATTATCTCATCCATAGGCTCATTTATCTGAGAAGTCTGCAGTGGGCGTTGATGAACCAGTTACAGACCTGTAGTGTAGACAGATGTGTTTGCTGGGACAACAGTGGTTCTTCTTGCTTGGAAGGATAGGCACTGTAATGGTGCTCATACAGCCAATCCTGAAGAATCTGCACAGACTCCTTGTGCAGGTTGCCCCTTCTCCTTCTCTTGCCTGAGCCAGAGGATGAAGGAAGGTCCAAGGGAATGTCCATGCTGTCCTCATCCTCAGTCTCACTGCCAGATGCTGCAACAATACCTTTCATTGTTTCCATGAGTCGGCACAGAGGAGCAGGACCCTGCGCGCCACAGGATGGGGGCCATGGAGGTTCCCACCAATGTGGCCGGTGGGTCCCAGCCTCGGTCCCCAGCTTCAGGGAGAGAGTTTTGTTCATTTTAAAAAATTATTTTTTAAATTTTTGTCTGACTGAGTTGATTCAAAGAACCAGTCTTTGAGCTCTGAGATCCTTTCCTCAGCTTGGTCTATTCTGTTGTGAATATTTCTGATTATATTATGAAGTTCTTGTAGTCAGTTTTTCAGCTCTGTGAGATCTATTTGGTCCTTTCTTAAAATGGCTGTTTATTCTTTCAGCTCTTGAATCATTTTAGTAGATTCTTTAGATAACTTGGATTGAGTTTCAACTTTCTACTTAAATCTTGACGATCTTCATTGCCATGCAGCTTCTGAATTCTGTCTGTTATTTCAGCCATTTCGGTCTGGTTAGGAACCATTGCTGGGGAGCTAGTGCAGTCATTTGGAGGCAAGAAGACAACCTGGCTTTTAGAGTTGCCAGAGTTCTTGTGCTGGTTCTTTCTCATCTGTGTGGGCTGAAGTTGCTTTAATCTTTGAAGTTGCTGTCCTTTGGATGGGGCTTTGGGGTTTTATATTCTTTGATGCCCTTGAGGGTTTAACTACGGTATAAGTTGGGTTTAGTCAGCTGGTTTCATTTCTGGATGATTTCATGGGGCCAAGGCTCAGCTCAGCACTTCTGGGCTGCATCGTCTAACCCTGGGGAGCTGGTACCAGGCCCATGGCTTTGTCCTCTGGATCTTCAGGGTTAAACACCTACTGCACTAGAGGGGCTAAGGTGTTCCCCATTCACTAGCAACGACACTCCAATGTAGGGTGTTGACAGAAGTGCTTCATCTGGGTCATGGCAGTGGGATCTTCACTCGCACATGTGTTGGTGGTGGTGGAGCATTGATGTCTGTGTGCATGTGCATGCTGGCAAAGTGTTGAAAGGAGGCTGTGGGTGAGTGCTTGCTGGCAAAGTGGTGAGAGGAGGCTTTGGCTGGGTGCATCCTGGTGGGACCTGTCTGCAAAGGCTCTCTGATAGTTGGACAGGGTCTACTGGTGAAAGGGCTAAGGCAGTGGCCCCTGGGAGGCACCCCAGTTTGGCAACTGAGGCTGTGTCGCAAACAGATGTGGCAGGTAGGGAACCTGGGAGAGGCCAGTACACTGGGAGGCACTCATATCAGATTGGCCCCATCCCCTGGGCAAGACAGTCCTGTTCTGTCCAGGTCTGACAGTCAAGAAAGGCCAAAGCCACCTAGAGGAGCAAGGTGAGCCTTGGGGAATGAGCGTCCCTGTGCATTCTTCACTGCAGCTGTTTCCAAACTGGACTCTCTGGGCTCCACACAGGCTAGATTCCTGTCCCTGCCAACTCTCCAAGCAGCTTTCTCTGCCAGCGCAAATGTCCATGGGGGCTGTGGGACCTTTTGCAGCTAGGATTCTGGGGGTCCCCTGCAAGAGTGGGCCACTCCATACCTATTTAACTCCTCACTTCCCCAGGAGCTGCTCAGGGCCAGGATCAAGTCCTCATGCTCAGCAACCCTGTGCAGGGCTTCCAGCTTCCTCCCCTTCCAGCTGAGGGCCTGCCTCCCTCACTCCACTCTCAGTGCCTTCCTTTCAAAGATCTGCTTGGGGTATGCTGGGCTTCTTGGTGGTCAATCTCTTGGTGGGAGAAGCTCTTCCTGGCTGCATCTGGTTGGCTATCTCAGCTCCTCTCACCAGTCAGAACCAATTTTTTAAAAAAACTAAATCATTCCAATTGAATTCTGAGATTTTAAGTCTGAATTTAAGAAAGAACCTCTATGCACTTGTAAGAAATATATGTTACATATGAGGTTCCAGAAATGTTAAAAATTAATATGTAGAAAAGATACGTAATGCAAACACTAGCAAAAGAAAATTACTGTAGTTAAGTGAATAGCAAGGTAGGCTTTAATACAAAAGATAAAGCTAGAGATAAAGCAGGACAAGGAATAATGACACAGGGGTCAATCCAAAAGCAACATATAATAATTATGAATGTGAATATTCCTAATTACTTAGCTTCAAAAAAGTAACTAAAATAAAAGTGGAAATAAGCAACTTCACAACTATGGTGAAAGATTTTAATACACTTTTTGGGATAGCTTATGTAATAAGGAGAACAAAAAATCAGAATGGGCTAAAAATTTGAACAATGCAACTAACACACATAACCAAACTTACATGTGTATATGTCTATATGTATTTATATGTGTGTATATATTTATATGTGTATACATATATATGTATATATAGTATGAGATACACACACACACTATATATATGTATATATGCACACACACATACACACACACAAATATATATATATATATATATATATATATGGATGGAGTTTCATTCTTGTCACCCAGGCTGGAATGCAGTGACATGATCTCAGCTCACTGTAACCTCCACCTCCTAGGTTTAAATGATTCTCCTGCCTCAGCCTCCTGAGTAGCTGGGACTATAGGTGTGCACCACTGTGCTGGGCCAATTTTTGTATTTTTAGGAGGGACTTGGTTTCACCATGTTGGCCAGGCTGGTCTTGAACTGACCTTAGGTGATCCACCCACCTCAGCCTCCCGAAGTGCTGGAATTACAAGCATGAGCCCCCATACCCAGCCTATATATATATATCTCAAAATGGTAGAACGTACATGATTTTCAAGTCTATGTAGAACATTTACACTAAATTGATCATATGTTGGCTCATAAGGAAAATCTCAGCTTCCAGAGGATGAACATTATTAAAAATAGGTTTTTGAGCTGGGCACAGTGGCACCTGCCTGTAATGCCAGAAACTTAGGAGGCTAAGGTGGGAGGATCACTTGAGCCAAAGAGTTCAAGTCTAACCTAGACAACATAGTGAGACCTCGTCTCTAAAGAAAATGTTCTCTGGGACTCCCAGTTTCTAGTCAAGCATGTAAGAGGCTTGGAACTCCTCACCCCCATCTTAACAGAAAGTAAATACTGAACAAAGTAAAAAATTAACAACTCTTAGATAAGTGGGATCACAGAGCAAACTACTGCCCTAAGATTTGTTGACACAGGCAGGTGGATACAGAGAATCAAAACTACTGCAGTAGAAACCCATCAGCAGAAACGTCTGTGGGAACCAGTACCAGGATAGGAAAACATGAAGTCTAATGAATGAAATCCTGGAGGCTCAGTGTGGACCAATCTGAGAATTAAAAACTCCAGGGCGCCCAGTCTAAGGGGAGCCTCTGCACTTTTCTAAGAGTTTTACCTCCAGGAACCCTATGAGGTTCTCACAGCGAATATGGGAGAAAAATCTCCTTCATGCTCCGGCATGAAGGGGGAAGGGGAAAGTAACCATTGCAAAACACACCAGAGTGTTCTGTTCTTGTTAACAAGCTCTGCCATTAAGAGAAACCATTTTACCAGAGCCTAAATTATTAGGGTTTTATCAGAGCCTAAATGACCTGGAGGAAGAGAGTATCATTATTATACGGGACAGTAAACACCTATTGTTTGCGCTAAAGGGAAACCTTACCTCTGTCTTTCAAGGAGGTTCACTACACAAACATCCTTGAAAAGAGTGTGGAACAAAAGGACAGTCAATGCCTCACTGCCAGGCCGGCAAAATTGCAAGCGATCCATGGAGAATTGTCTCTGACACCAACAAACCCATATTTTTGAAAAGTAAATAAACACATGAGCAAGGTGATACTAGTGGGCAGGAAAACGCTACCTTGCTGCCGTGGTGACTGTGATAGTACCAGGTGTCTGGGAAGACACGCCAGGATCACAGAGTGGGGCCTGGTTTTAGAAGAATGCAAATCTGGTCGTGAGTTTCACTGCTCAAAATTATTGAATGACTCCCCACCATGTCTAGGATGAAACCCAGGCTCCCCAGCTCATCCCATAAGGCTCTTCACTACCTGGGCCCGCCTTTCCCTCCAGCACCTTCTCCACCTACACCCGCAGTGGTCCTCCGTCATCCAGCTGAACAGCCACTCCTAGAAACACCCAAAACTGGCTTCAGCAACATGACTCACCTACCAGCACCTGCTTGAAGCCCTGCTCCCAATAACTTAGTTCCCTTCAGTGTTTCTCCTTCTCCCCACCTTCCCACCCTGCTTCCAACTTCCCTCACTGATAGAGAATAAAGGACTCACTCTATGCATCCCATAGGACTCATGCTTACCTCTCTCATTATCTTGTTCTGCCATTGGTCACTCTCCTGGGTATTTGCCCAACCCGAATTCTCCCTAAATTATCAAAGATACACATGCAAAGAACAAAACTTCCAGTACATGGTTTTTAAAAAGTACAAATAAAGTATCCTTCTCCTCCTTTTCCCTCACCCCTCACTTGCTCATTGCTGTTAGCAGATTCTGGCTTCAGTATCTTTGAAGTTTCCTATCATACTCTCATAATTCTCTCTCGTGACTTTAGGGACCCAGGTTCACCATTACCAGTTGTGGAATTTTAACATTTACTTAACCTCTCCGAGCTGCAGTTTCTTCTTTAAGCACAATGAAATAATGACTTATAAGCATCCAATAACATAAATGTGTGTGTAAAGATCATGTAAACTGGGGACCCCACACACACCCCTTATCATGCCAAGTGAATCCACCTTGGGAAGTATGTTGGACAGAAAATTTTCAGAATGTAGAAATTTGCATTCTATAATTTTAATTGTCAAAAATAATAATGTTCCTAGCCCAGTTCATACCACCAGGTAATTTCCTCAAACATTACAAAAATACTCTTAAAAAGGTTTTTAGCAGTCTATCCAGGGTTTCTACATGAAATATAGCATCAAGGGCCGGGCACGGTGGCTCAAGCCTGTAATCCCAGCGCTTTGGGAGGCTGAGATGGGCGGATTACGAGGTCAGGAGATGGAGACCATCCTGGCTAACACGGTGAAACCCCGTCTCTACTAAAAAATACAAAAAAAACCTAGCCGGGCGAGTTGGCGGGTGCCTGTAGTCACAGCTACTCGGGAGGCTGAGGCAGGAGAATGGCGTAAACTCGGGAGGCGGAGCTTGCAGTGAGCTGAGATCCGGCCACTGCACTCCAGCCTGGGCGACAGAGCGAGACTCCATCTCAACAAAAAAAAAAAAAAAAAAAAAAAAGAAAAGAAAAGAAATATAGCATCAAAAAGAGTTACTTCTTTGTTAACATTTACTTACTGGTGAGTATGGGTATCTGAAGTAAGAAATATCTGCGTAATATCTGAGTCAAGTTATCTATTCCTTCTGCAATGAAAAAACAATGCACTGTGATGTAATATAAATATACAAATATGTTATCTATCTATGTTTAAATTATTATATGAAAGAGACTGTTTAAATTGGACTTAAGTAGGTAGCACCGCTGGTTGCTGTTAGATATTATTACTGGGACCCATGCTGGGTGAAACCCTCCGGAAAATGGTAGGGAAGATGAGAGATACTGCTCTGTATGTCCAAACAAGCCCAGAGAGCTGCTGATATTGGCTAATTGCACTCTGCATCCTCTTGCCTGGACTTCTGTCAATTTAAAAGCTTCCACTGGCTTCTACATGCACATTATAACAGCTTTTGATACAGATAATCTCATTTAGCTTATCACTGTCAAGTCTTCACAGCAAATACTATTATAGCGTAAGTTTATATAATGAAGAACACCTCTACACTACAAAATCCGAAGAATTTTCGTTTAACTCCTATAAATGCACTGGCTTTGTGAGGTTGCTGGGTGGAAATGCAGGGGTTGACTGATACATGTTACTGCAGTTGATGTTTGAACAACACAGGCTTGAACTATGCAGGTCCATTTGTATTTTCTTCCACCTCTGCCACCCCTGAGACAGCAAGACCAATCCTTCCTCTTCCTCATCACCCTCTTCAGTGTGAAGGCAAGGATGAAGACCTTTATGATGATCCGCTTCCACTTAATGCATAGTAAATATATTTTCTCTTTCTCAAGATTCTTAATAACATTTTCTTTTCTCTATTTTACTTTATTGTAAGAATGTAGTGTATAATACATAGAATATACGACCTATGTATTAATCTGTTTATGTTATCAGTAAGGCTGCCCATCAACAGTAGGCTATTCGTAGTTACGTTTTTTTGTTTCTTTTTTCTTTTAGACAGAGTCTCACTCTGTCACCTAGGGTGGAGTGCAGTGGTGCAATCATAGCTCACTCCAGCCTCGAATTCCTGGGCTCAAGCAATCCTCCTGCTTCAGCCTCCCAAAGTGCTGGGACTACAGGTGTGAGCCACCAGGCCCAGCCAGTAGTTACATTTTTGGGGAGTCAAAAATTATATGCAGATTTTCAGCTGCACAGGGATGTCAGGACCCCTAACCCACACACTGTTCAAGAGCCAACTGTATTATCAGATGGTATCGTTGGCAATAACTATAGCTCACATTTATAAACCCCTTCCCATTTGCCAAGCACTGTAGGTAATGTCTCTGCTCAGACCCCTCCAGTGGCTTCCCTGTGGCTCAGAGAAAATCAAGACTGTGCACGGTGGCCTACTGAGCTGTACAAACAGGCCCTTGGTCTACTCTGACCCATCACCTGCTGCTCACATTCCCTCCCTCAGACCCACCACATAGCCTCTGTTATTTGTTGAATGCCCCATGCTGGCCACCCCAACTTGGGCTAGAACCCTAGGGGATTCCTTGAGTAACCTGTGGGCCCACCCCTCACCTCTGTCAGGTCTCTGCTCAGAAGATACCTCATCACAGAGGCCTTCCCTGACCACCCTCACTTAGCATTGTCTACAGCAGGTGTTGGGAGACTTTTTATGTAAAGAGTCAGGCTTTGCAAAACATAAGTTTCTTCTGCAGCTACTCACTTCTGCCGTTGTAGTGCAGAAGCGTGAAGACAATACATGAATGAATGAAGGACTGAATGTGGCTGTGTTCCAGTAAAACCTTATTTATAGATACAGAAATGCTAAGTTCATTTAATTCATATAAATTTCATATATTTTAAATGTGTCTTGAAATGTTACTCCTCTTTTGATCTTTTTAACCATTGATACAATATAATTATTCTTAGTTTCTGGCAGTTGACCCTCAAGTCATGACTTGCTGATACCTGTCCATGTAATTCTCTATCTCCTAAACTCCTTTGTTATTTTTCCATGGCATACATCGCTGGTTGATATCATATCATATCATATCATATCATATCATATCATATCATATCTACTTACTTGATGTTTATTTTCTGTGTCTTCTGAACAAAATCAAACCCCTTATTTTGCTCACTGCTGTATTCTTTGCAACTAGAACAACACTTAGCATAAAATATGTATTCAAAATTATTTCTGAATAAATAAGTGAATACAAAGGTTAGTTTCCACACCCTGATTTTAATTATTTTATTTAAACACATACAGTAAGTTGACTCTTTTCTTTTTTTTTTTTTTTTTTTTGAGACGGAGTCTCGCTCTGTCACCCAGGCTGGAGTGCAGTGGCCGGATCTCGGCTCACTACAAGCTCCGCCTCCCAGATTTACGCCATTCTCCTGCCTCAACCTCCCGAGTAGCTGTGACTACAGGCGCCCGCCACCTTGCCCGGCTAGTTTTTTGTATTTTTTAGTAGAGACGGGGTTTCACCGTGTTAGTCAGGATGGTCTTGATCTCCTGACCTCGTGATCCGCCCGTCTCGGCCTCCCAAAGTGCTGGGATTACAGGCTTGAGCCACCGCGCCCGGCCAAGTTGACTCTTTTCTATGCACAACTTTTTAACACAGGTATAGATTCATGTAATCACGATCATTATCAGGTTACAGAACAGTTCCATCACCCCAAATCCGACCCCAACCCTGGCATTCACTCTTCCGATAGTTTTGCCTTTCCTGAGTGTCACAGGAAAGGCTAAGTGGATTCTTACCTATGTAATTGTTGAGACCATCTTCTTGTATCTGACATGGTGCCTTTGAGATCTCACCAAGTCATGGTGTATGTAAATAGTTCCTTGCCTTTATATTGCTCAAAAGTTTCCATTGTATGTGTGTACCACGGTTTGTCTCCCATTTCCCCTGTTGATAGATATTTGAGTTGTTTCCATTTTTTTGCTATTACAAGTAAAATACTATGAATGCTTGTGCTTTTTGGTGGGAACATACGTTTTCATTTCTCTGGGATAAATACCCAGGAGTGTGAGTGATGGTTTATATGGTAAATGTATAATTTTATAAAAACAGCCAAAATGTTTTTCGGAGTGATACATATATATACCATTTTCATTTCCATCAGTAAAATAGGAGAAATTCAGTGTCTTTACTTGCTTGTTAGCACTCGGTATTGCCGGTATTCTCTCTCTCTTTCATATATGTTTGTGTGTAATTTCATAATATCTAAATATGCATACTCCAGTACTTGTTCACCTGCATCCCAGTGGCCCTCCTTCGTCCAGTCCAACACAGTCAATCCTTGCAACACCCCAAACAGGCTTCCACACATGACTTACCTACCAGTGAGTGACCCACTCACCAGCTTGAAGCCCTCCTTCCAGTAACTCTTAGTTCCTTTCAGCGTTTCTTCTTCTCCCCACCTTCCCATCTTGCTTCCAGCTTCCCTCACTGACAGAGAATTAAGGATGCACTAGAATTGGTAAAATTTAAATATATATATTAAATAAATAAATCATATAAATACATATTTATACATATATGTATTTATTTATTATATTTATTATATAAAAATATATATGTATTTATTTATTTATTTAATATATATATTTAAATTTTACCAATTCTAGTAGATGGGAGGTAGTATCTCAGTGTGGTTTTAATTTGTAGTTCCAGTATGGCTAATATGTATAAATAAATAAATATATAAATACGTATTTATATGTAATTATTATATATAAATATATATGTATTTATTTAATATATTATATACATTTAAATTTTACCAATTCTAGTAGATGGGAGGCAGTATCTCACTGTGGTTTTAATTTGTAATTCTAGTATGGCTAATATGTATTTATATGAAGGGGTGACCTGCCCCTCCACACCTGTGGGCGTTTCTCGTTAGGTGTAACGAGAGACTTGAGAAAATAAATGAAACACAGAGACAAAGTACAGAGAAAGAAAAAGTGGGCCCAGGGGACCAGTGCTTAGCATACAGAGGACCCGTGCTGCACCAGTCTCTGAGTTCCCTCAGTATTTATTGATCATTATCTTGACCATCTCGGAAAAGGAGAAGTGGCAGAATAATAGGATCATAGTAGGGAGAAGGTCAGCAGTAAGACATATGAATAAAGATCTCTGTGACATGAATAAGTTTAAGGAAAAGTGCTGTGCCTTGATATGCATGTGCAAACATCTCCATAAACCTTTTTAGTGCATAAAGAGCAGTATTGCCACTAGCACATCCCACCTTCAGCCCTAAGGCAGTTTTCTCCTTTCTCAGTAAATAGAACATAATATCGAGTTTTACACCGAGATGTTCCATTGCCCAGGGACCAGCAGGAGACAGATGCTTTTCTCTATCTCAACTGCCAAGAGGCCTTCTTTCCTCTTATACTAGTCGTCCTCAGCACAGACCCTTCACAGGTGTCAGGCTGGGGGATGATTAGGTCTTTCCCTTCCCACGAAGCCATATTTCAGACTATCACATGGGGAGAAACCTTGGACAATACCTAGCTTACCTAGGCAGAGGTCCCTGGGACCTTCCGCAGTGTATGTGTCCCTGGGTACTTGAGATTAAGAGAATGGTGATGACTTTTCACAAGCGTACTGCCTTCAGGCACTTGTTTAACAAAGCACACCCTGCCCAGCCCCAAATCTGTTAAACCTTGAGTCACCACAGCACATGTCTCTTGCAAGGACAGGATTGGGGGTAGGGTCACAGATTAACAGCATCTCAAATATAGAACAAAATGGAGTCTCTTATGTCTACTTCTTTCTATATAGACACAGTACCAGTCTGATCTCTCTTTCTTTTCCCCACAAGTGGGGTGTTAAAATCTCCCATTATTATTGTGTGGGAGTCTAAGTCTCTCTGTAAGTCTCTAAGGATTTGCTTTATGAATCTGGGTGCTCCTCTATTGGATGCATATATATTTAGGATAGTTAGCTTTTCTTGTTGAATTGATCCCTTTACTGTTATGTAGTGGCCTTCTTTGTCTCTTTTGATCTTTGTTGGTTTAAAGTCTGTTTTATCAGAGACTAGGATTGCAACCCCTGCTTTTTTTTGCTTTCCATTTGCTTGGTAGATCTTCCTCCATCCCTTTATTTTGAGCCTATGTGTGTCTCTGCACGTGAGATGGGTCTCCTGAATACAGCAAACTGATGGGTCTTGATTCTTTATCCAATTTGCCAGCCTGTGTCTTTTAATTGGACCACTTAGCCCATTTACATTTAAGGTTAATATTGTTATGTGTGAACTTGATCCTGTCATTATGATGTTAGCTGGTTATTTTGCTCGTTAGTTGATGCAGTTTCTTCCTAGCATCGATGGTACATTTACATTTTGGCATGTTTTTGCAATGGCTGGTACCGGTTGTTCCTTTCCATGTTTAGTGCTTCCTTTAGGAGCTCTTGTAGGGCAGGCCTGGTGGTGACAAAATCTCTCAGCGTTTGCTTGTCTGTAAAGGATTTTATTTCTCCTTCGCTTATGAAACTTAGTTTGGCTGGATATGAAATTCTGGGTTGAAAATTCTTTTCTTTAAGAATGTTGAATATTGGCCCCCACTCTCTTCTGGCTTGTAGAGTTTCTGCTGAGAGATCTGCTGTTAGTCTGATGGCTTCCCTTTGTGGGTAACCCGACCTTTCTCTCTGGCTGCCCTTAACATTTTTGCCTTCATTTCAACTTGGTGAATCTGACAATTATGTGTCTTGGAGTTGCTCTTCTCGAGGAGTATCTTTGTGGTGTTCTCTGTATTTCCTGAATTTGAATGTCGGTCTGCCTTGCTGGGTTGGGGAAGTTCTCCTGGATAATATCCTGCAGAGTGTTTTCCAACTTGGTTCCATTCTCCCCATCACTTTCAGGTACACCAATCAGATGTAGATTTGGTCTTTTCACATAATCCCATATTTCTTGGAGGCTTTGTTCATTTCCTTTTACTCTTTTTTCTCTAAACTTCTCTTCTCACTTCATTTCATTCATTTGATCTTCAATCTCTGATACTCTTTCTTCCAGTTGATTGAGTTGATTACTGAAGCTTGTGCATTTGTCACGTAGTTCTCGTGTCATGGTTTTCATCTCTATCAGGTCGTTTATGGACTTTTCTGCATTGGTTATTCTAGTTATCCATTTGTCAAATCCTTTTTCAAGGTTTTTAGTTTCTTTGTGCTGGGTTTGTAGTTCCTCCTTTAGCTCTGAGAAGTTTGATCGACTGAAGCCTTCTTCTCTCAACTCATCAAAGTCATTCTCCGTCCAGCTTTGTTCCGTTGCTGGTGAGGAGCTGCATTCCTTTGGAGGGGGAGAGGCACTCTGATTTTTTGAATTTTGAGCTTTTCTGCACTGCTTTTTCCCCATCTTTGTGGTTTTATCTACCTTTGGTCTTTGATGATGGTGACGTACAGATGGGGTTTTGGTGTGGATGTCCTTTCTGTTTGTTAGTTTTCCTTCTAACAGTCAGAACCCTCAGCTGCAGGTCTGTTGGAGTTTGCTTGAGGTCTACTCCAGTTAGGCTCTCCAGTTAGGCTACTCGGGGGTCAGGGACCCACTTGAGGAGGCAGTCTGTCTGTTCTCAGATCTCAACCTCCATGCTGGAAGAATCACTACCCTCTTCAAAGCTGTCAGACAAGGACATTTACACCTGCGGGGGTTTCTGCTGCATTTTGTTTAGCTATGCCCTGTCCCCAGAGGTGGAGTCTATAGAGGGAGGCAGGCCTCCTTGAGCTGCGGTGGGCTCCACCCAGTTTAAGCTTCCAGGCTGCTTTGTTTAGCACCCCTCCCCCAGCCTCGCTGACACCTTGCAGTTAGATCTCAGATTGCTGTGCTAGCAATGAGGGAGGCTCTGTGGGTGTGGGACCCTCTGAGCCAGGCGCAGGATATAATCTCCTGGTGTACCATTTGCTAAGACCCTTGGAAAAGCGCAGTATTAGGGTGGGAGTCACTCGATTTTCCAGGTGTTGTGTGTCACTGTTTCCCTTGGCTAGGAAAAGGAGTTTCCTTCCCTCTTGCACTTCCCGGGTGAGGCGATGCCTCGCCCTGCTTCAGCTCTCACTTGTTGGGCTGCACCCACTGTCCTGCACTGACTGTCTGACACACCCCAGTGAGATGAACCCGGTACCTCAGTTGGAAATGCAGAAATCACCTGTCTTCTGTGTCGCTCACGCTGGGAGCTGAAGGCTGGAGCTGTTCCTATTCGGCCATCTTGGCACCAACCCTGGCCTTTCTCTTTCAAGCAGTCATGAATTCCTTGGCAGTTGTGAATACCTTGGTTGCTGGCTGAGAGTTATAATGAGCTGTTCACACTAATTAACTTGGTAAACAGGAATGTAGTTCTCATAGGTCTGTTTTCTGTGTAGCTATTTTGTGTAGATGGGGAGGATATGTATTTACAGGTGGAACTTCTGTGTGTGGGCAAGGAGAAGGCATATTGGTAGACAGACAGACACATTCATGCAAACAACTGCAGAATTAGGAGAGGAGAGCTAGTTTATTGCATGAATCAATCCTGAAGAGCTGGACATCCAGTTAAAAGGGAGAGAGGGGGAAGAGACTCTTCTACTAACAGTGCACTTTTATAAAGCCCTAACACCTCTCCTGATCTCTGTCTCACCCTCCTACCCATCTCACTGTGGTATAGGAAGGAAGTCAATGGAAAACACAGGAGCATATTATAATAATAGCCCACATGGTATCCCATCACACAAATAAGAGTGATGGTGACAATAAAATAATGGTAAGAAACACGGAAGGAGCGTTTCCTTGGACAAAGCACTCCAGAAACAACAACAAAAAGGTGCTGCCTTTCCATCTATTCTATGAATCCCAGATGTCTGTTCTATCACTGTTCCTTTTTTGTTCTCCCTGGCAGAGTTTTTACAGCCCCTGCTCTTTTTCTAGATTATGCTGCATCTTCACAGTTTCCCCTAAATGACTCTGAAGAATTATAGACAGTGCTGTCTACAATTATAATAATGGATATGGTGATCCATTTCCAAGACAAAGTACTTCAAACAGGCTGAGGCCCACAAACTATGGAAGGACAGAATATACTAGGCCCGTGCTTTAATAGCTGGTGCATGCTTGTCGGGGCCCCCTTAGTTACCCTCGCCTGAACCAGAGTTTAGCCTAGAATGAAAGTTTACTAGCCAGCAAAATAGCTCACTTTATCTATTCTTATCAGCTTGCCTGACTACCTAGGTCATAAGTCAAACACTTGAAAAGCTCCTGAGCTGACTTTGATTGCAATGCATTATAGGCTGCAACAAAATGCAGTGAGACAATCCTAAAGAAAACACCTAAAAGCCTCAACCCAGCAACCCATAGGCGACGTCTGGGAAGATTGTGACCCCATCGTACTCAGCCTACGAGGAACCGGGGGAGAGACTTGTGCACTAGGGGATAAATTGCTTATTGTAACTGTACAAGGTGTGCCTGCCTACCAGACACTCAATTTTGCAAGACCGTCATTAAAAGTCTTGCTTCCACTGTTTTCTGTGTCTCTGAGTCCATTCTTTGGGCTTGGACGGGTGAGTTTGTTTCTCACAGTGCAGGTCTGGAGGTGGACTGAGATGGGGATAGAGGGACCGCTTTGAAACTTCAGGGTGGATGAATATGGGGAGCTTAGAGGCAGCTGGTGTTTGGTGAGTAGTATGCTGTCAGATAAGTAAGAGCCGAGGAATCTCTTCCAAGTGGCTTTGCGTGGGCAGAGTTCAAAGAATGACACTGACTCACAGCTTTGAAAGGTTCTAGGGAAGACTTTATCCTGAGGTTTCGAGAGGTCTGAGAAGGTAGCAGCCACTTGGAACAGATCCAGGAACATCTTACTAAGCTGTTGATGCATTTTTTTCCTTATGCTTTCTGCGACTTCATACCCCACCCTTTCCAAGAGGACACTGCTTCCTCCCACCTCCCTAAATGTGGGTAAGTTCATAGCCTACATAAGTCCTTGTGTAAAGTCACTAACCCATTTCCACTGCTGCTGTCCCATCAGCTGCTCTGAAGCTCCATGGTACCCAGAATCTTCGGTAAGGCAACGCTAGCCGCAGGTTGAGCTAATGCCTACTGTTATCTCTAATGTACCTCTGAACCTCATACTTAATTCTCTTTTCCCTATTTAATTGTTGGTTTCCCACCTCATAATCACTCGTGTCCTCTCTGACTGCATTGCAATCTCTGTCCCTACCTATAAATTCCAGAAGCTTAACCCTTCCCAGAGCCCTCCCTGCATTTCCTCACCTGCCAAGCCCAGTCCCCAGAACCTGCACACAGAGTCAGTCCCAAATTCCACTGTCAGTTGTTACAGCGACCAAAGAAACTCAGAGACAGCATCTTGTGCTCCATGATCATGATCTGGTGACCCCAGAATCACTGTCATTCTCCTTCTGCTCTCAGCCGATCTTTATTTTTGAACTCCTGGGCTCAGACTCAGAAGGGACTGCAGGTGAGAATGGGTGTGGTGCGTGGAGGGAGAAGAGAGGAGGGAGGATTATAGCACTGTGGATAGGGTTGGGAGCTCTCAGAGGCCCCCTGCCAGCTCATCAGCTCTGACTCTTCCAGATAATGAACTGTGGTTGTGCCAGTTGACACTCAGGAGTGGAGACCAGATCTGCAATCTCTTGCGACTGTGAAGAGGGGATCATCCTGCCCTCGAACCACACCCAGCTCTGTAGCCCAGGCACTGCTGCCTGGAGTTCCTGGGCTTTCAGCGCCAGGAAATCATGAGGTTCAGTGTCCCATGCATGAGGATCGACTACACCAGGAGTGTGCTCAAGTAAGGGCAGCCCAGGCAGTGGACTGTTTTGTTGTTTGTATTCCATCAAGATGAGCAATGCCTGCTGTGTTCATTAACTTCTTATTGGGCAACCATTGCGCTCTCTCTCTTTCTTTCCTCTCTCTTCTCTCTCTCTCTCTCTTTCTCTCTCTTTCTTTCTGTCTCTCTGTCTCTTTCTCTCTCCCCTTCTCTCCCTCTCTCCCTCCTCCCCTTCTCCCTCTCTCCATCTGTCTTCCATCCCCCTCTGCTCTCGTCCCCTCTCCCCTCCCTGTCTTTTCCCTCCTCTCCTTCTTTCTCTTACTTTCTCTCTCAAGTTGAAGGAAGAGTAGCTCAATCATCTTCCAGAATTGCCAGTCACCTGGCCCCACAGCCCCCAACCACCGCATGCCCACTTAGCTGTTCCTTCCCTTCCCCTCTACCCTCACCCCTGGCAACCACCAGTCTGCTTTCTGTCTCTTTGGATTTACCTATCTGGGACATTTCTTATAAATGGAATCACACCATATGTGACCTTTTGTGTCACTTTTTTTTTTTTTTTTTTGCTTAATGTTTTCAAGGCATATCCCCGTTTTAGAATTTATTAGTAGTCATTTAGAATTTATTAGTAGTCATTCCTTTTTATAACGAAATAATATTCAGTTGTATCCACATATCAGCATTCATTTATCCATTCATCTGTTGATGGACACTTGGGCTGTTTCCACCATTTGGCTATTGTGAATAGTGCTGTTACGAACATACGTCTACATGTATTTGCTTGAGAACCTGTTTTCAGTTATCTTGGGGTGTAGCCTTAGGAGTGGAATGGCTAGGCCACAGGTAATTCTGTTTAACTTTTGGAAGAAATGGCAAACTGTTTTCCACAGAGGTTGCATCAATTACACTCCCACCAGCAGCGTATGGGGCTCACATTTCTCTGCAGATTCTCCAGCCTTTGTTATTTTCTATTTTTCTGTTTATTACAGTTATCTGGGTGGGTGTGTATGATAGCCTGTGTAGTTTTAATTTGCATTTCCTTAGTAAATAACAACCCTGAGCGTCTTTTCCATGTCCTTATTGGCTATTTGTATTCCTTTTTGAGAAAAGGTTTATTCAGATTTTTCCATGTTTAAATTGGGTTATTTATTTTATTATTATTTAGTTGTAAGAGTTTTAAAAGATATTCTGGATACTCATCCCTTATCATATATATAATTTGCAAATACTTTCCTCATTATGTGGATTGTCTTCAATTCCTTGATGCTATTGCTTGTAGTGCATAGGTTTTTAATTTTTGATGAAGTCTATTCTTTCTTTTGTCTCTTGTGCTTTTGGTGTCATATCTAAGAAAATGTTACCTAACTCGAGGTCATTAAGACTTACTTCTATGTTTTCTGCTAGGAATCTTTTTAAGAAGTTGATGAAGAATAATTGTGTATATTTATGGGGTAAAATATGATGATTTAATATATGTTTACCTTGTTAAATGATTAAATCAAGTTAATTACCATATCTACCACCTCATATACTTTTTTGTCACTGGAACATTTAAAATATACTCTTCAGCAATTTTGAAATATACAACACACCATTTGTTTTTAAGAGGCAGGGTCTTACTCTGATGCCCAATCTGGAGTGCAGTGGTGTGATCACAGCTCACTGTACCCTCCACCTCTGAGGCTCGAATGATCCTCCCACCTCAGCTCCCACATAGCTGAGACCACAGGCACGCACCACCACACCATGCTAATTTTGTTTTTCATGGCGACGATGTCTCACTGTGTTGCTCAGGCTGGTCTCCAACTTGTGGGCTTAAGCAACCCTGCTCCTTGGCCTCCCAAAGTGCTGGGATTGCAGGTGTGAGGCATCATGTCCACCCTACAATACACTATTATTAATTATAGTCACCGTGCCCTGCAGTAGATCTCTAAAACCTATCTTTCCTGTCTAACTGTAACTTTATATCCTTTGCATATCTCCCTGTTCCCATCTGCCCACACCCATCCTCTGGTAACTGCCATCGTCTCTACTTCTATGAGTTCAACTCTTTTAGATTCTACATACAAGTGAGATGGTGTGGTATTTGTCTTTCTGTGGCTTGCTTATTTGACATTTCTGCTAAGAGTTGTATATGTTTTGCTCTTGTATTTAGGTCTATGATACATTTTGAGTTAATCCCTGTGTATGCTGTGAGGAAGAGATTCTGTCTCTGCCCACTCTTTTGTGTATGAATATACAGTTTCCCCAGCACCGTTTGTTGAAAAAATCATTTGTTCCCTTACTTCATCATCCTAGCACTTTCGTTGAAATTTGATTTCAACAAATCTAAGGGTTTATTTTCTGACTGTTAGTTTGATTCATTGATCTCTATGTCTATCCTGTATGTCAGCTCCTACGCTATCACTGTAGCTTTGTGGTAAGCTTTGAAATCATGAGGTATCAGTTCTACAATTTTGTTCTTTTTCAAGATCGTTTTAGCTATTCTGGGTCCCTTACGTTTCAATATGAATTTTAGAATCAACTGATTAATTTCTTCAAAGAAGGCTGGGTGCTTTGGCTCATGCCTATAATCCCAGCACTTTTGGGAGGCCAAGGCAGGTGGATCGCTTGAGCTCAAGAGTTAGACACCAGCCTGGACCATATGGTGGGACCCCATCTCTACCAAAAAATACAAAAAATTAGCAGGCGTGGTGGTGTGCATCTGTAGTCCCAGCTACTTGGGAGGCTGAGGTGGAAGGATCACTTAAGCCTGGGAGGTGGAGGTTGCAGTGAGTCGTGATCGCGCCACTGCACTCCAGCCTGGGTGACAGAGTGATACTTATCTCACAAAAGTTCTTGATATGGATTGCATTGATTCTATAGGTCAATTTGGGAGTTTTGGCATCTGAACAATATTAAGTCTTCCAATTTGTGAACATGGATGTATTTCCATTTATTTATATATTCTTAATCCTTTTCAACAATGTTTTGTTATTTTAGTGCACAAATCTTGCACCTCTTATGTTCAATTTATTCATAAGTATTTTATTCTCTTTGGTACTATTGTATGTGGAATTATTTTCTTAATTTCATATTTAGATGGTTTTTTTACTAGTATATACAATTGCTTTTTATATGTTGATCTCTTGTATCTTACAACCCTGTTGAATTTTTCTATTAGTCTTTAGGTCTTAGTAGCTTCCTTAGGTTTTTTTTTTTATTTTTTTCTTTTTCTTTTTTGAAACAGAATCTCACTCTATCACGCAGGCTGGCGTGCAGCGGCATGATCATAGCTCAATGCGGCTTTGAGCTCCTGGGCTCAAGTGATCCTCCTACCTCAGCTTCCTGAGCAGTTAGAATTACAGGCGTGTGCCACCATCCCTGGCTACTTTTTTATGCTTTTATTTTTATAAAGATGGGATCTCGCTGTGTTGACCAAGCTGGTTTCAAACTTCTGACCTTAAGTGATCCTCCCCACTTGGTCTCCCAAAATGCTGGGATTACAGGAGTGAGCCACTGTGCCTGGTCCTTAGGATTTTTAACATACAAAATCATGTCATTTGCAAATAGAAATCATTTTACTTTATCTTTCTCGGTGTAAATTCATTTTCTCTTCTTGCCTGACTTTCCTGGCTTGAACCGCCAGTGCTATGTTGGATAGAGTGGTAAGAGTGGATATACTTGTCTTGTCCCTGATATCAGGGGGAGAGTATTCAATCTTTCACAATTAAGTATGATGTTAGCTATGAATTTATTGTAGATGCTCTTTAACAGGTTGAGGAAACTCTTCTATTCCTAGTTTGTTCTTTGTATTTTATCATGAAAGAGTGTAGATTTTGTCAAATGCTCTTCCAGTATCATTTGAGAGAATTACGTGTCTTCCCCCTATAGTCTAGAAAGATGGTGTATTATATTAATTGATTTTCATATGTTGAGCCAACTTTGCATCCCTGGGATAAATCCACTTGGTCATGGTGTATCATTCTTTATATATGCTGCTGGATTTGGGTTGCTACATTTTGTTGAGGATTTTTGAACTTATATTCATAAGAGATGTTGGTCTGTAGTTTTTTTTCCTTGTGATGTCTTTGTCTGATTTTGGTATCAGGGTAATACAGGCCTCAGAACAGATTGGAAAGTTGTGCATGCTTTTTTTGAAAAGTTTGTGAATGACTGGTATTAAGTCTTCTTTAATTGTTTTGTAAAATTCACCATCTGGGCCTGGATGGGCATTTCTCGTGTGTGGATATTCCTCATTCTCTGCATCCTTGCCAGCATCTGTTATTTCTTGTCTTTTTAATAAAAGCCATTTTAACTGAGATGAGGTATTTTATTGTGGTTTTGATTTGCATTTCCCTAATGTAAGTAACGTTGAACATTTTTTCATATACTTTTTTCATGTACTTGAGTGTTTGTATGTCTTCTTTTGAGAAATAGGTATTCAGATCTTTGGCCCATTTTAAAATCAGATTCTTTATTTTTCCCAGCAATACAATTATGTACATATTGTTTTATGCCATCACTTTTAAGACCAGTTAAGAGAAGAAAGGATAAGAAATAAGCAATTATACTGTTTTTATAAGGAGTTACAAATTGTATAATTGCTTATATAATTACATAATTCTGGTTTATTAGTGCCCTCCAGAGGTTGCAGCCTTGGGCATGAGTGCTGGATCGCTAACTACTCCAGATAATTATGGTTTTAGCTGGGTTCTTTTTTTTTGGGGTAGCTCTTGCCTTTTTATTACAAATTTTATATATATATGTGTGTGTGTGTGTGTGTGTATATATATATTTTTTTCTTTTCTTTTTTTTTTTTTTTTACTTTAAGTTCTGGGATACATGTGCTGAACGTGCAGGTTTGTTACATGTGCCACGGTGGTTTGCTGCACCTAACAACCTGTCATCTAGGTTTTAAGCCCTCTTGCATTAGGTATTTGTCCTACTGTGCTCCCTCCGCTTTCCCCCTAGCTCCTGACAGGCCCCGGGGTGTGATGTTCCCCTCCCTGTGTCCATGTGTTCTCACTGTTCAACTCCCACTTATGAATAAGAACATGTGGTTTGGTTTTCTGTTCCTGTGTTAGTTTGCTGAGGATGATGGTTTCCAGCTTCATCCATGTTCCTGCAAAGGACACGAACTCATTCTTTCTGACTATTCTTTCCCTGATGTTTCTGTGAAGCTTCTGGCTCATCTGCCTTTGTTGGTATCACTTGCATCTGTTAGACCCTCTAATTGTTAATTGATCGCTCTATTCTTTTTAATAGGCCTACAGCACAATGCATAAATCATTCTATAGGCTGCTGAATGTCTAGCCCTTTTGCCAAGACAGAGTGTTGCCAGGGTTTGAGGCTGTCTCTGACCCCAGGAGGGCCCTTCTTAGTTATCTCTTTTTCTGATTTTCTCTGTTAAGCTTCTGCCTGGTGTTTTTGTTTCTTGTTACTACCATCACAGAATTACCACCCTCTTCTTGTTTTTTTAGCACCAAAATTTCCAATGTTTTTGTACAATGTCCTTAGGCATGTACTTCTCCACACTCTATTTCAAGAAAAGCCAGATTTAGGGAGACTTGTGGAGCTCCCTGTTCTGATGGCCTCCCTGTGCCCCCGGCAGAACCGCTGAGCCACTGGACTGGAGCTGGTGTCAGGGACAGCAGCCAGCTTCTCCTGCCGCGATGTCTTTGCTCTAACAGCTGGAACACTGGAAGCGGGTGGTAGCTGCCAGTCTTCTCGGTTTGCTCTTTCCTGCGTGGAACCTCTGCCCCATGAGTGAACTCAGGCAGGATCAATGAAGCCCAGTGTGCTTCACCCGCGAAACTTGGCGTGGAACTTCCATGTGAGGAGAAGGAGCTGGATGGGAGAAGGAGCTCCGGCCCTGTAAGCCACAACTTCTAACTAATGTAGAACATCTGCAACATGGAGGCAGCAGGATAAAAGATGCTGGTGCGGCCGGCGCGGTGGCTCATGCCTGTAATCCCAGCACTTTGGGAGGTGGAGGCGAGGTCAGGAGATCGAGACCATCCTGGCTAACACGGTGAAACCCTGTCCCTACTAAAAATACAAAAAAATTAGCCGGGCGTGGTGGCAGGCGCCTGTAGTCCCAGCTACTCGGGAGGCTGAGGCAGGAGAATGGCGTGAACCCGGGAGGCGGAGCTTGCAGTGAGCCGAGATTGTGCCACTGCACTCCAGCCTGGGCGACAGAGCGAGACTCCATCTCAAAAATAAATAAATAAATAAATAAATAAATAAATAAATAAATGGATGCTGGTGCGCTGCCCTTTCTGGCAGGTAACCCCAGGGCATCTTGTGCATGTCAGGGTTAGTGGGGGGCCCAGTGTGTGTACTGTAGACACCCATTTCTTTGTTTTGTGGTGGAGCAGTTCATCATGAATCTTGCCGTTTGCACATGATCAGCTAAGTGAAAGGCCCATCCCCAGCCACCGTGATGCTCATTCCTGTGACCCGCCCCCCACTCTCCTCTATATTGCCTTTGTAGTAATTTATGTGTGGACCAACTCCCATGCAGGGTAATTTTGGACTATCAACATAAAGCAGCACAGCCTTGATAATGGGTGATCAGAAGCTCAGTGTGTTCCTCTCTCCATACTGAGGCTTACAATAGACTCCTGGGTCTTCATGAACCCATAGTGTTCCCCATGGGTTCTGTGTTCCATGACCAGTGGTTTTCAGATGCTCAGTGTTCTTCCTGGTTATTGGGAACCCACACCCAGCTGGCCTCTATGGCCATCTGACAGCACTTCAGATGTATGGCTGATGGGAGGTGCCTGACTCCTTGTTTGTCCTCTGATGCCCATGTATTTCTTACCCTTGCCTGACAGTTCCTCTGCCTCCTAGCATATGGCCAGAGGCACGCCTTTAGCACCTCGGACAGAGCCCCCATTCATCCTGGGGCGGGTGGCCAGCTTTTTGTGGGAGCATGGTGGGCAACTGAGAAGTCTTCCACAGTGGGATAGAGAGTCCTGGGATGTAGGAACCAGCCCTACAGGGTCTGTGGGTTTTTCTCCCCGTGTGTGGAGATAAGCAATCATAGGAATAAAGACATAAAACAGATAAAAGAAAAAACAGCTGGGCCCGGGGGACCACTACCACCAAGACGCGGTGACCGGTAGTGGCCCCAAATGCCGGGCTGCACTGTTGTTTATTGGATACAAGACAAGGGGGCAGGATAAGGAGTGTGAGCCATCTCCAATGATAGGTAAGGTCACGTGGGTCACATGTCCACTGGACAGGGAGCCCTTCCCTGTTTGGTAGCCGAGGCAGGGGGAGAGAGAGAGGAGACAGCTTATGCCATTATTTTTGCATTTCAGAGACTTTCAGTACTTTCACTAATTCTGCTACTGCTATCTAGAAGGCAGAGCCAGGTGTACAGGATGGAACATGAAAGTGCACCAGGAGCCTGACTGCTGAAGCACAGCATCCCACAAGGAGACAGGCCTCCAGATAAATCTTCCACAAGAGGTGGTGGAGCAGAGTCTTCTGTAACTCCCCCAGTCTGCTAAGTAGGGGGTGCTTTTCCTGGGCACTGACGCTACCGCTAGACCAAGGTCCACTAGGTAACGGGCATCTTCCCAGGTGCTGGCATTAACACTAGACTAAGGAGCCCTCTAGTGGCCCTGTCCAGGCATAACAGAAGGCTCACACTCGTCTTCTGGTCATTTCTTAGCATGTCCCTTCAGCTCCTGTCTCTGTATGGCCTTGTTTCTCCTAAGTTATAATTGTAGAGCGAAGATTATTGTAACATTGGAATAAAGAGTAATTGCTACAAACTAATGATTAATAATGTTCATATGTAATCATATCTATGATGTATATCTAGTATAACTATTCTTATTTTATATGTTTTCTTTATTATACTAGAACAGCTCATGCCCTCGGTCTCTTGCCTCGGCACCTGGGTGACTTGCCTTCCACACTGGGAAATGCCTCAGTAACACGTCCTGAGTTGACAGGGTAGGATCTGAGTAATAAATTTGTGAATGAGCCCTTGGGGGCTGAAATCAGGAACTCTGCAGGGACCCCAAAGCCCAGAACCCAAAGTTAAACAGTGTTATGTGTCAGTTTGCTGGTGCTGCAGAATCAAAGACTCTACATTCAGTGCAATGGAATAACCACATCATGATTGCTCCTGCGTCCATAGATCATCTCATGAGTCTGTTGATCTGGGCCAGGCTCAGTTGACCTCGATAGGGGGGTCACTCACATGTCTGTGCTCAGCAGGTAGATAGACTGGACCCTTGAGCATGGGGAGACTGCGCCTGGCCTGAGATCACCTTCTAGCCCTTCCTCAAGCTCCAGTCAGGACACAGAGACCCCCTTGGACCCACTCCTGCCACAGGCTGGGGTCCCAAAGATGGCTCGTGGTCTCCTCAGGAGCCTCTTGGCCTCTCTCTGCATCCTCAGCCTTCTCTGATCACATGGAGCCCCCAGGTGAGCCCAGGAAGGACTGGGAAGCTGAGGGAGGGGCGTGGCTCCCAGGAGATCCCAGGCTGGCACCCTCCTGCCCTTCCACCTGGACCTCACCAGCTCTGTCCCTTCCAGTGGCCCCCATGGGTGTTTATCTGATGCTGTGCCAGCCACAGGCAAGATGTGGGGACACGTTCTATGACCCCCTGCAGCACTGTTACTATGACAATGCCGTCTTGCCCTTGGATGGGACCCAGAGGTGTGGAAACTGCACCTTCAGAGTCTGCTTCGAGAAGTGCTGCCCCTGGTCCCTCAGTCCCCAGGCCGCCCTCATGGTGAAGATGAAAGGCCAGAAGTGCTCCTTGACCCTGACCTCAGATGACAGGTTTTGTCACAGGTGAGGTCCTGTCTCCTCCATGAGATTGTGGGTGCAGGGGGGCTGCATGCCTCTTCTGCCCTGAGTAGAGCCCCCGTTCTCTGTGTCTGTCCTGCCTCTAGTCAATCCACCTCCCCCTTTCCCTACAGCTGTGTTTCTTCCTCTCTTCGTTTTTATTTTCCTCTCACAGCCTCACTCTCTCAACATTGCTGGCCTCTCCTCCTGACTCTCCTGGCCTCCTTTCTGCACTGTTCAGTCTCTCTCCCCCATCTCTGGCCTGCTCACAGTCTCTCTCTTCAGTGTCAGCTCAGACTGGAGGGCAGTGGCTCAATCACAGCTCACTGCAGCCTCAACCTCCCAGACTCAAGCGATCCTCACACCTCAGCCTCCAGAGTAGCTGGGACCACAGGTGAGCACCACTGTGCCCAGCTAATTTTTGTATTTTTTGTACAGACAGGGTTTCACCATGTTGTTCAGGCTGGTTCTTAAACTCTTGGGCTCAAACAATCCTCTCTCCTCATCTTCCCAAAGTCCTGGGATTAAAGGTGTGAGTCATTGTGCCCGGCCGGGACAGGAGCCCTGGACTGGCCCTGGCTGCCCTCCCCGCATCACAGATGGGGTTTTGCCATGTTGCCCAGGCTGGTCTTGAACTCCTGAGCTTAAGTGACCTGCCTGCATTGGCCTCCCAAAGTACTGGGATTACAAGTGTGAGCCACCACACCCGACACCTTCCCTTCTTCCCTTCCCTTCCCTTCCCTTCCTTTCTCTTCCCTTCCCTTCTCTTCGCTTCTTCTTCCTTCCTTTCTTCTTTCTTTTTTCTTTCTTTCCCTCCTTCCTTCCTTTTTTTCAGGGTCTCACTCTGCTGCCCAGGCTGGATTGCAGTGGTCAGTCTGATCATGGCTAATTGCAGCCTGGAACTCTTGAGCTCAAGCGATCCTCCTGCCACAGCCTCCCAAGTAGTTGGGAACACAGGTGCATGCCACCATGCCAAGCAGTTAAATTTTTTTTGTTGTAAAGACTGGATTTTACCATGTTGTCCAGGCTGGTCTGGAACTCCCGACCTCAAGCAATTATTCCTCCTTGGCCTCCCTAAGTGCTGGGATTACAGGCATGAGCCACCATACCCCGCCACTTCTTCATTCTTGTTGACTTTGTGTCACTGGAAAAAAAAAATAAATTCTACCCAGTATGTAGCTTACCACAGTATATGGCTTACCACAGTCATGTAGTTTCACTACAAGGCAGTTTCATATATAGAAATGAAACCATGGCTGTTTCTGGATGGGCTGTCCTCAACATTTGTGCTGGAATAAACTCTCTTTAAATTAGATTCTGACCATTTTGATCACCAGGTTGACACCATCCAGTCTTTGGTCACCAAAGCCCCTTTGCAGGGAGAGAGAGATCAGCCCCTTCAATTCTGATAACTATGCTTGGAGAAAGTGAGTGACACAGCTTCCTCAGCCAGCAAAGAGAGATGTCCAGGCTGGAGAGCTTCCGTCCCTCCTCTACACACGTGCGATGCCACCCCATTCCTGCCTGTCCCCTGGGAGGGACTCCTTGAGGCCAGATGGAACTAACACCACAAAGATGCCAGGTGGAAGAGTCGTCGTATTTATTCCGGGACAAAAGGGCAAGTGAAGAGAGAGACTTTGAGAGCGGGAAATGTCAAGGCCCCTGGGGTTTCACATTCCAGGAGCCCAGCTCTGCCAGCCCCACCGAGGAACCCTGGGAATGTCAGATTTTGGGTCTCATCGAGGGATATCTGTGACCAAGGCCTGCCTCCCCTTTCCAGAGGGGCTGGGCCAGTGGAGGCGGGGTGGGGCGGCAGTTAGAGGCACATGGACTGGAGTTCAGGAAACCCGGGCTCTGGTCCAGCCTGTGTCTGTTGGTCCTCAGACCGTGTCCTGCTTGGATGGATTAGAAAGTGGGATGGGAGAATTAAATGTCTGTCTGAGGTCAGGATCTTGCACTTACTCGCCAGAAAAACAGAACCTCCTTTCACGATGGGTAGAGTTCAAGTTCCAAACCCTGAGGATCAGTTCTACAAAGACAGAGCTGGGCTCCAGTGCCAAAGACAGACCTGTGCCCAGACAGTGGATGGGATAGGGTGGGGGACTCCATGGGGCTGGTGGAGGGATTGGACAACGCTGTGTGCAAAGGCTTTTTTGACACCTGGAGAAGGAGCAGGGACAGGAGCACTGGACTGGCCCTGACCGCCCTCCCCGCTTCCCAGCCTCTGAGAGCCCCCTGTGCTGTCATGATCTCCCTCCACTGTCTCACCCCGGGCCTGACTCAGCCACCTGAGAGACCAGGCTCAGGCCAAGGAGGGTTGGCTGGACTCGTCTCTCCTCGGGACCCAACCCTAATCCTGACCCAAGAAACCTGCTTTCTCCCACCAGTGTCTAGGCCTCTACCTGCCTTGAGCCATCCGAGGAAATGCCTGGAACCATGGTTTGAGAGATGAACCTCATTATTGGAAGATGTGTTGGGGCATCTAAGTCAGTAGCACTTAGGCAAGAAGGAAGCCAGGCCATGCCTGCACCCTTCTTCATTCCTTAAAAAAATTTTTTTTTAATTGAGATGGAGTCTTGTTCTGTTGCCAGACTGGAGTGCAGTGGTGCAATCCCGGCTCACTGCAACCTCCGACTCCCAGGTTCAAGCGATTCTCCTGCCTCAGCCTCCTGAGTAACTGGGCCTACAGGCATGTGCCACCATGCCCAGCTAATTTTTGTATTTTTAGTAAAGACAGGGTTTCACCATGTTGGCTAGCATGATCTCAATCTCCTGAACTCATGATCTGCCCACCTTGGCCTCCCAAAATGCTAGGATTACAGGCATGAGCCACCGCGCCTGCTCTAAATTTTTTTAATTTTAATTTTTTATTTTTTGAGACAAGATCTCGCTCTGTCACCCAGGCTGCAGTGCAGTGGTATGATCTCAGCTCACTGAAACCTCCACTTCTCGGGCTCAGGAGATTCTCCTGCTTCAGCCCCTGAGTAGCTGGGTCTACAGGCCCGTGGCAGTACGCTCAGCTAATTCTAATTTTTGTATTTTTTGTACATATGGAATTTTGTCATGTTACCCAGCCTGGTCTTGAACTCCTGAGCTTAGGTGACCCACATGCATTGGCCTGTCAAAGTGCTGGGATTACAGGTGTGAGCCACCACACCCAGCCCATTTCTTTTCTTTTCTTTTCTTTTTTTCAGGGTCTCACTCTGTTGCCCAAACTGGAGTGCAGTGGTCTGATCATGGCTAATTTCAGCCTGGAACTCTTGAGCTCAAGCAATCCTCCTGCTACAACCTCCCAAGTAGTTGGGACCACAGGTGTGTGCCACCATGCCCAGCATTTTAAAAAAATTTTTTGTAAAGACTGGATTTTGCCATGTTGCCCAGGTTGGTCTTGAACTCTTGGCCTCAAGCAATTCTTCCTCCTCAGCCTAAGTGCTGGGATTACAGGCATGAGCCACCATGCCCTGGCCACGTCTTCATTCTTGTTGGCTTTGCTTCCCTGGAAAAATATAAATTCTGCCTCAATATGTGACTCACCACAGTCACGAAGGAAGATTTCACTACAAGGCAGTTCATAAAAATCTGTGCAGTGCACACTAACCCATTTTTGTGTCTGTTTTTTGAATTAAAAAAAAATATTGTCTATGACGTACTCAAGGAGTTATACCACCCAATAATACGTTGCCACCCTTAGTATGGAGGACAGTAATCTTTCCCGAGCTGCAAACGGGCAAGCCAGGAGAGCAGGGAGCAATGGAGAAAGAGAACACGCTGTCTCCTCTCCACAAGGGAGGAGGGGACTGCAGGCCCCTCATGACTGCACTATTACCCAGCTGCAGGCTCAACCCTCCTCTCCACCCTCACAAGAGGGATGCAGGGATGTTCTACAACCATAAATCTGATCACTTCCATCCCCTGCTTAGGCCTGGGCCGTGCTCAGTGCCCTCAGGATAGACTCTGGAGTTTTCCAGGGGCCCATAAATGCCCCAGCCTTGCTGCCCACTCCGGTCTCCTCTTCCTGCCTTGCATTCTGGCCTCTCTGGGTTCAGCCTCACCGAAATAGGCACAGTTCCCATTCATTCTTGAAACAGTAGCTCAGACGTCTTCTCCAAGAAGACATCGCTGGCCTCTCAGGCCGGGTCGGGCAACCACTATGGGCTCCCAAACCTTTCCACTTCCCCAACCCAGCCCTGACTCTCTGAGTCGTCAAGGCCTGAGGACAATCTGTGTTCCCAGTGATGGCACATGGCCCGCTATTATGTCTCTGCTGCATCCTCAGCAGCACGTCAAGCAGGGCTGGGCCCACAGATGGCCCTCGATGACTGTTTATTATTAATACCAGGTGGTTAAATATGTCACCTCTTGTTCATCCAGAAGACAATAGAGCCACAGGGCCTGGTGAGCTCCATTTTACCTGGGAGGCACCTGAGGCTCACAGAGGCCAAATCTCTCCTCCTGTTGCACCCAGCGATTATCTGAGACCCAAGCCTCTCTGGTTGCAGAGCTGGACTCTCAGCCAGCCCCATGCTGGGGTGGGGGGTGGGGAGCTTGGAGGTGGGGAGCTGGGTGCCTTGGTTGTTTGCTATATAGGGTAATCATCCCCTGTGGTGCAGAGTGTGGTCAGGTGTGGGAGAGGCCAAAGGGACCCTGGCAGCACTTGTGCATGGTACAAAGCCTGGGAACCACACATGTCCCCCTGGCAAGGAACAAAGGGGTTTGTTAAAGGCCATTAGACAATCCTGGAATCTCTGCGCAGGGTTTGGGGTGGAAGGAGAACCTTGTGTGTGACACCAGTGCAAACTTCCACATCCACCCCCGGGGCTGGGCTGATGATGATGCCTCAGCTTCTACCTGGGAGACACCAGAGCTGGCACCATGGGCAACTCGGGAGCCAACCATGGAGATTTTCCTGAATCCTCAACTCCTGGTGGGTCTGGACACCATGTGGCTCCCCCATCACAGGATCACAGGATGGTCTCAACACCTCACCTGCTGGACTGGGCCCTCACACTGATGCACATCTAGAAGGGGACCAGGTCGTGGAATAGCCCCAGGCCTGTGCCTGGGCTCAAGACTCACAGGGTCAGATATAAAGCTGTGTAGACATGTGAGTGTGGGAGGTGAGGACCCAAAAGCGTCCTGCAATTTCCTGTTTTCTTTCTTTCTTTTTTTTTTTTTTTTTGAGACAGGGTTTCACCCCTGTTGCCCAGGCTGGAGTGCAGTGGTGCGATCTCAGCTCACTGCAATCTCCATCTCCCTGGTTCAAGTGATTCTTATGCCTCAGCCTCCTAAGTAGATGGGATTAAAGGCATGTGCCACTACACCCAGCTTATTTTTGTATTCGTAGAGATAGGGTTTCACCATGTTGGCCTGGCTGGTCTTGAACTCTTGAGCTCATGCCATCCATCCACCTTGGCCTTCTAAAGTGCTGGGATTACATATGTGAGCCACCCCACCTGGCCTCTGATTGAAATTTTTTATTGAAATTTGGGCCGGGCACGGTGGCTCATCCCTGTAAACCCAGCACTTTGGGAGCCCAACACAGGTGGATCACAAGGTCAGGAGTTCAAAACCAGCCTGGCCAAGATGGTGAAACCCCATCTCTACTAAAAGTACAAAAATTAGCTGGGCATGGTGGTGGGTGCCTGTAATCCCAGCTACTCGGGAGGCTGAGGCAAAGAATTGCTTGAACCCAGGAGGCGGGGGTTGCAGTGAGTCGAGATCGCGCCACTGCACTCCAGCCTGGGTAACAAGAGCGAGGCTCCATCTCCAAAAAAAAAAAAAAGAAAAAGAAAAGAAAGAAATTCAAATGTGGGGTTACTATGGTATTCAGTACATCTATATTGTGTATGCTGGATAGTTTTCATAAACACATTGTGATAGATTTCCCATGTTATGGCTCATTTCTAGGGTCCCAGCATAGAGGCACCTCATGGAGCCCTGCCAGATGTCACGCGAGTCCATGTGAAGAGAGTCCACCAACAGGCTTTGTGTGAGCAACAAGGCTGTTTATTTCACTTGGGTGCAAGTGGGCTGAGTCCAAAAAGGGAGTCAGCAAAGGGAGAAAGGGGTGGGGCAGTTTTATAGGCTTTGGGTACGTACTGGAAAATTACAGTTAAAGATGGTTATCTCTTGTGGGCAGGGGTGAGGGTCACAAGGTGCAGGGTGGGGAGATCATGAGACTCATTGTCCAGGGGAGGAATGTCACAAGGTTGATTGATTAGTTGGGGTGGGGCAGGAACAAATCACAATGATGGAATGTAATGTTTTGTAGTTCTTCAGCTGCCTCAGGCCATCTGGATGTATATGTGCAGGCTTGGGCTCAGAGGCCTGGCATTCCCGTCTTCTTATATTAATAAGAAAAACAAAACAAAATAGTGGTAAAGTGTTGGGGCAGCGAAAATTTTTGGGGGTGGTATGGAGAGATAATAGGCGATGTTTCTCAGGGCTGCTTTGGGCGGGGTTAGGGGCAGTGTGGGAACCTTGAGTTGGAAAGATTAAACTGAAGAAAGATTTTGGAGTGAGGGGTGATATTGTGGGGTTGTTAGATGGAGAATTTGTCATATAGAATGATTGGTGATGGCCTGGATGTGGTTTTGTATGAATTGAGAAACTAAACGGAAGACACAAGGTCTGAATAAGAAAAGGAGAAAAACAGGTTTTAAAGGACTAAGAATTGAGAGGACCCAGGACATCCAATTAGAGAGTGTCCAAGGGGAGTTCAGTGTAATTATTTGCTTGGTTGGCGAGTTTTTGGGCTCTATCCTTGAGTTTTTTTGTGTTGTCATATACCAGGCCAGATTGATTTAGGTAAAAACAACACTCTTCATTTAAAAATATACAGTCAGCAACGGCAGCAAAAGCCAAAATTGACAAATGGGATCTAATTAAACTAAAGAGCTTCTGCACAGCAAAAGAAACTACCATCGAAGTGAACAGGCAACCTACAGAATGGGAGAAAATTTTGCAATCATCTGACAAAGGGCTAATATCCAGAACCTACAAAGAACTCAAAACAAATTTTACAAAGAAAAAACAAACAACCCCGTAAAAGTGGGCAAAGGATATGAACAGACATTTCTCAAAAGAAGACATTCATACAGCCAACAGATTACATGAAAAATGCTCATCATCACTGGCCATCAGAGAAATGCAAATCAAAACACACAATGAGATACCATCTCACACCAGTTAGAATGGCAATCATTAAAAAGTCAGGAAACAACAGGTGGAGATGTGGAGAAATAGGAACACTTTACTGTTGGTGGGATTGTAAAAACAGATTCCAACCATTATGGAAAACAGTATGGCGATTCCTCAAAGGATCTAGAACTAGATGTACCATATGACCCAACCATCCCATTACTGCGTTATATACCCAAAAGTTATAAATCATGCTGCTATAAAGACACATGCACCGCGTGTAACTGTTAGGCACTATTCACAATAACAGAACTTGGAATCAGCAAATGTCCATCAGTGACAGACTGGATTAAGAAAAAATGTGGCACATATACACCATGGAATACTATGCAGCCATAAAAAAGGATGAGTTTGGCATGCTATAGGACATGGATGCAGCTGGAAACCATCATTCTTAATATCTCATGGGCATGTTCCTCACTGCATGGGGTGGGTGCAGACAATGAGAGATCACTTGGGCGTGGGGAGGGAACATCACACACCCGGGGGCCTATCATGGGGGAGGGGAGGGGAGGGATTACTGCACTGGGAGTTGCCACCTGATGTAAATGGCAGAGTTGATGGGTGCCCGGCAGGGTTGATGGGTGCAGCACAGCAACGCTGGCACAAGTATACATATGTAACAAACCTGCCGCGTTATGCACATGGCACTAGAACTTAAAGTATAATAATAATAAAAAATAAATAAATAAATAAATAATATATATATATACAGTCTATTTTTTTTTTTTTAAAGCAGTGAGTAAGTCAAGCCCTTTGCGTTTTTGGAGGAAAGAGAAATGCAAAACCAGCAGTTGTTTGTTAAAAAAGGATTAGAAACGACTAGGAGAGAGTGAGTGAGATTGATAGTGTGATGGGGGATGGCTGAGGGGAGGGAGGTGGGGGGCACAAGAACAGGAATGAGAATAAGAGTGAGTATAAAAGCAAAGACTAGGACTTTATCGGAGGAAAGTATTGGAAGGTGCCCTGTCAGCAAAGATTATCTATCCACTCCAAGAGGGAGTCAAGATTGGTGGATTGGGGATAATACTAGGAGATATCCGCTGTGATGGTTTGGAGGGTAAGTGTAAACCAGCAGTGTAAACAGGGGCACAGCATTTATGAGTAGTTGAGAATGGTGAATAGGAGTATGACTAGACAGAAGATAGCAGGAATGACAAGTTTTGAGGGCACAGTCCAAGTGGTGGGGGTGACTGCATAAAGCCCTGTTGTAAAGCATAGGGTAAGGAAGAAGAGACCTTAATAAAAATGAAAATGGCTTATAAGGATTACTATTATCCTTTAGGAATGTGGGTGAGTTTAAGGGAAGTAGGGGTGAGTACTTGCTACTTCCAGGAGGAAGAGGAAAGATTAGACTGGCTGTCTGACAGGCACAGCTTTATTCTGGAATGGTGAACCCAATGGGGAAGGTCCTGCAGATGGACAGCAGTTGGGGTGCTATAGATGACTAGGTAAAGTCCTGCCCATCGAGGTTGTAGAGTTTGAGGCATCAGATTCTTAACAAGAACTGATCATACAGCTAGGGTGTCTTCATATGGCTGGGAATCTGGAGGAGGCAAGAGAAGATTAGCAGCCTGGCGAATTTCATGTCTAGCCTGCTGGAGGACTGGAAGATAGCTGCCTAGAGAGCTGGTGTCTGGGATGAGGTTGGGGCCGAGCAAGAAAGTGCGTCCGTATAAAAGTTCAAATGGACTGTACCTTACAGCATCTCAAGGACAGGCTCTAATTCTGAGAAGGGCAAGAGGTAAAATTACTGTCCAGTCCTTTTTAAGTTAGAGGCTGAACTTGGTGAGGTGTGTCTTTAAAAGACCATTAGTCTGTTCTACCTTTCCTGAAGATTGAGGACAGTAAGGGGTATGAAGGTTCCACTGAATATCAAGAGCCTGAGAAACTACTTGGGTGATTTGACTAATAAAGGCTGGTCTGTTATCAGACCATATAGAGGGGGGAAGGCCAAACCGAGGAATTATGTCTGACAGAAGGGAAGAAATTACCATGGTGGCTGTCTCAGACCCTGTGGGAAACAGTGAAAGTGTCTACCTAGACCAAGAGGTATTTTAGTTTCCTGACTCGGGGCATGTAAGTAAAGTCAATTTGTCAGTCCTGGGCAGGGGAAAATCCCCAAGCTTGATGTGTGGTGAAGGGAAGGGGCCTGAACAATCCCTGAGGAGTAGTAGAATAGCAGATGGAACACTGAGAAGTGATTTCTTTGGGATAGATTTCCACGATAGAAAGGAAATGAGAGGTTCTAAGAGGCAGGCTAGCAGCTTATAACCTACATGGAAGAGGTTATGAAATGATGACAGAATAGAATGGGCCTGTGAGGCTGGAAGGAGATATTTTCCTTGGTCCAAGAACCATTTGCCTTGAGTGGGGAGGGATTGATAGGTGGAAACTTCAGTGGAAGAGTAAGTAGGAGTGACTGATGAGAAGGAAGAAAACTGGCCATGAGGGACAGAAGTAGGAATACTGGCTGCTTCTTTAGCTCTCTTATCAGAGTGGTGGCAGCTGCCACATGCAGACATAAGGGCCAGCCTAAAACAGTAAGGTCAAGTTGTTTGAACAAAAAGGCTATGGGGCACAGTCCTGGTCCTTGTGTAAGAATTCTGACTGCACAGTCCTAAACTTTGGCTGTGTGTAATGAAAAAGGTTGGGATGAGTCAGGGAGAGCTAGTGTGGGAGCAGTCTCTAGAGCTGTTTTCAAGGAACAGAAAGAGGAGTGGGGAAAGGATTTAGGATCTATGGGGTCAGCTAGGTTTCCCTTTGTGAGTTTATATAATGGTTTTGTTAGGATGGCAAAACCAGGTATCCAAAGGCTGAAGTATCCAACCATGCCCAGGAAGGAAAGGAGTTGTTGCTTTGTAGAAGCAGTTGGGGTTTGAGAGTTCAGCCAGACATGATCTGCAGGGAGAGCACACATGTTTTCATGAAGAATTATGCTGAGGTAGGTAATGGATGGAGAAGACATTTGAGCTTTGGAGGGGCATACCTGATATCCCTTGGAGAATAAATGTTGAAAGAACAGGAGGGTATCTTGTTGAGAAGATTCAAAGGAGGGGCTACAAAGTAGAAGGTCATCAATATATTGAATAAGGTGAGAAGAAGAGGGGTGGAAAGAAAGTAAATCATGAGAAAGAGCTTGGCTGCAGTAATGAGGACTGTCCCTGAAGCCTTGTGGCAGTACAGCCCAGGTAAGCTGCTGGGACTGATGGGTGCCAGGGTCAGTTCAGGTAAAAGCAAAGAGAGGCTGGGACAAGGGGTGCAGGGGAATCATGAAAAAAGCATCTTTAAGATCAAGAATGGAATAGTGAGTTGTCGAGGAAGGTATTGAGGACAAAAGAATGTACGGGTTGGGCAATACAGGGTGGATAGGCAAAGCAATTTGGTTGATAAGGCACAGATACTGAACTAACCTGTAAGACTTGTCCAGTTTGGGGACAGGTAAAATGGGGGAATTGTAAGGAGAGTTTATAGGCTTTAGAAGCTCATGCTGTAGCAGGTAAGTGATAACAGGCTTTAGTCCCCTTAAAGCCTGTTGTGGGATGGGATACCGGAGTTGAGTGGGGTAAGGGTGATTAGATTTTAATGGGATAGTAATGGGCATGTGATTGGTTTCCAGGGAGGGAGCAGAGGTGTCCCATACTTGTGGGTTAAGGTGGGAGGATACAAGAGGAAGACATGAAGGAGGCTTTAGGTTGGGAAGAAGGGCAGCAATGAAATGTGGCTGTAGTCCAGGAATAGTCAGGGTAGTGGATAATTTTGTTAAAATGTAAAGGAAAAGGAACATTAACCTTGACTATGCCTTCAGCTCCAGCCACATCTCTAAGAGGAAATTGTTGAGCAGGTTGGGGAGGGCTAGTCGTGGAACGAAACTGTAAGCCAGACCAGATGTGAGGAGGTGATAGAAGGATTATAGGGTGGGAGAGCGGAAGCTGAGGAAGAATTGGGACCTGGCTCAGCCTGGTGAGGAGCAGTCTGGGGATGAGGGGAGAGGTCACATGGGTTCATAGAATAGGAGGATTTAACAGACTCAGAGCTTGGGGTGGAGACTGAAGGAACAGATGGGAGAGAAAGAAGAAAGATTTGGCATGAGTTGCATTGAGCAGAGACTAGGGAGGAACTGACGTGTAAAAGAATGCCTGGACGTCAGGCACCTCAGACCATTTGCCATTTTTCAACAAAATTATCTAGATCTTGTAGGATGGAGAAATCGAAAGTGGCATTTTCTGGCCATTTAGAACCATTGTTGAGTTTGTATTGATGCCAAGTGCTGTTGCAGAAGAAAAGATACTTAGGTTTTAGGTCAGGCAAGAGTTGAAGAGGTTTTAAGTTTTTTAGAACACAGACTAAGGGAGAAGAAGAAAGAATGGAGGGTGGAAGGTTGCCCATAGTAAAAAGGTAAGTTTAGAGAAAAGAGAGGGTAGAGACACAGGGTGGGTGGTGGTGCTTGCCACCCAGGGGAGGTGGTACTTGCCACCAAGGTGAAGGATCAAGGCAGGCATCCCTGCAGTGATCAGACACCTCTGGAATGTGGGTGAATAATCAGGCAGGCATCCCCGCAGTGATTAGACACCAAGGGAAGACCATCTTCCCAAGTCCGTGACCAGTGCTGGAGTTTTGAGTTCATGGATAAAACGTGTCTCCTCTGTCTCTACCAGAAAGGGAAAGGAACCAAAATTAAGGAAGGGAGAGATTGAAGGGTGAAGGGATAGCAAGGATAGCAAGAGAGGCTGGAGAAGAGAATAAAAAGAGGCCACTTACCCAATTTAAAATTGGTGAGATGTTCACTGGGCTGGGCCGAGGACCCAAGGTCATGGGTGGATCTCACGGAGAGAGGGTGAGGACAGTGTACCGGTCTCCTGAAGGAGTCCTCCTGTCCTGTCCTGGGTCTTCAGCACCAAATGTCATGTGAGTCCATGTGAAGAGAGTCCACCAACATGCTTTGTGTGAGCAATAAGGCTGTTTATTTCACTTGGGTGCAACTGGACTGAATCCGAAAAGAGTCAGCAAAGAGAGAAAGGGGTGGGGCAGGTTTATAAGATTTGGGTAGGTAGTGGAAAATTACAGTTAAAGGTGGTTATCTCTTGTGGGCAGGGGTGGGGGTCATAAGGTGCAGGGTGGGGAGATAATGAGACTCATTGTCCAGGGGAGGAATGTCACAAGGTTGATTGATTAGTTGGGGTGGGGCAGGAACAAATCACAATGATGGAATGTAATGTTTTGTAGTTCTTCAGCTGCCTCAGGCCTCATCTGGATGTATACGTGCAGGTCACAGGGGTTGTGATGGCTTAGCTTGGACTCAGAAGCCTGACACCAGAGAGTTGGCCAACACCCCAGTACGGTTGGCCAGCTGCACTAGAACTGCTTTTTTCTCCTTGAGTTTCAGTGGTTTCTTCTTGCAGTTTTTGCTGCTGCTGCTGCAGAGCATTTAAACAGGAAGGGATCCAGTCCAGCCATCCAGGGACTTGCCCCCAAGTCCTTGTTGTGGGTAGCAGGGACTGGCTTCCAAGCTTGAAGTGTGCAGATGGAACACAGAGCACTTCACCCATCCAGGCAGATATCAGAGGATGGGTCCTCAGGCACTGGTGAGGCCCAACCCTCTCCCTCAGTGTTATCTGCATTCCTAGCATTCTGGGTTTTTGTTTGTTTGTTTGTTTGTTTGTTTTTTGAGACAGAGTCTCACTCTGTCACCCAAGCTGGAGCACAATGGTGCAATCTCGACTCACTGTAACCTCTGCCTCCCAGGTTCAAGCAATTCTCCTATCTCAGCCTCCCAAGTAGCTGGGATTACAGGCACCTGCCACCATGCCCAGCTAATTTTTGTAATTTTAGTGAAGACAGGGTTTCACTTTATTGGTCAGGCTAGTCTCGAACTCCTGACCTCAGGTGATCCACCCGCCTTGGCCTCCCAAAGTGCTAGGATTACAGGCGTGAGCCACCGAGCCTGGCCCTAACATTATTTTTGAACATCTGAAATTCTACCAAATTCCTGCCTGTCACCTGAGAGAGGCTCCCTGAGGCCAGGTGGAAATCACACCCAGATGCCACCAGAATAATGATTGAGCTCTTTCTGTGCTTGTTCCAGAGGGGAAGCCCATGAAAGGAGGAAAACTCAGTGCTCTCCTGTGTGCCATGTTCCAGAAGCTCAGGTCTCCCACCAGCACCTGGGGTTGTGGAAAAGTCTTCCCTGAGTCTTCCCAGGGTGCCTGGGATCAGGGCCTGCTTGCCTTTCTGGAGGAACTGGGCCCGGGACTGACGGGCATTGCTGGGCTGGGACAGGGGTACCTGGGTCCAGTCTAGATGGTGTCATGCCAGGGTGTTCTTTACATAGGGGGAACTAGGGTGAGAAAATATGACCAGTAGGTGTTGGAGTTTACTCTTATTTCCCAGGAAGCCGTGAGAATCTTGTGACCCTGGAAAGAGACAGGGTTCCTAATAACTAGGGACATGTCAGTGAGTGATGCAGCCCTGCTCCCTGTCCTCAAACAGCTCTAGGTCCACTGTTCGTAGACAGTGACAACCCATAGTGGGCAGCTCTGGAATGCAGAATGCACAGGCGGCTGCTTCGGGAATTTTGATATAGAGTTTTAGTGGCTCCTGCTGCTTGCTGGGAAAAATCCCCCACCAGGGAATTGTAATGGACTTCAGGAGAAATGACACAATTTCTGTTGTGTTGTTTTGTGTTGTTGTTTTGTTTTGTTGTTGTTGTTTTTGAGACAGAGTCTCACTCCATCGCCCAGGCTGGAGTGCAGTGGCATGATCTTCGCTCACTGCAACCTCCACCTCCCAGGTTCAAGCACTTCTCCTGCCTCAGTCTCCCAAGGAGCTGGGATTACAGGCGCCCACCACCATGCTCAGCTAATTTTTTTTTTTTTTTTTGTATCTTTAATATAGACGGGGTTTTGCCATGTTGGTCAGGCTGTTCTTAAGCTCCTGACCTCAGGTGATCCACCCGCCTTGGCCTCCCAAAGTGCTGGGATTACAGGCATGAGCCACTATGCCCAGCATGAAATAAATTTTATAACCTAAATAGGACCCAGTGATATAGGAGTTAAGAAGAAATTATTTTAGGCAGATAGCGAGGGTAAGAAAGTCCTTGGTAAGGTTTTGCTTTTAATGAAAAGCACCCTCCAAATATTCTTTTCTAACAAAGAGCAGCCATTAAAATCGAGTCGCAGACATAGGAGGCAGGCTAGAAGCTTCCACAGATGAATGCCAGCAGTTGTGCCAATAGGAAAAGGCTACCTGGGACTAGGCATTTTCAAAATGGTAGCTCCATCTTCCCTTTTCCTTTCCAACCACATGCACAGTAGAAAGCAGACAACATGGCATCCACCAAGTGGAAAGTCCATTTGCATAATAAGATTAGGGTGGGGTGACTCAGCTTCCTTGAGCACTATGTAAATGTCAGCTGGTCCAACCAATCTGTGGGCCCTATGGAAATCAGGCACCGCCTCCTCAGAGCTGTCTATAAAATCCAGTGCACTGTGCTGTGGGCTGGAAGTCCCATTCAGGTGCCGAGAGAGAGAGAGAGAGCTGTTCTTTCTCTCTCTTTTGCCATTAAACCCCTGCTCCTAAATGCACTTCTTCTGTCTGTGTACTCAATTTTCTTGGTATGAGACAATGAACTTTGCATATTTACCCCAGATGATGATGCCACTTTGCCAGTGTCAGCACTCCCCAGGAAGGATTCAGGCTTGGTCCAGTGTGAAGCAAGTGGGCAGTTAAGCGGTGGCTTTGGCTGGCTTTTGAGCATGGGGCTATGGTGAGGGTTGCTGTATGTGGGCTGGGGCTTGAGTAGTTTGAACGTCCTGCTGCTGCCAAGACAGAAAGCGCATGGTGTGCCCAGATGTGCACTGGATGTGACTGAGGAAGGGCTGGGAAGCTGACAATATCCAAAAATCGAGTGTTCTTGTCGTATAGGGAGATGAACAGGGCTACTGGAAAATAGCTTATCTGACCCTTTGAGAAAATGTAGAGAGAAGAGTCCAAGCCAGGGCTATTTGACCCCTAAGTCTCAGGATTGCTGGAAGAGGAACTCTTGCATCCACAGAGCCCTGGCCCTGCCCCGCTGCCTTCCCTCCGACCCAACTTCTGACACCCTCTGCCCCGTCATCATCTCCTACTGCTGCTTTCTCTCCCCAGCCTGTGTGTCATTTCTCCTGAAGTCCATTACAATTCCCTGGCGGGGGATTTTTCCCAGCAAGCAGCAGGAGCCGCTAAAACCCCATCTAGGTGAGAAAATGTGACCAACAGGTATTGGAGTTTACTCTTATTTTCCAGGAAGCCATGAGAATCTTGTGACCCTGGAAAGAGACAGGGTTCCCAATAACTAGGGACATGTCAGTGAGTGATGCAGCCCTGCTCCCTGTCCTCAAACAGCTCTAGGTCCACTGTCCCTAGACAGTGACAACCCAGAGTGGGCAGCTCTGGGATGCGGAATGCACAGGCAGCTGCTTCGAGAATTTTGATATAGTGATAAATTGATTCACAACCTGAGTGTCACAATCCCCATGTTGGAGATCACTGCTCTACACGGCAGCTGCAGGAGAGGGGAGGTCAGAAGACAGAGTGAGAAATGGGGTCGGGGATGTGAGTGCTTATCTCGTCCACCCATGAGAGCGAGTGGGCCTGCAGGACTCTGGAAATTGCATGAGAATTTCTGCTCTGTGAGTCTCCTGCTTGGTCTCCTACTCCCATCTCAATCCTCTGACCCACCCTCCTCCCAGCAGAAGGACACACATATTTTCCTGAATCACAATCTGATCACTTCTGTCCCCTGCTTAGGACCTGTCTGTAGCTCGAGTGCACTGAGAAGAACAGTTCTCACCAAGGCTCATAAGGGGAGATGCACAGGGGAAGCTATGGGAATGGTGGGAGCTTCCATGGCCTCCCTGGACACCCCATCCTCTCAGCACCTCCACATGTTCAGCAACTGGGAAGTTCAACTCTAGTTTTTCAAGAGTTTTTATAAAGTTTGGTCTTTATCGCCATTGCCACTTTTCTTGGAAGTTGGTGGGTAATACTGAAAGTTTCTACCCTCTAATTCTCAAATCTCTTGGTCTTTCTGGTGACTGGCATGACACTGGGGCTATCAGGGGGCCCTTCCCTAAATCACATTTTTTTTTTTTTTTTTTTGAGAGGGAGTCTCACTCTGTCACCCAGGCTGAAGTGCAGTGGCATCATCTCAGCTCACTGCAACCTCCGCCTCCCAGGTTCAAGCAATTCTCCTGCTTCAGCCTCCCAAGTCACTGGGACTACAGGCACGCACCACCACACCCAGCTAATTTTTGTATTTTTAGTAGAGATGGGGTTTCGTCATGTTGGCCAGGCTGTTCTCAAACTCCTGACCTCAGATGATCCACGCACCTCGGCCTCCCAAAGTGTTGGGATTACAGGTGTGAGCCACCACACCTGGCCCCTAAATCACATTTTTAGCATGAACTCAGCTGGTGTGATCTGAAAGAGGCTCATCTGGAAGAACAAAAGACATTCCTATCACTCAGGAAATTCCAAGGTTAGCTTCATGGTAGGAAGAGGAGTCAAAGAACAAACACTTTCATATTATAACACGCCGAGTAAGCCATGAGTTCATCAGATTGGACTCTCCTTGCTCTGCCAAATTGGCGGCATTTGTGAGTTACCAATCCCAAGGGAGGACTCCCACTGCAGGGAGGATGGCAAAGGTCACCACTGCACTAACCACCCAGAATAGGGATCTGAACACTTCAGCCACTGCAACTTGGGCTGCACTCTGACTACACTGAGTGTGGTGAACAGAACACCCACAACCACAGCCAGTTCGACAAAGCAGGTTAATTACTTACAGACAGGCAGCAAGGGACAGCAGAAGCCTAGGCTTCATGACTGTTCATCTCTCTGTACCACAAGAACATTCGATTTTTGGATATTGTCAGCTTTCCAGCCCTTCCTCAGTCACATCCAGTGCACATCTGAGTACACCATGTGCTTTCTGTCTTGGCAGCAGAAGGGCGTTCAAACTGGTCTCCCGAGGCTCACAAGCACTGCCCAGGGCAGATGGAGTCTCCCATGCCTGCCCCACTTGCACCACAGCTGAGGACTCAGCAGTGAGCTCTGGGTTTTATATGTGGTGGACACGCCCTGGGCTACTGTGGCAGGACACCCCCTCTAGGAGGGATGGGAATGAGACCAGGGCTGTCCTGGTCAGTTTCTCTTTAGCTCAAGGTGTTGCATCCTCTCGGAGGAATAGAAACCAAGCTTGGGCACTTTCAGGCAGTTCTTCCTTACTCAGGATGGTGTATTCTTACATAATTTGGCTCTGTCTTCCCACATAAATCTCATCTCACATTGTAATCCCATGTGTCAAGGGAAGGACCTGGTAGGTGACTGGATCACGGGGGCAGCTTTTCCCATGCTGTTCTCGTGATAGCAGGGGAGTTCTCACGAGATCTGGTGGTTTAAAAGTGTGTAGAAGTTCCTGGCTCACTCGCTTTCTCTCCTGCCACCATGGAAGACGACATGCCTTGCTTTCCCTTCACCCTCAAACATGACTGTACATTTCCTGAGGCCACCTTGGCATGCAGAACTATGAGTCAATTAAACCTCTTTCCTTTATAAATTACCCAGTCTCAGGCAGTTTTTTTAGCAGTGTGAAAATGGACTAACACACATTTCTAGTGCGTTCTACAGTGATTCTAGGAACTGTGGGCAAGAAGAGAGGCGGGAAAGCCAGAGCTCTCCAATGCTTGTCTTCTGGTGCCCTCCTCCAGGAAGCCATTCCTGGTGCCCTGGGTGCTACTTCCAGCCTTGCTCACCCTGGGTCATCACTGCTTTTGTAGGGGTCTGTGTCCCCCCCAGACTATAAGACCCAGAAAAGCAGGGCCTGGAGCTAAGTCACAATCGTGTCCCCAGCATCCATTGACACAGAGTAAGTCAAGTGCATAGCGTGTGTTAAATGAACGAATGAAAAAAGTGAAAGCATGATGAAAGCCCTGTGTTCAGGGTGTGTCTCACTCAACCTGTCTGTCCTGTCCTGGTGACTTGGTGAGAATTGTTGCCTGAAGGTCTTTAAACCTCTCTCCCTTCCAGGGCTTCCGCATGGAGCTGCTTCTCAGCTGTGCCTTACAGGGTCAGATGCACTGGGGAAGAACTAAGGCTCTTCTCCACAGCCCACCTTCTGTCCCGTTAGCCCTCCCAACACAGGACACACCACGTCCAGGGCTGCAGGAGCCCAGGCTGCCAACAGCATCAGCATCCTGCTAGAAGAGGGTAGGGATGGCTGGGACTCAGAAGAGCCTTCTAGATTCCTAAGTTTATTAATCCTTTCACTGCAACTACTAGGAAAAATAAGTGTGACATCATTACGTGGGTTACACACAGTCACACACAAAAAAAGAAAGCGAAAGCAAAAATTGGCAAGAATATGTCAGCTTCCCTCAGGGGAGTGGCTCCTTCAACTTCGATCCCAAATGACTTCTTTCAGAGGAAACTTCTTCCCTTCTCCTCAGAACAAGCACATTCACACAGGAAAGAGATTAAATTCCTGCAAAGAAGAAGAGGGAAAACCTTCCACTGGTCCTTTGGTCTTAACTGTCTTGGGGCCATGATGTATCTGAGTCCGGTAATGACTGTGGACTTTTTTGCTCAGAATATCACAGATGATTGCCAGACATCGTGAAATACCACTGAATTGCACACTTGAAAACACACACATACACATGAAAAGTTAAGTAAATACATATACTTAATTGTGGGGCCTCAGGAGGAGAGCAGAAAGAAATGTCCAGACATCCGGTGGTAAATATTCTGCTCTGGTTCAGCTAAAAATAAAGCCCTTCATCAATCTGGTCACTGGAAGGACTTGTTCCCTTCTTGTTGATGATCAGAAACCTTAGTAGGAACTGATTCTCAAGTGTCTACCTTAACAGAAAAGCCACAAAGAACCATGGTAAGAGGGTGGCAGATAACATCCACAGTGCTGTCAGGAGGTGACAGGTGACTGACCTCAGCCTTGGTGTTCAAGAAGATTCCAGAGGGTGGGTGACATTTAAGGGAAAAATGAAAAATGAAGAGGGATTGGGGAATTGGAGACAGACGCCGGAGAGATGCTTTGGTTCTTCCAAGGAGCGGTGCTAAGTCCTTGTGGTCTTCTACATTGTAGAATGTTGTGAAATCCCAACATTGTGTTTGGAGAAATTGACTCACACAGACTCCTCCTTGTCAACCAGCAGCGGAGGGGCCTCCGGCCTGGGGAAACCCGGCCTTCCTTCTACATACCTGACATACTTACACACCTAAAATTCCACCTCATTCCTGCCTGTTTCCTTGCAGGGCTTCCCTGAGGGCAGATGGAAAGGCCACCCCAAAGCTGCCAGGAGGGAGATTCCTTCTATTTTTTCCTGGAGTGAAAAGCAAGCCGTGGGGGAGCTGCTGACAGCAGGAAATGCCAACATCCTCTGGGGTTTCACATTCCAGAAGCCAAGATCTGCCAGCCGTGCCCATTCTCTCACCGCACTTCCTGGATCCAAGCAAGACACGGGCTGAGGTCCTGTTGCTGGTCAGTGACACAGGCCGGACAAGAACCCAGGTCTCCTGACCTCTCACCCATGGGCTTCCCAACTCCCCAGGCCTGGTCTCTCTGGGAAGGGCAGGCAGGCCCTATTCATAGACACTCCTGAATGATACCCAGGTTCTCGGGCCAGGCTGGCAGATCTTGGCTCCTGGAATGTGAAACGTCCAAGGACTTGGCAATTCCTGCTGTCAGCAGCTTCCCTACTTCTACTGCACAATAATATAATGTGATAGAATGATAGAATGATATTCTACCATTACGTGGAATACACACAGTTCCAATAAGAGTGTCATAAACAATCTAGCACAGCATTCTGGTTAGTGCACGCTGTCCCATTTCTTAATCCATTTTGTTCAATTAAAATACAACATTGTTTATGCCCAACTGATGGTTTTCCATGTTATCAGCACGTCCTAATCTGTGTCCTGGAAAACACCACTCTACCCCACAGCAGCGAGGCGTGGAGACCAATGTAGCAGCCAGGGAGATGGTGCTGGAAGCAGGGTCCGCTCTGCCCCAGGGGAAGGCGGGTGCTGAGCACTCTGGTATTTATCATGAGGTCATTTCTGCTGCCGCCTCTTCCCTTGTGTCCTGCCTCCAGAGCTCCAGAGAGAAGCCCCTGTCCATGCTCCACAGAAAGACAGATATAGGATATTCCACACACAAAAATCTGACCGCATACATGCCCTGCTGGGACTAACCCTGGGGAGAATGGCTTGTCCATGCCAGGTGTGGCCTGTGAACTCACAAACTGAGGAAATCCTGCAGAAGCTGGGAGCGGCCCACAGAACTGACTCAAAACAGTTCCTTCCCCTCTGTTTTCTCATCCTGACCCCAAGATGGGTCTTCTGGGGGGAAATCACACACTCCACCCTCTGAAAAAGCACGTTAAGGAAAAATGTCCTTGAAAATCTCTGGAGGGCTGTGGAATTTCTCCACCAGAACTTCACAGTGACAATGACACTAAACACAAGCACCACAATAACCAAAATCAGGAGTTTTATTCTCCTACCTTCTCTCTCTTTCTCTCTCTTTCTCTCTCTCTGTCATGAACTTCATGAAGACACTGACTTTGCGTTTTCTACTCAGCACTGCATCACCAGTGTCTGACACAAAGAGCGTGGGACATGTGGGCTTCCAAGTTCTCCTGTCCTGGGTAAATGACCATTAATGAGACAGAGAAGGAGTTGAAGAGCCCCCAGAGGAATGTGAGTCCCAGAGGTCCCGCCAGATCTACTCCCACCTTCCAACCCTGTGAAAGTCAGGTGCCTGAGTCACACAGTCTCACAGTCTCTCGCACCCAAATACCATGAGCTGCAGGTGAGTGAGCAGTTACTGCGTCCTGGGCCATGGGCTTGGGTTTTGAGGTCAGGACCTGATGGGAGGATGTCAGGGGTTAGCAATGTACCAAGGAAAGTGGAGAGAGTCATAGCTCAGTAGGATCCTGTGGAATCACTGTGTGGCTGTGTGAGTGGGGGAGGGCGATAACCCCAGAAGCGTGCTGCACCTTCCTGTTTGCCAGAGAGGGGGCACGTAGGGCAGAGAAGGTGAAGGGGGCACCGCTTCTCCCCTGGTTCTAAAAGTGTCTGAGATCAAATCTACTATCCCACATACACTGCCTGGCTCCTCTACTGCCCAACGACCCAGCCTGTCTCTGCAGGAGGGCCAGACATGCCGTGACATCACCAGCTCCTCTAGGAATATGGGATACAAGGAGTGGCTAAGATCGGCTGATCACCATTCACGCAGCTGCAGCCGCCCCAGAGCAATTGCTATACGAAGCTGCGTTCTGGATAAGGAGGACAGGACCCCATTCCCGCCTGAGCCCATCTCCCATCTCAGCCACCACCAGGGCTCGCTCCGCACCCCAGACTCCTTGTTCCCTCATCCCTGTTCCCATGCCCAGCCAAATTTCTGCAATTCCCCATCCACAGCACCCAGGTCAGCCCCATTCACAGCCCTGTCTCAGTTTCTGAACTGCCTAAAGCCATATCGAGCCCTGGTTCCACCCAGTCTTCTAAATGTCAGTGCCAGCCGTATCTGTGGCTGTCCACTCACCCCGTCTTCTCCTTCCTTCTCCCACAGCGGTCTGGTCGTGTGCTGGGAGATGAGTTCTCAGGCAAAGGCAGAAAACATATGAACATCAGAAGACAGGCATGGAGTGAGGTTCCTCCCACCATCCAAGAGTTTCCATTATTGGTTTCCTTTTAAGCTATTCACCGGGTAACAAATTTACTTGTCATCCTATATCGCCAAAGTCATTGTACAAAACATCTTTCACAGGCTTTTTCACACAGGCCAGGAATGGACACTCAGACCATGTGTAGGCTCTGCTGAGTCAAATGTCATCCTCTGCCTCCTGCTTTATTCTTAAGCTGGGAAGTTTCTCTTCATTCATTCACTTCTTTATAGATTCTCCCTTGAGGTCTTGTGAATCCTTAATTTTTCATGACTAAATACTTCCTTTTCTTTCATAACACATAGTATCTGATTTTCTGGGAAACTTTCTATTTGGCAAATATGGGACCAGGGATGTCAACATGAGTTCTCCATGGAAAGACTGATCTCACTGATTTAGAATTTGTAGTGGTTCTTGTGATAAGATACCTGAAGAAAATATTGCTCTTATGTGACATTAAAGAAGAAAAATGTGACACTTAAAGTAAGTAAAAAGAAGGTGTGTGGTTCTCTATTCCCTGGGCATTCGTATGTAGGAACTGGATGCTAGAAATCTTTGGTTTCACTTTCAGCTCTTGGCTCAGAGGAGGCCAAGGTGCACCTTTCTTTGGTCATCCCAAATCTGGGTTCATCCAACACCAGCCGCCACCACTAAGACCCCAGTGAGATCAAAGTTCTATACCTCAGGTGCACTGGGGGTGAAATTGGTGCCATTTCTGTTCTGGCCCCCAAGATTAGCCCCTTGGTCTGTCTCCAAAAAAGGTTGGTGATGACATTGACAAGGCAATGGGTGACTGGAAGGGCCTGAGGATTACAGTAAAACTGAACATTCAAAACAGGCCCAGATTGAGGTGCTGCCTTCTGCTTCTGCCCTAATCATCAAAGCCCCCCAAGGAACCACCAAGAGACAGAAAGAAACAGAAAAACATTAAACACAGTGTTATGCCCAGACCGTTTATTCCCCGAAGAAGACCACCAGAGTCCAGAGTCAAAGCTAAGCAGCAAGGATCTTTATTACAGGTTCGAACCTGGAACTCTCACTCGCTCGCGAAACGAGACGGGCAGGAGAGCTCCCCCACTGAACTCCGAGCAGTGTTATATAGTCTAAGAAAAGTGGGCATAGAGTTATTATACAAATCAGATATATGATTGGCTAGTGTTTGAACA